>NC_139004.1:83764369-84364369 GCF_964374135.1 Grampus griseus | reverse complement strand
TGTAAACAGTCATAGGAAGGAGGATAGTTTTGTCTTCTGATGAGTCTAGGAAGTTGTATTCTGCTGCAGAGTAAGACATCTTTTGAAATGGGCGATACTTTTAAAAATGATTCACTATTTTAAATAATCATTTCCTTTCATGAATAAAGCAAAGCCTTTTCATAGTAGGAAATGTAGAAACATACATATAAGAAGAAATAAAAAATATAAAAACTGCTTAAAAAACTACCTTCAGAGATAACTAGTATTAAGAGTTCCATGCACCCTCTGAAATGTCTGTGTGCATGTGTGTATATGTTTGTATGCTCACATGTTTATATAAAGCATGAATGGAAACAGAAATACGCATAATATTTTGTAATCTACCTTCTGCATATGTTGGGAACATACTCCTCAGTGATAATAATTTTTTTTCTTCTAAAATTAATGTCTATTTGTAGGGCAAACAAGAAGAATGCGAATTCTACACTTAATACTGGACCACCTTTCTTCTAGACCAAAAAAGTGCCTGGAAATGTTGAAAAGGCATAAACTTTAAAGGGAAGAAATCTTGTTATATTGGATTTACTACAATCTAAAGAAATGAATGCTGGGCAAAACCAGAAATATATTATTCACACATTGGATACTGACAAAACTCCAGAGATAAGGGTAAGATGTGCTACTGAATCTAAAAAGGAATATGACTTATATTATTTCTTATCCACAGATTTATCTAATAAGCATTCTTTCCTTTAATATTTAGGAGACAGTAAAAGTACAAATAGAAGTCAGACTGCCTGAGTTTGAATTCTGAGTCCTAAGCCTCAGTGTGCTCCTCTGTAAGATGGGTATGATTAATAGGTTGTTGTGAGACCAAATGAAATACAGGGCTTGGAACAGTGCCTGATGCAATATTCCATGGAATATATTCCACATATATTCCACATATTCCATATATAAGTTAGGCTGTTATTGTTATTGTTTGCTTAGACTCCAGTAACTGACTACTGTCATTTGATTACTTGGAACTCCCCAACAAAATTTTCCAAACAGAATTACCTTCCTTAAGGAGAGGAATGACAACGTGGTAGCCGCCTATCATAGCTGACTTATAATGGGGTACAAAGACAAACAAGCAAAACAAATCAGACAAAGAAAAGTTCTCCTTGGACCCTACTTATCCTGCAGGGTTTAATTCATCCTATGAGCTACCTGATAAAATCCTTTCATTAAATTTTAAAACTTAAGTTAGCCAGTGCTGTCTTCTGTTGTTAGCAATTAAATATTACTTATTGTTATATTGACTCGGACGCTCCCAGGGCCAGAAGAGATGGTAGTGTTCACTGGGGACAAATGTTTAGAGGGAGGTTACTTTGCTACTTGGTCAGTTCATAGGGAATCTTTCCATGTAATGACAGTGTTTCCTTCAATATATGACCTCAATGGTGGGAATGTGAAAACTGAAAACTCATGTAAGACACCATTGCAATTAGGACCACAGATTTTGGACTTGATACCTGGGTTCCAGGTATCAAGTATTCTGCAGCAAATCATGGAAATTCTCAGCACTCTATTTCTTTACCTATAAAATTGGGAAAATAATCATTCTAAACTCAGGGTACTGTAAGTGTATTATGTGCTCAGTATACTTCCAGGGTTGCCAAAAACAAGAGGGTTGCCAGAAACAAGAATTCAATAAATTCTAGTAATAACAATTTTAATAATGGTTAATAGCAAGAAGAACGCCCTAGAACCAGCTCTGTGTCAAGTCGGTTCTGTAAAGAACAATGTTAGTGAAGTCCAGTAAGGGCCCTTAGTAAGTGGGCTTACTGCTAAACCCAACACTAATCTGAATCCTCTGCTTTACCAATGCACTTTAACGGATGCTTAGTTCTGGAGGAAACAAAATGAAATATAGTAGCCATTAAATTAAATGTGAGTGATTGACTTTTCCTATTAAAGGGCAGAGATTATATCACTGGATTAAAAGAACCCTAGCTATATACTATTTCTCATTTAAAATAAAAAATGTTAAAAAGTAAAGGATGCGGCTTCCCTGGTGGCGCAGTGGTTGAGAGTCTGCCTGCCAATGCAGGGGACACGGGTTCGTGCCCTGGTCCGAGAAGATCTCACATGCCGCAGAGCGGCTTGGCCTGTGCGCCATGGCCGCTGAGCCTGCGCGTCCAGAGCCTGTGCTCTGCAATGGGAGAGGCCACAACAGTGAGAGGCCTGCGTACCGCAAAAAAAAAAAAAAAAAGTAAAGGATGTGCAAAGAGTACCAGTGAATACATACGAAGGGAAAGTAAAAATAGTAGTAATATGCATAGTAGACAGCAGAATTAAGGAAGGAAAGCAGTAAGCGGGATAAAGAGAGTCATTAGGACATGTAAAGAGGGAAAATTTACAGATATAACTAACACATCTGAATCTCCAAACAAGCTAGCAACTAACACTTAGAGGAAAAACCATTAGCTATGCAAGATCTTAAAAAAAATAAAACTACCGTGAGAGTTTTCAATAGACTTGAAAGAATTAAACAGATCTACTAAATAAAAAAGTAAGTGGGCGGGCTTCCCTGGTGGCGCAGTGGTTGAGAGTCCGCCTGCCGATGCAGGGAACATGGGTTCGTGCCCCGGGCCGGGAAGATCCCACATGCCGCGGAGCTGCTGGACCCATGAGCCATGGCTGCTGAGCCTGCGTGTCCGGAGCCTGTGCTCCGCAACAGGAGAGGCCACAACAGTGAGAGGACAGCGTACCGCAAAAAAAATAAAAATTAAAAATAAAATAAAATAAAATCCGGCAGTGTATCCAAAAATAATGCATGTGATCAAGCAAGTGACTTAGTATCAGCAAAGGCTATTAAATAGTCCCTCAATAAATTTAAGGAGAAAAAAGGAATTTATGATAACATTCATAGCCCATGAAAAGATATTTGTTAATTTCTAATGAAAAGTCTAAGTCAAGTAGGAATAGAAAGTTACTACTAAATTAAACAATACATATGTACCATGAAACAATACTAGTATTATCTGAAAACCATTTTACCTTCAAGTTTTACTATTTCATTTCTAACCCATCTCACTGTATTCCACCATTCCTTCCTCCCTTCCCCAAGCAAACATTTATTGTGTGCCTAGTATATTTCAGGTACTGTGCTGGGCTGCAATTCTAAGAAATTAAATATATAATCCAAAAAGAAATATGAAAAACAAGTAGCCAGTGAAAACCATACAGAGAAGGTGACAGATGAGGGAGCAAGTTAAAAAATACTAGCCAAGCTGAACTCAATTTCCCTCTTCTGAATTGGATAAGAATTGCAATTTAACTTTAAGCCTATCACAAGTTAAGAAGTGTTCTCCAAATAGGGTTCAAGATGTGTTAACAATTAAATGATTTCTATTTTTCTCATATATTATAACACTCTGAACCAAACCAAAAGCAATACCAGTAATAGCATATCACCAAAGAGAAGAGGATCATTTCTACAGCATTTCCATGTTCCCTGTGCTTCTCTGGGATTTTACAAAGTGTGCATTTAATGAGAGCACCCTGAAGTGACCGCAGGCAGGTGAAGATGCTATTATGTGGCAGGGAGAGCTGACAGACAGCTTCAGGAGCGTTTAGTTAACAAATCATTACATAGTGTTTGTAAGACTTCCACCTGAACCCAAACAGAGCATGGAACTGTCTTGGAAAGAACAAAGCCATCAATTGTAAAACAAACCTTGGTAAAGGCAGCTAGGATCAGTAGGGAGGGGAAATAAAGCAATTTATTCAAATTGTATATTTGAACACTAAGAACTTCTTTTTCTTCTAAACGTAACTGAAATTTGGAATCCTTTAAAAATATGAACGATAGGTCTTCGCTTGCTTTTAAGGACAAGGAGTATATCTGTTAAGTTGAAGGAGAGTGAAAATGAAAATGGGCAAGAATATTAATAAACCACTTAACTAAGAAATGACCATGTGTACACGCTCGAACTTGTGTAAAGCATGTGGCAATCTCAGGTTTAGTCTTGTAACTGAAGAGAAAGGCAAAGTCTTAATGCCATCCCGTCATTGTGATTTCTTAACTTTTGCCCTACTGAAGACACTTCATCTTTTTTTTTAAATTGCATCAATTTATGTTTTTACAGTTTTTAATTGAAGTATATTTGTTTTACAGTGTTGTTAGTTTCTGCTGTACAACAAAGTGAATCAACGATAATGTATACATGTATCCCCTCCCTCTTGAGCCTCCCTACCCACCTCCCCCCATCCCACCCCTCTAGGTCATCACAGAGCACCGAGCTGAGCTCCTTGCGCTATACAGCAGCTTCCCACTAGCTATCTATTTTACACATGGTAGTGTATATACGGAAGATGCTTCATCTTCTAATTGCCAAGGCCACACATCGGCAGGGAAGAGAGGGCAGGGCTGAGCCAAATGCAGAACAGAAAAAAAAAAAAAGGTCAAAGCAGCAGAGGTAACTATTATTTTTCAAAGACTACTCGAAGCATTGAAATTCTGATACCTCATTCCTGTGACAAAAATTGTAATGAGAACAGGAAATGGTACCCCATGAATCCATTGTCCTGACAATGATTTAATGAGAATGGGAAATGGTGAGAGCATAACTAATTCGCATTATGATCCTAAAGTTGTCATCTTGTGGTTCTGCTCAGATGCTGCGAAATGAAGGATGTCGGACATCAGCTGGGAGAGTGTGAGGAAAAGCATGAAGACGGTGACACTGCGTGGCCTGAAAGTAATGGGAGAATGTGTTAGTGATGGAGGGGTACGGTGTGGGAGGGGCAGGAAGGGGATACAAAGCATGGGGTCTGTCTGCTGAATGACAAACTAGGAATCCATTTAAAGATGGCATGGCTGCCAACTAGAAGGGAAAGACCAGCAGGTAAGGCAAGGGCTGTGATGGAAAACTGAGCTAGGAAGTAACCAAAAGATCGAATGAGATTTGCACAGACAGGTGAAATCTGGCTCATTTGGACATTCTGTGTGTTATCTTCTCTTGGAGATATTCAAGTTTGTTGAGATGCAGTTGATTTTGTGGCTCTAAGGCGCTATTTCTTTTCCTCCCTCAGTAGATAAAGTTTTACATCCACATGTCTAATTTAAACTGTGCATTTTATAAGTGAAGCTATCAAACATACCCCATCCCAGCTCCAAAAGCTCTGAAAGAAAGTGGTCAGTGGGAGAAAGAACGTCATTCGCCTCGATTACGCTGGTAGAATCCAGCACGTGGTATATCAAGATTATGAAGAATTTAAATTCCGCAGATGGCAGAAAGTAACTTCCTGTTAACAAATGAGTTTTAACCTATTTCTCTAAATAGCACAACTCAGGTTCTAGACAGTTCTGAGTGCCGAATTATTCCAGAACTTCTAGACTTTTTTGAGCATGCCAAGGCAATGTTCATCGTCTGCTTACATTTCGGGAAAAAGGTTACCATACATGGGAGTGGGTGGAAATCAGCGGGAAAACTGAGAAATAAAACTTTTTAATTATGCATTTTCAAGTCTGACTTGCTGCTCAAAGTGCTAGCTAATCATTTAAAGTGGTTCCTTAAAATTCTCTCTGGGGACTTCCCTGGTGGTCCAGTGTGTAAGACTCTGAGCTTCCAATGCAGGGGGCCCGGGTTCGATCCTTGGTCAGGGAACTAGATCCCGCATGCATGCCACAACTAAGAGTCCGCATGCCACAACTAAGAAGCCTGTGTGCAGCAACTAAAGATCACACATGCTGCAACGAAGATCCCACCTGACGCAAGTAAGAGCTGGCACAGCCAAAATAAATAAATATTAAAAAAAATTTTTTTTAATAAGTAAAATAAAATTCCCTCTGTAACGCTGCCATAACATTTAGCATGCTTCTCACAGGTGAATCCTTCCAGCAACAGAGAAAATAGAGTCATGAAGGAGATCAAACGTTAAAAACCTCTTGGAAAAGAAATTGTTTTTTACTAAATACAATACCAAAGCAGCATAGTAATCACGATCCACACTCATTCTGTAAAATAACAATAATAATGGTAAAGGGTGGTGCCTTTCCGTTCAGTTTTCTCTTAGCACTTTTATTTAAACGCAATCATAAAGAGTGTATTTTTGAAGATGAAAAGCAACTTTCATAAAAATGAAAATGACTGTGATTCTCTCACCACTAGTCAAAAACCTTTCAGACTAAGATAAATGGCTCGAAGCCATTAGAAAAAAATTATTGCCAACTTATGTGTGCCTAAGCCCCCCTACTTTGCATTTTGATTCATATTTAAAATATTGATTCCATCAAATGGAGGAACAGTTAGTGTCAGCAAGAAGATGATGGAGAAAATGAAGTCAAAGGCGAACAATGTAAACAGTGGATTTATTTATTTACCCTTAGGTGAAGGCGCCATATTTCACTTCCACTGAACACTTACTCAATTTATTTTATTAATTTAATCCTTCTAAAGTACTACTTCACACTCTGAGGCAATTTCAGATCAAACAGATCACTGCGTACTTGTTGAATTCATGGTGAACGATACATGAATTTATAATCCAGAATGATTCATAATTGAGTGAGCTACCTTATTTTACTCCCCTATTACAGGAGAGGTTCCCAATGAAAGATGATAATGTTCAAGGAAGAAATGTGAAAAATATTCTCAAAAGTTGAACTATATGATAATAATGTCTCATGAAGATGAAATATTTAATGTCCATATTTAGGTTCTCCATCATGTATAATGTGGTCATGTAAGGGGTGTCTAATGCTGATGAGAATTTCACTTTGACCTGGCAAAAATGAAGTAAGCAACATACAGTGTTTCATCCATTATGTCCCTTTTCACAGTGAAGGATGGGTTCTATAACACTTTTTTTCCATCCAATGTCAAGGTCTTAGAAAAACAAATTTTGAAAGCATTTAAGAGGTTCTTTTAATGGCTGTATTTAGTAACAAATGACAGATATCTATTAATGCAAGTACATCTTATATAAAATATTTTAATATGGATTTTAGGTGATAGTATATTCTTATTAACATCACATGTAAATTGACACATCCGAGCAGCTCTTTTAGATGAAAGATCCATTTAGTCCCATCTTCAAATTATGGATTGATACAATATTCTACGCCATAATGGTTCCAAAAGTATTGTTAGCACTATGTATTATTCATGTTTTCAGGTACCATTGTTTCAGCTCATAATAGAGTACCTCACAATTGTGAGTGAAGCTTATAATGAACTGAAGACAACTACTTAACTGTTGTATTTTAATAGGTCACCTAGTTGGCCCTGAGGACATGTGGGCATGAGAACTGTATCAGTCCTTGGCACTGGGCTCAAATTTGAGAAAATAAAAAATTTCAGCTCTGAATGATCTAGTTCTATCACATAACTGCAATGCATTTAAGGTGGTATTTTTAAAGGTGCATATAATCATCAACTATTATGGCTATTGTGGGGAATTCAAATTGTAAATTAAACTGTTTAATTGAATTAAAATGAACGTGGTTTAAATATAGGCCAATATATGTCCATTCAGAATAAAACAAATTATACGAAGTAGTTATGAAATCTAAACATTATAAAACTTGCTTCTCAAGCTTGCCCATGCATACAACATCCCCTGGGCATCGTGTTCACATACAGATTCTAATGCAGGAAAGCTGGGACAGGGCCTGAGATTTTGCATTTCTCACCAGCTTCCAGAAGATGCTGATTGGTGGTTCAAAAATCAAAAAAGTATTGGAAGGGGGGCTTCCCTGGTGGCGCAGTGGTTGAGAGTCCACCTGCCGATGCAGGGGACACGGGTTCGTGCCCCGGTCCGGGAAGATCCCACATGCCGTGGAGCGGCTGGGCCCGTGAGCCATGGCCGCTGAGCCTGCGCGTCCGGAGCCTATGCTCCTCAACGGGAGAGGCCACAACAGTGAGAGGCCTGCGTACCGCCAAGAAAAAAAAAAAAAAAGGATTGGGAAGTATTCAAACAGCTGCTGTGGGCTCTGGGTTTACTACGCCATGCCTGTGACTAAAAGCAGCTGTGGCTCTGCCGCCCAAGGGCTCCTCACCTCCAAGCTGTCAATCCATCAGTGAGGTTTCCGCCCACTGCTGGGGCCACTCTGAGGTGCAGTTCACACTGTCTGCCAGAGGATGCCAGTGGGGTGGAGCTGCTGTCGCTCATGGTGGTAACCTGTTTAATCATTCATCAGCTATTGCTTCCTCCCCTTCTCTGCTCCCCTGCCTACGCTTCCTGGGATCTCTTCCTAGAAGGCTACAATGAAAATCGTCAACTCAAGGTCAGCTTCTGGGGGAACCAAATCAAGTGAGGTCTGAAGTAGAAAGTCCCTCTCGGGTCCCCATCCTTTTCCTCCCTCCACCCAGTTCTCATCCCCAATAGGTAAGATATGTTCTTAGTTTCCAAGTTTTAATTCTACGAAACTCTAAGCAAATATAGACGCTTATTCCTTTCTTTTAAAATAAAATATACCAAATATACCCACAGTATTCTGTACTTTTTTTTCACTTAACGCATCTCGGACATCTTTCAACAGCAGTGCACAGAGAGCCTTCCCACTCCTCTGTATGGCTGCGTGGTATTCCACTGTATGTAAATAACCCACGGGTCCAAACCCCTTTTGCCATTTCTTCTCCAGCTTATGTACCTCTGTTTTTTTGTTTTGTTTCGCTCTGTTTTTTTGGTACGCGGGCCTCTCACTGCTGTAGCCTCTCCCGCTGCGGAGCACAGGCTCCGGACGCGCAGGCCCAGCGGCCATGGCTCACGAGCCCGGCCGCTCCGCGGCATGTGGGATCTTCCCGGACCGGGGCACGAACCCGCGTCCCCTGAATCGGCAGGCGGACTCTCAACCACTGCGCCACCAGGAAAGCCCTGTATCTCTGTTTTATTTGATTACTTATTGAATGACAAACTTCAATCATTCAGTGACCTCTAGCCACAAACCAATTTACTGATGTCATTCTGAAAACATTACACCTCATACTGAATAATTCCCTTAAAGCATATTCTCTCTAGCACAACAGAGGTGGGATGCTATGCCTCTTGCCCGAGACAAGAATAAAGCCTAGGTCAGCTTGCTCACACTGTTACACAGTAGGCTGATATTGAGTCTGTAAAGAGGTAAAGCTCTTAAGGCTTGTTCACATGCAATTCCTCATTCTGTGTTTATATAATCAATTTCTTTTGAGCACAGGTCTGGGACTTTACCTTCTTCGTGTGTATTATATGCCCATTGCTTCAGCTCCTTGCCCTAGTCCATATTCATAACACAATCATTAACTGCCACTGACTGAACATATGTCCCAAACCCCATCACTTGTACTTCATACTTAATATTTATCAATATATTAATTGTCTTATGAGTCAATTATTATCCCTATTTACAGATGAGGAAACGGATGCTCAGAGAAGGTAAGTCATTTGACAGAGTCATGTAACCAGCAAGTGGAAAAGCTCAGTATTGCTATGCTTCAGTCTGAATCCTATTGGGCAAAGAACAAACTATCCTTCCCAGCTTTCTGTCAAGTGCACAGAACTATCGCTGTCTTCAGTTAAGCCGCTGATAAAATTACAAATTAGTCTATGACTAGGGATTGGCTCATGAATGGATATCTATAGAGAACACTTTCCTGTTACATTAGTCAAAGTTCTCCAGAGAAACAGAACCAATAGGATATATATATATATACACACACACATATATATACAGTTCTCTGACAACATTTTATATGTATATATACAAATGTATACGAGGACATTTATTATAGGAATTGGCTCACACAGTTATGGAGACCGATAAGTCCCACAATCTGCCATCTATAAGCTGGAGAACTAGGAAAGCTAGTGGCGTAACTCCCAGTCTGAGGCTGAAGTTCCGTAGCCCGAGGTCCCAAGAACCATGAACTCTAACGCTGGAACGCAGGAGAAGATGGGCGTCCCAGTTCAAGAAGACAGGGACTTTATCCTTGCTCCTTTTTCTTCTACTGAGGCTTTCAAAGTACTGGCTGACGCCCACCCCCATGGGTGTGGGCAAATCTTCTTAACTCAGTCTACAAATTTACCTGCTGATTCAAATGCTAAACCTCTTCCAGAAAGACCCTCACAAACATATGCAGAAACAATGTTTTACCAGCTATCTGAGTATCCCTTAGCCCAGTTAAGTTGGCATGTAAAATTAGCCATCACACCTGTTGAGCACTGATCAATAATCAATATGATTTAGATATTGTCCTTCAGAAAGTTAATATGCCTCTATGGAGATTACTATACCCTTTCACCACTGCCCAGAAGAGTATCACAGTTGTTAGAGATTGAAAAACAGGAACATAACAACAACAAAACCCCAAACCCTTTATTATATTCACTTTTTCTCCTTTATCAGGTAAAGAAAAGGGGTTTGTTTGGTATGACGTGGTATTATAACCTCTACTGTGGATTACAGAAAAAATGCTTTGCTTCCTGAGCCTCCCCATCTGTCACTTAAAGAAAGAGTTGCCCAATTTGGGTAGGAATCAATGCAGCCTCATTAGGTTGTCTCTTCTAGATTTTGAATTTTTTCTACGCTTTGGAAAATTATAACAGAATTTACTCATTTCTAATTTTCTAACACTTCTTCCCTCCCCCAGAATTCCTTGTAGACGACTGAGATACGTTCTAGTATTATAACTCCACATGGTACCCTGGACAAAATCCTTATGAGCTTTAGGACAACCTACTCTAAAGAGCCCCATACAGTCTGTTTACTCCCTCTTCTGGACCACCTGCTTCTTCCTTCCATCTCAGTCCTAAGATTATTTCCGGTGGAGGAAGCAGGCGAGCTGGCATCCAGCAGTTTGCTTTCTCGTTGTCATTAGTTATCAATACACCATCATCAGCCTCATCTCTTCCCAGTGCTTTCTTTTCCTCCAAACAACCCACAAAAACCTTCTTTTCAAATATTATTTTTAGAGCATTTTGAAAGCTGCAGATCATTTTAGACACTGGCCTTTTATACACTGCTTTTCTGTTTCATGTCATCATTTGTTCAAGTCCTTTTTCTTTTTTTTTTTTTTCTGTTACTAACTCACTGCAGGTCATTCTTTACAGACCCATTACTTCTATCTGATATCCTGCAAGAATTTAATTTATAAGAGCATTCCATTCTTGGAGTCACCTTTTCTTCTGCAGTCACTAGCGATGGAATTTTATGCATCATTTCCAGCAAACTTAAACCTTACTGTGAACTAGGTTTATGGGTTTTAAAATGCCCCCTTAGAATTTTGTGAAGGTAACAGTCAACTTCTGTAGAGTAGGAAGCAGGATGATATCTAGCAAATAGCACCTTGCTCCCCTTAATTTGATATCTGTGTCAGAGCAAAGCAAATGTACAGGTTTAATATCTAGTACTGTGTGATCTACCTTTATGAGAACTTGGAAAGGCTAAATTCAAGTAGTACAGCAAAAAAAGTATTGATGAATCTCACTTGACGCGAAAAGTTGAAATAATAGAAATTCTCCCAAATTTTAAAATTTCATCAAGGACTGCAGTTAAATGTAGGTAGTCTCAGTAAATTGTGTTTACAATACTCCCATAAAAAATTACCCCCTCTGATGTTATCACGTGAAACAAAGCGGGGTTTATGTGTACCTTTGGTGACTACTCTGATGGTTTTCAACATTCTAACATTCACTATTATATAAAAATATTTAAGCTCTCATAATAATCCACATATCTTTAATTATCCACCTATCTTTTTTATTGAACTATAGTTGATTTATAATATTGTGTTAGATCCAGGTGTACAGCTAAGTGATTCAGTTTGCATATACATACACATATATATATATATGCATATATACATACACACACACACACACACATATATGGACTAATCATACTGTTGGAGACCCAATAGGAGAATGTGGTCCTGCTAACTGCCAGAGAGCACAAGAGAGCAGTAAGCAGTACTGTTGATGCTGAATGATGCCTCTCTTCCCCTGTGTATTTAGCACATACTTGAAATTGACTGTTAATTTCATAAAATGAAGTTGCTCTGCCGGAGTTTTTATATTAATAAATGTCTTTCAGCACATTCCTTAAAAACAAAAACAAAAACAAAACCCTCACCAGGCTCAATCCTGCCACATGCAGGCCCTGTGCAGGCTAAGAACGGGAAAGTGTGGAGAAGCTTCCTGAATGTGTGCCCGCCAAATATATATATTCTTTTTCAGATTCTTTTCCATTGTAGGTTATTACAAAATACTGAATACTGAATATAGTTCCCTCTGCTACACAGTAAACCATCGTCGTTTATCTATTTTCTATATAGTGGTGTGTATCTGTTAATCCCATACACCCTCCCCACAGCTTTCCCCTTCGGTACCCATAAGTTTGTTTTCTATATCTGTGAGTCTCCTTCTCTTTTGTAAATAAGTTCACTTGTATCATTTTCTTTAGATTCCACATGTAAGTGATATCATATGATATTTGTCTTTCTCTGTCTGACTGACGTCACTCAGTATGATAATTTCTTTGTCCATCCACGTTGCTGCAAATGGCAATATTTCATTCTATTTTATGGCTGAGTAATATTCCATTGTACATATATACCAGATTTTCTTCATCCATTCATCTGTTGATGGACACTTAGGTTGCTTCCCTGTCTTGGCTACTGTAAATAGGGCTGCTTTGCACACTGGGGTGCAATTAGCCACCTATATTTATCTACACATCTTTATTTTTTAAATCTCTGAAGCACTTGTCTTCTCATCTATTCCCCTGAATCCTCCTTGGTCCTAGAGACCTCCCTTACCTCTGTAGCCCTCCATCCTTTGTCCTACTCTCTGTCCTCCCTCTAGACCAGCAAGCAGCTTTTCATCTCTTTGTTCTACATGAAGGCTCCTGCTTCGAATGGCATTTGAATAACTGTTTTATGACTAGTGATATTTGAAGACCAAACTACCTGGTGTCTATGTCTAACTAAACTGAGTATTCTATTTCTGGACTAGTTTAAACTGTAATGAGACATAATGGAAATATGTGGTTTGACAAGCTAGGTGAACAAATCTGCTTCATCCATCCACTCATAAAAATGTCCGATAAACACGAAGACAAAGCTATCCAAAGCCCAAATAGAATTTCCAGAAATTCCATCTTTTAGGGAGATGGGTGGCTAAGCATCTTCTTGCTCTGTTAACTTGGTGTAAGAACGAAGTCCTCACTAACAGCATCTTACGTCAGAGACAGAAGCTGTGCTGGCCAGATAAATAGAAGCCCATCTCTAAACTCTTTTTGGAGTCGTCTAGAATCAGTATCTTTCTACCTTCAATAGCTCCTCTCGATAAATTCATTATAAGGCCACTGAAAAAAAATTAGATCTACAGAGATAAACGGACAGATATACAGTCCTGTGGGATACTCCTACACATTACTATCAGTCTAGGATAGACAAATTATTTAAAAATAAATAAGGATTTAAACGACATCTAATAACGTTGAGTTAAAAACCATATACCAATTTTCATGTGCTATACAAAACTACCCTTTTTAAGCATGAATGAGCTCTATTCAAAGGAATATGTAACAGACTGAAAAATATTGAATACACCCTATAAACAATAAATGACACAATATAGTCTCTGAGCATGATAAACAAAGTAAGATTAATATTAAAAACTAACATTATAAAAACTAGATATTAAAAAGCAAGCAATCTTCTCCCTAACCCCCCAAAACGACTGGCCTAAAACAAAATCAAATATATTATTATAAACTTTTTTGGAGATAATAAAAGTGAGACTTACCACCTTTTGTGAGATTCCACCAAACATAAGCTGAGTAACAAATTCAAATCATGACATTTCACATTTTACATTTAAAATACAAAAACAGGCAATAGACCAGATTTAGCTGCTTACCCATAGTTTGCCTACCCCTGTTCTAAGAGATGGCGCTGTTAAGAGACATGAAAATTTTAACAGGTGCTAACCTCCAATGAGAAAAAATAAAAACGCACAGGAGATGAGAGAGCTGAACCCTTCTGTCAGCACTTTTACATCACCTTTGTCACCCAGTCTTGAACACATATAATGATAATGCATGACCTCCTTGACAGACAAACCCAGCGCCATTTCCCACTGGGCCTGGATAAGCCCTCAGAATCCTTCTCAACCCATTTCTCGAGGCAGCCACAAACAATGAGAATTGACAGAAGACACAAAACCTATTTGCCATCCCTGATCTTCTACCCTCTTAGAGTGTATTATCCAGAATTTGATCCAGCACTTTGGGGTCCCAGAATAGAGAGGAGCCATCACCTTGCTTGAGCTAAATTGTTGTACCATATGATCACAAACAGTTTTCAACCCCATCATGCCACTGACACGCATTCAGCTAACAATCAACTAAAACCTTGAAGCCTTCTCCATACCAGTTGCTATTAAGCCATACCTTGAATGCCTTATATGTTAGATTGTAATGTATAATCTCCCAACTTCAACTCATTTAAATCAAATTAGCATGCCTTTGGAGCTTTAAGCCAGTTCAACACGATGAAAACAGTGGTCTCAAAAGGGATCCCTTAACACACTATTTGGCAACATCTTCTTGATAACCAAAATAACCATGTTTTAAATTACTCTCCCCATCGGGTGTTGAAGTCTTTGGGGTAATATTTATATTCACACTGTACATAGAATCTACACCAAAAAAATACATTTTTTGAGCACAGAGAGTTCTTTTTCAAAACCATTATCACTGTTTTACTAAATTAAGAAATAAAGATATCTTTAAGATTGTCCTAGTATCTTAGAGCCTCAAGGACTGACTCCAGCCAGAAAAAGCTTTAGCCAAGTAGTGTATCCCAGGAATTTCTTGTTTTCCAACTTAATCTCTCGGTCGAGCAACAGAATACCTGTCATCATGAAAGATAAAAAGAATGTACACACAACTGAGTTTCATAGTGCTAAACAATAAAAAAAAATGTGAGTTACTGCTAAAATATAGCTGCAAGACATTAAATACTATCACGAGAGAGCTCTGAAAAGTTACAGGTGTTATACAAACATAACGAATCATTTCTGTATGTATTTTGTGGCCTTAAGGTGGACATTGTTATTCCATCTATACATTTCTAGAAAAGAGATAGGAGAGTAGCACTCTGTAGTCTTAATTTACAATCCCAGATCGTACTTTCTTCATTTTAAGTGTATTTTTCCCAGATACAATTATTTTCCTTTTAGGTCTAATTTTCTTCATGAAAAATGTAGTAACCCATTCAGTAAACTCTCATTTCTTGGGAAACCGAATGCTTTCAATACAGAAGTCTTATTTAGATGTATTCTTGTACAGGGATCAGCAAACTTTTGCTGTAAGGGCCAGAAAGTAAATATTTTAGGCTTGGCGGCCAAGAAGCAATGTCCTCAACTCTGTTAACATCTATCCTCCCTGAAATACTCCCCATCTTTCTTACATTCTACATTTAAATATGTAAAAACCATACTTGGCTGACAAACCATCCAAAAACAGGTGGTGGGCCAGATTTGGCCATTGTTTGGTGACGCCTGCTCTCGAGTACTGACCACTGAACAAAAATAAGATCACAGTTGTCTGGCCGTCCATCAAAACCCGCAGCTTAGTAATTTGCATTTGTTGTGTGTGAGTGACAAGACAGATGACACAGTTCAAAAATCACCTCCATTTTGACCAAAGAAATTTCATGTGTCAAGTTTTGAAATCTTCCAGTGGAAAAAATGAGAACCCCAAAGCATCCTATTCCTTCTCTTTCGATTAACAAATATCGATTGTCATTTGTAGGCTGTGTGCCGGGCAATATGAAGAAACAGATAACAAAACCAGTACCATTCACCTAACTAGACCCCAGCCCCTTCCACTGAAAAACGATAGCATTTATAGATGATAATTTCCTACTTTACCTAAAGATAGATGTAAGTCTCATAAAGGAATATATAAAAGGTTTAAAAAGAGCTAGTCACAGAAAAATCATGAATGAAACATGAAATCGTTTCTCTACATTTTTCAAATCTAAGTTTTTCTTCCTACACAAATAATTTAAATATAAATACCTTTAAGGACTTTGTAATAAATAATTACACAGCCAAAAGCTGAATACTCACAGGTTTTAGTCTGATAATGAACTGGAAAGTCAATGTCCACCAACGACAAGGAAGAGTAAGGAAAACTGTATTTTTTTTTTTTTTTTTTTTTGCGGTACGCGGGCCTCTCACTGCTGTGGCCTCTCCCGTTGCGGAGCACAGGCTCCAGATGCACAGGCTCAGCGGCCATGGCTCACGGGCCCAGCCACTGTGCGGCATGTGGGATCTTCCCGGACCGGGGCACGAACTCGTGTCCCCTGCGTCGCAGGCGGACTCTCAACCACTGCGCCACCAGGGAAGCCCCAGGAAAACTGTATTTTAAGTGAGAAAATATAAAGAGTCACAACAAGCTTCCCAAGTCAAAACTTTTTTGTTTCTTCTTTTTCCAAAAAAGAATGAAACTCATGTCTAACAAGGCAGAGAAGGTTCTATACAACCTGAGGCATTCTAATTTGTCACTGAGTCGAACTGCAGTGGTGGCTTGTGCTCTCTGTGTTCTCTGCCTATGTTGCACATTTGGAAAATTCCTCCTGTACTGGAAGAATGTCTCATCTTAGGAGTCCTGCATCCCCATGATAGAAGGTGAAAAACTTGCTTTCTCACCTCCCTTTCAGACCTTGGCTTTTTCCACATGAGACTTCACTTTGAAAGAAGCAACATGGAGAAACTGGTACCATACACAGAGCTCACATTCTCATGAGAGCAGAGGGGCCTTCCTCTTAACGGCAGGAAGGCAGACGTTCTAGAATCTCACACACAACAGCAGCAGCAGTAACCAAAGCTGTGGTGTCCGTAGTAAGCACAAGTGTCTCTTCTTGGGAACCATTCCTTTGTGGTAGGGTGGTGTTCCTGGCTTTGCAGTCTCCAAGGCTCAGACTCCGGCCCTTCCTGTGAGCTCCCTAACTTCATTTGTCTTAGGTTCCTGTCCTGGACTGACTTACGTCTCTCCAAAAAGATATGTGGGGAACTCCTAACTTCTGGCACCTGTGAATGTGACCTTATTTGTGAAATAGGGTCTTTGCAGATGTAATCAAAGTTAAGGTAAAGTCACCAGCTCATAATCCAATATGATGAGTGTTCTCACAAGAGAAAAATAAAAAACACACGGGGAAAATGCCATGTGACGACAGAGGCAGAGATTGGAGTGAGACAGCTTCAAGCCAGGAAATGCCAAGGACTGTGGCTGCCACCAAAGCTGGGAAGAGGCAAGAAAAGATTCTACCCAGAGTCTCAGAGGGAGCACAACCCTGCTGGCACCTTGATGTTGGACTTCTAGCCTCCAAAACTATACAGGAATAAATTTCTGATAAGCGACCCAAGGTTGTGCTATTTTGTTACGGCAACCCTGAAAACCTATTACAGCGGGGTTCCTCAGAAGGAGACCCTGAGACAAGGGTTTAGTATAAATGACTTTTTATAGGGCTTCCAGGAGAAACCAGTAAGAAAGTAGAGAAAGCAGAACAGGGAAGGATTTCAGAACCAAGTATGCCTGAGATCTCAGGCAAAGTCCCAGCCTCAGCCCCATCCTATTAAGGAGCTCTGGGGTTTAAATTACATCCAGAGTTTGTCCCCACTGGAAGCATAGGAGCTAATTTCATGCTTCCTGTCAGGGGAGCCAGTCAGTCATTTTCTGCCCCACTGGACCTAATCTCCCTGGCACTTCAGGCCCTCTGGACTGGCAAAGCAGCAGTAGCTGCCACTGGGCGGGTATCTGAAGAAAGCTGCAGGTGACAACCTTCGAAGAAAATTACTGGAGAATCTGGGTATGAAATACACAAGCAGAGTAAGAGGAATTTAGGGGTATTTGGGCAAAGCACAGGCTGTATTTACTATACCCATCGGTAAATTTCTTTTCTGCTCAAATTTCCTAGAGTGGAGTCTGTTGTTTGCAACTAAGAACAGTAACTGATATGCCACCCAAGAGAATAAAATCATCTGTCCTTTTTAAATTTACAATAAGAGGTCAAAGTCATTCACCTTTTCAAACATAGATGAGTTCCTAGAATATTGTGGGAAAATCCAAATTTTATAAAGCAAGTCACATTTTAAATGCATTAAAGAAAACTCAATATTGAAAGAAAAACTTGTGAAATATTGAGTCAAGTGACGACTATTTCTATAAATATTTAAGCATATCAGTTTTGTTATTACACATATCTATAAACCTACTATTATCAACAGATACGTTACAAGTGCCTCTTAGTTATAGAACACTACTCTTGGGACTATAAAAAATATAAGTTATGCTTCCTGTTTTCAAAAGTTCATATTGTTAGCATCTGTAGGATCTTTGGTCAAGTCACTTAACATTTCTGAGCCTCAGTTTCCCTTCCTGTGAGATGTAGATGATAATGTCAGTACGAACTGCAGGGGAGATCATGATATAACTTATGTAAATGCGTTTTGTGAATGCAGAAGATTATATAAATATAATGATATTGAGAAACACATAAAAATATGATGTAAATAGAAAGTCCCACAGGAATTCCAACTGAAAAAAATATCAAGTCCATGGGACCTGTGGAGTCCTAGCAGCAGATAGATTCCTCTTAAAGATATAGGTGCACTGGACAATTGTCAATGGATTCTATAAAACCCTTGAACCACCCATATTACCCTGCTGCCTCTAATTCAAAATACATCAAGTAAAATTCTAGTTACAATTTATCTTCCCACACAGCTTGCCTGGAAACAGATATAGCGCCAAACAGAGGACAGGCATGTCCTTGAGGCCTTGACAATTACATTTCTCAGTGGACTTTGAGAAGATGGTACTCCAGTGAGTAAGTCTGTGTGTTACCAATTTGGTTAATGTGAGTTTGGCCTTAAGAGGTCACTCTACTCTTAGGGCATAAAGTCAAGTTTGTGAGCCTTCAAAGGGATAACCAGACCCTGAAACTTTTTCAATTCACCAAGATACCCTAGGTCTTGGCTTGGCAAGTAACTAGCATCTTCTTCCTTGAAATTTCTGCTCGCTTTTGTACATTTTAAATGTATTAAATGCCATAATTTTCTTTAGGTTCTTGAGATTCTCTTTAATTAAACCTGCAGGATGCCTATAGAACTCAAAAAGTAATAATAGTCTATAAAAAAATGTTCATCAGTTCTGACAGCTACTTTGAATGCAGACAGTCGTTTCATGGACTGCTGATTTCCAAAACAAAAACTATACAAAGCCCCTGTCTTTTTTTCCTCTTTGGATAGAATCCCTTGTTCACTGATACTTGAAATGTGCTTACAGTAATTTGATTCTTGTTTGTTTTTCAGTCTATTCTTAGTGTAGAGGAATGGCAGGAATTTAAACACTCCTCTACTTGGACATCTAGGCAGACATCATTGAAATAATATCCGTTCAAGTTCAGTTAAGATTTTACACTGATATCCTGGCCTGGCCACTCTGGCCTCAGAGAGAGGATTATGCATTCTCTTTTCCTTCCTTTCCCCCCTCGGTCCCCCCTTCCTGCCCCCCTTCCTTCTCCCCCTTCCTGCCCGCCTTCCTGCCTCCCCTTCCTGCCTTTTGTAATATGTGGATCACATTTCTTCTTTATCATTTCTATTCTCTTTTCTCTTTCTAGGTTCTTCAGATTCTACTAATCTACACACACATTTTTCCTTATTCGTGCATGCACAGGCCTCTTCTTTGTTAGAAAGGAAAGAAAAATAAAGCAAAAGACGAAGGTGGGAAAAAATGGAAGGAAGGGAAAGAAGGAAGGAAGGAATAAACAAAAGGAGGAAATAAAGAAAACAGCTGGATACATATATCTTTTAGTCAGGCATGAATACATTACTATGTTAAAAAAAATTTTTAATTAAATGCCTGCTCCATGGAAGACTTTGGGCTCCGTGGTGGGAGAGTAAAGTTAAATAAGACATGAATTTATCATCTAATAGAGCAGACATCAAATCGCTGTAAATAACCTAACACAAGGCAAAAGGTGGACAAGTTCCCTAAGAGAGGAAGCACGACGTGGTAAAGAAAGAAAGATGACCATGACAATGAGAAAGAAGAAAAGATGACATTTAATGAGGTAGAGGATGGAGAGGGCAGAAAGGGTCTCATGGAAAGATGGCACTTGAGATGTACCTTTGAGGATAAAATTTGCTTTCCCTTCCAATTTGTTCCATCAGTTTCACTACAAAATTCTTGAAGCAAGCTCTGTAGATGCCTTTTCTCATCACCCCTTCACGTCCTAGCTAATTTGCCTTCTACTTATACTCCATCCTCAAAATTGACACTTCAAAGAATACCCATAACACTTTTATATTCAAACCCCACATCTTAGAGACTTTGATTTAAAAAAAAAAAACTTTTTAAAGAACAAAACTTGCTCTCTTCTTAACATCCCCAACATGGCAGTATCCCAGGTTTCTTCTTACTTTGACCCAGACCAGATACTCTAATGAGAACTGCTTTGCGATTTTATCACCGTCAGTATCAGGGATTTACCATTGTATACAACCCTGAAAGATTTACTCCAAGACATGCCAAAGGGGAAAGGTGGGGAGGGAGTGGGGGGATAAACTGGGAGTTTGGGATTGACATATACACACTACTATATTTAAAATAGATAACCAACAAGGACCTGCTGTATAGCACAGGGAACTTCATTCAATATTCTGTAATAACCTAAACAGGAAAAGAATTGGAAAAAGAATAGATATATGTATATGTATAACTGAATCACTCTGCTGTACACGTGAAACTAACACAACATTGTAACTCAACTATAGTCCAATATAAAATAAAAGTTTAAAAAAAGACGTGATTCAAGACTTATGTATATACTCTTGTAACCAAAGTGTGATTGCATCACCTTTGAAAATCTTTTTTGATCCATGCTCACCTTTGACCAAGATTCAGCACATGAAGTCACCTTTAAACAGCCTATTCTACTCCAAACTCCAAAAATTAATCGATATTTTACTAATGAAATTGAAGAAAGACAGGAAACAGGATTTACATCAAATGCCACCCTGGAGAACTATACCACCCACTGTGTACTACCATTCCTCTTATAAAATGCCTTCCATTGGCTGTCTAAGCCCCCTTCTCTATAGATAAAAATAGAAGACAAAATTATCTTTGTAGAACAGAATGAAAATTATATAAAGATTCAAGTTGAGATGTGGTATTATAATTAGGAAGAGACATATGGTAGAGAAAATAGGTGGAGAGAAAACAGGGGTCCTAATATTTTCATCTTCTATAGTAGGGTGTTGAGGGTAGTAGGTGAACATGAAATGGCAGTTTAAATACACTATTTAAAAGTATAAAGTTCTTTAGAGAGGCAAAAAACTTATCAAAAATTGGTAGTAAGTGGGGGCAAGGTAGGATAAATGTAGCATAAGCCTCTCATCGTTTATGTCCAATATTTTACATTCAAATTTGATAAATTGAGATATATAAATTAACCATATTATTTAACTTCTGGAAGCAAACACTCCAAAGAACTGCACAGAAAACCCTTGAAAGTGATTTCCTCAGTGAGTAAGACTAGAGACACTGAGGATGGAGGTGGCCAACTACTACTTTAATTATAAGCCCTTTGTCCCATTTGGTTTTCTCGAACTAAGTAAACGGATTCATGTACTAAAATTTCACAAAGGAAAAACATACTGGGAAAAAATATTTTTAACATCAATTACCTCAATGAATGCTTTTTATACACTTTTGGTTGAAAGGCTCTACCTTAAAATACAGATCTTTTTATTCTTAATATAACTAAACATCTATTTTCATGCTAAATCTAGATGCTAGTAGAGAGAAGCAGAGTCAGATATGAAGGTTTAATTAAGAAATAATGGGAGAACAATCTTCAAAGGGAGATTGTTTTATTGACAAAGTATTTTTTTCTGCGTGAATTAGATCATTTAAAAATATTCCGCTTCAAATGTCCAGTGCAAGGGCATCATCTGAGAATCAATGTCCTAAATATTCACCACTGGGTATATCTCACCTAAAAATAGAGAGCCTCTATTTTATCAAAATAGATGCCGCTCTAGGGAGTGGTTGTGTCAGGCTCCCTCTATGTCTCCTCTTTTCTTTCCATTCCTCTATGGGGGGTTCTAGCCTGTTGGGTGTTTTTGCTCTCACTGCTCATCTGTTCTTGTTCTCTTTTTATTTCCTTTTTTTATTCAATTCATCTTTCTCTAATTGCCATCCATAGAACAGTGTCTGAATATGTTTTCAATTATGTGTTACATCTGGTGAACAATTTGTTATTCCTTGCTCTCAATTCAAAAAGTAGATCAATGGACTGTTTCTGTATTCCTGCTATTAAGATAAGAAAGGAGGGCGATCAGGAAGGAAGAAAGGCTGGAAGGAGGGAAGGAGGCAGTGAGGAAGAAAAAAAAGAGAGAGCGGAGGAGGGAAGGAGAGAGTATGTGGGCAAGAAGAAGATACAAAAATAGGCAGAAAGAAGAGAAACATCTTTATCTTTATGCTTTTTGGTGTACAACAGAAACTAACACAGTATTGTGAAGAATTAGACTCCAATAAAGATCTATTAAAATAGACAGATAGATAAATAAATAAATAAATAAAGTAGGCCTGGTTTAATTTTCTTTTGCTGCTTCAGTGGCCCTGATGGAAAAGAGCTACCACAACTCTACTTGAAGTGGTCTAAATATTCTGTTTTCAATTCTAAGAAATGGAATTTTTCTCAGCTTTATTGGGGTATAACTGACAAATAAAATTGTAATATATTTAAGGTATGTAATATGATGGTCTGATATACGTATATACAGTGAAAGAATTCTCTAGGATATGGAAATGTTAACTAAGATATCGAACCGCATATTCAGAGAAAGGCTATCATAAGGAGACGAGATCCTCATTTTTCAAAGTTGAGATAACTTAAAAATTCAAATTTGATACATTAAGAAGGAGTGTGTAAGCAAATAACTACTAACGTCATCAGGCTAGGCTGACCTGATCTTTTGACAAGTTTCTAAAGCTACAGCTGCCCTTTCAAGAAAATATACCTTTAAAGGTGCTCGCAAGTACACATGGCCTGAGCACAGATCTAGAATCCTAGAGTGGGCGGGGACCTGAGGAACAGCCTAATCCCTTATCCACAGACAAAGTCTGAAGTCCAGGGACATCCGAAGACTTAACTATTGTGTTACAGCTCAGTACTGGGAAAAGGCAGCCTATGGAAAAACAACATATTCAAAACTACTTAATTCAAAAGCACTTAAAAATGGGTGCATTTTATTTATTGCAAATCAGATCTCATTAAAGTTGGTTAGAAGTCAATGGATTCACCTTTTTACTCACAGGTGTACCATGTCTGGATTACTCAGCATGATATTCATTACCCCTTCATTCAACATTATCTAATATATATTAGGGACTGTCATAGGTACTGGGAGAAAATGATGAGCAAAAGCAGACATGGTGCCTGTCTGCATGGAGCTTACAGGCTGTTGAGAAACAGGCATTAATCAGAGAATGACACCAATAAATATATAATTCAAGTATGCAGACAACTGCTACCAAGGAAGGTACCATGTGTCCCAGTACCCTGCAGTGGGGGCTTTCATCCTAGTCACAGAGGTCAGGGTCTCTTGTTTAGAGAAGGGACCACTAACTTTAAATCTGAAGACATACTGAAACTGGGACAGGGTGGGGCAAGGGAGTGAGGAAACACGTCCATGGGAAAAACATGTTTAAAGACCCTATGTTGGTAGAAACAGGTACTTTCAAAAGTCAGAAAGACAATGAAGGAGGAAGCCAGAGAGCAAGGGGGAACATGGTGGAAAAAACTGCCTGAACTCAGTTAAGAAAAAACCAAGTTGGGACTTCCCTGGTGGCACAGTGGTTAAGAATCTGCCTGCCAATGCAAGGGACACAGGTTCGAGCCCTGGTCCAGGAAGATCCCACATGCTGCGGAGCAACTAAGCCCATGCAGCACAACTACTGAGCCTGTGCTCTAGAGCCCGTGAGCCACAACTACTGAGCCCACGTGCCACAACTACTGAAGCCCGTGTGCCCTAGAGCCCATGCTCCACAACAAGAGAAGCCACCGCAATGAGAAGCCCGCGCACCACAAGGCAGAGTAGACCCCGCTCACCACAATTAGAGAAAGTCCACGCACAGCAACAAAGACCCAATGCAGCCAAAACTAAATAAATTAATTTTAAAAAACACAAAAAGAAACTTCTTTAAAAAAAAAAAGAAAAAATCAAGTTAAGCAAGGTTGTGTTGATGCCACAGAACTGTCGAGATCAAAGAACCCCAAATGCCAATATTTCCATTTGGCATATTTACCTAAAGTAATTAAATGATGGAATTAATTCATTGAATGTTTCTATCAATGATGCTAAAGAAAACAACAAACTGATTTGACAAATTTTGAGTAAGTCCCTTTCAGTTCATACGGTGGCAAACAAGCACTCTATTTAAAGGAAATATTCCTCTCAGCAGTTGTCTGATTGGTTTAACTACTTATTTGAAAAACATTCTGGTCTGACTGAAACGGTAAACTTTAACTGACTGTATTTTTCACCTAAATGGAATACCCATCAACACTGATAACTGGAGGAGCTGTACTTTATCATACAGCTAGTCAAGTCAATGACGTTGAAAAAAAGAAAACCAGCCATACTGGTCAATGGGTCACATTTAGGCCAAAATTTGGGATTAACATGTTTACTTTTAAAGCAGCCTGTTGAAAGGCTTTTTGTTGAGGTTCAGAAGCCCCTGTCTGGGACATCAATGTGAGCTGAGAAGAGCAAAGCCTGGGGGCAGTATTGCTCAGGGGTTAAGAATTTAAATTCTGGAAGTTCAGAAACCTGGTCCTACATCTGATTACACCATCCTCCAGCTCTGTGACCTTGGTCAATACACTTAATCCCTTAACTTTCTAATCTGGATATTGAGGATAATGATAATTTCATCGCGGGTTGCTTGAAAGACAATAAGTACGTTATCCAATGCAAAGACTGACGCTCAAATCTTAACCATTATTCCTAGGCAATAGTAAGCAGCTTTTCATAGTTACCAAAGACTACAACATCAGTCTTCTTGGCATATCTAACAAAACTGTCAATTTCAACATCCAATGAGGTTGCAATCTGTGTGGATACGACCTCAAAAGTCAGAATGAGACATCTGTGCAACTGTTTGTGATCATCAACTACCTGGGTCAAAATCCATGGAGGCAAAACATCCCATCTCTTCTAGGATGTGGACGCTCCCTTACACAGCCCTCTGAAAGCTGGCAGGCTCCCCAGGCAGGTGGGGATACTCCAGGTCTAATCTATGATAAGACTGTTTTAATGAAACTAAGCATGTATCATAGATCAGTGTCTTGTATTTTTCCACACTAGACCGCTTTTCGAACAAGATGTTTTATTTTCATGGTAATTTAATCATTAAATGTTATTAAGTTGGAGTTATAAAAAGGCAATTGTTTCTCAGAACCTTGAAATTCAGGATTCTCTTTTGATTTTCCCCGATTCCCCTTTTGGTTGTGACCTTGGGATTAGTTATTTAGCTATTCTATACTCTCTTTTTATACAAAATGAGAAAAATGCCACTTTTACGAGCAGGCTGTAAATTCCTAACTAACGCTTAAAGCACACTTTAGTTCCCTTCATCTGAGAAAATTAAAGTAAATGAAAATATTTCATTATTAATAATCTAATTCTCTTTGAATCTTTGATTAATACCATTTTAATATATGAGATTTTCAAAATTGGGTCATATTCTTATAAATTTTTGAAGGTGGAAGCTATATACAAATAGATAAATTTGAGTTAAAACTAATTCTCCTAAGAAGATTTAATATGGACATAATACCCCGTGAATTAAGCATAAAATAGCAGATTCAGGGATAGCCTCTTACAGAAACCAGTAGTGTATTGCTACTTTAAGTATTTTACTTTCATTAGTGGTGAGATAACCACTTGTATAATTTTGAACTTTTTTTTTTTTTAATATATAAACTGAGGGGGTGTCAGAGGCCTAACATACCCGGTGCAAATGGTACACTTTTAGAATGCCATTTTGGATTGGCGAAGTTTTCTTTTTTCCCGTACATCGCTAACTCAAGTGTACTGCGAAGTATTTCTCACCACTACATCCTTCCTCAGGATACTCTGTTAAAAATACAATGATTTAACATGAATGGATATTTCCAGGGAATCTTAAGGAATACTGACATTTCAGTTAGAGCTCATTTGGTTAGTTCAAACTTTCTTAACATCCTTCTATGACATGTGTAAACCTACTAAAATGTAGGGCACATTCCAAAGGAAGGGTTTGAAAGTGTTAAAGGAAAGTGTCAAATATGTTACAAAGTCCTACCATTGAACTCTGCATTACCCTTTCCCTTTCATATTTAACATGCACGCAGCTGCTCATGCCATGTAATCAACTGATTGTTACACAAGCATTTTCTAAAGCTATGACAATCTCAGATTTATGAGGTCAAGAAGTGCAGACTTAATCCATTCAATAGCTGCAATTTATCGTCTGATTATAATTGTATACACAAACACAGTAATGATTTAGATGACATAGTGTAAAGATGAAATCCGTTTATTTTAAAAGGGTTTCTAACCTTTAAAATATGTTGCCATGAACACCTTGCGATGTCTGCTTTTAACAACACAATTATTATTGTTTTATTGATCAGGGTTTTATTACGGATTTGACACTTATATTTCATGCTAATCGAAAAAGGTGTAATTTTTCTGAACAATTTTAACAAGAATATGACTGTAATTAATTATATCACTATTATGTTTTCAGTGTCTAGAAAGAAGTGCTTAATTTATCACAGATGTCTCCTACAGCATATGGAAACCTCTTTTAAAAAGACAGGGTGCGTGCTCCTTCCAGAGATGATAGGGTATGACATAGGCACTACATTTATAGATTTCTGCTGCCATGCTGACCTGATTTTATAGTGACAGCTCTCCTGGAATGGGACTGTACATTAGCAACTCAGATAGCCTGGGTGGCACCCGATATTACCATCGTTTGGTCTTATAACACTAATTAGTGGTCATTCCCTAATGCTTTCACAGATCAAGAAAACAACCTGCAGACAAAGGCCAAAGTGGTGTTGAATAACACCAGCCATATATACTTCGGATATTTCTTTTCCCGTTTGCTAGCTGTAACAAATGATGAAATGCCATTACCAACTTGCTCGCTATATATGGCAGTTTTGTTCACTTAATATTTACTGTTATACATCAGTGGTTATAAGCTATACCTATAACACACACACACAAACAAGTATGTATGTAGTATTTATATCGATCTTTGCTAATGATCTTATCACTCTTCTAAAATATCACGGCTCTGTTATACAAGAGAATTAGAACCCTTATACATAGCAGTAAAATTTATGTTTCAAATAAAATTTTTAAAATAATTTGTATCCCATGCTAATAAAGCCAAGCTTTTCCATGTTCAATTTTTATATGTTGTTCAATAACAACCTTATTAAATCACATAAATTTACATTTCAGTTTCCATATTACCTACATATATGAATTACATTTCATTATATACTGCTGTCCAGTATTTGTACCATTACACAGAGTTTCTATTATATGAATCTATAAATTCTAATTAATACATATAATTTGGTACATTTAATATTGAGATACAGTTTTGCATTTTCTAAAAATGCTCAAAATTGTTATATGTCATAAGGTTTGATCTATATCTATACCTTTTTCCTAAATTTTCAGCATGATGCTGATTATTTTAGTTTATTAGAAAACATGTGATTTAAAAACCTAAATGGGAAGGCATTAAATATTAAAATAATTTATAAATATGAAATTCTATACCTAACATTACGTAGAATGGATGAAAAAGTATATAATATATTATAAGATGGCAAATGAAGTAAAATCAATAGTTGAATTGGTAGCATGTTCTAAATGTAATTAAACAGTCATGCTCACTTGCTTTTCTGCCCCACTGTTTTAAATAGCACAATCCCAATGGAAAAACACAGGCTAAGAGTTTTTGTTCCCTCTTTGAAAGAGCTGAATCAATATTATTATAGTCAATATATCTTTATCTTTAATAGAATGGCGAGGGGAAAACATCACAAATAACAATAAGTATTTCCTAGTAATTAAAATTTAAGAAGACAAATTATATGTGTCCCTTCCAAATGTCACCTTAACATTAATAGATTTTTTTCCTTTTGCTTTTATGTGAACAGTCCCTATCTGAGCGTTTTCATCACCAAAACTGCAGTTTTAGTGCTCGGCCTGGCTGTACTTGGAACTTTGTTTTCCGTTTCATCATTACCCTTCTAGTTTTAAGCCTGCTGTGCTTGCTGTTAGTGAACTTTGAAACCGTTAGAAACACACTGCAGCAGTGGTAGAAGGATTTGTGAAATGCTGATTAACAGTCTTATTCATTCAAGAGTATTTATCGGGCACCCACTGTATTCTCGGCACTATTCTAAGCCCTGGGAACACATCAGTGAACAAAACACAGAAAGATCTCTGCCCTTTTAAAGCTTATGTTTTAGAATGGGAAAGATGGGCAGTTAACATAGAGTGAAAACTACAGAGTAGGCTAGGAAGTGAAGGTGATACGAGCAAAGAAAAGGGAACGAACCGGGGGGGGGGCGGGGGGAGCGTGTGGAGGTGAAATTTTAAATACCGTAGTCTGGATAGGGATTATTAAGAAGGTGTCATCAGAAGGAAGCGCTCAAGGAGGGGAGGGAGGGAGCCCTTCAATATCTGCACGGTGATGGTCCAAGCAGAGGAAGCGGTGCACAGAAAATACTGGAGCGTTCTGATAGGTAGAAGGGTCCGAAAGCACTGAGGCTGGAGCAGAGGTGAGAGGTGGGCGTAGGGGAGAGAGAGAGAGGACTGGGAGATGTGGGTCCAGGACAGAGAGGTAAGAAGGACACAGAGCCACGTAAGCGAAGGTCACTGGCTTTCTACTCTGAGCAAGATGGCGAGCTATGGGAGGCTGCCCGGCAGGAAGGAGCCTGAAGTTATCTAATTCACATTTTAAGAGGACTGTTCAAGGAAGGGGCTGTCCTGAGAATAGGCTGTCAGGAGATGTGCATGGAGAGGGGAGAGGACGGCAGGAATCCACTGAAGAGGGAAGGGAGACTCGAATCCAGGTATGAGCAGTAACAGTGTGATGGAAACACAGCATATGCTTAATTTAATACCATTCCTAACTGTTTACACCTATCTAAATGCCTTTCCTATGCAAAGTTAGTTAGAAATCAGAAACTACTTAGGGTCACACTTCCATTTTCAGATCTTGAGGTCAAATGCAAGAGACAGGACTTTCTTAAAAAGCATAATTTATGCAAGGTTCTTATAGGTTCCTTTCTCTCCCTCCTAGCCAAAATAACTGTTTCCATATTACTCGTTTTGTTATTTGTAAGTGATACAACAATATAGAGAATTATTGATTAAATATAGCCTTATCTCGGAACTTCCAGATTAACTGATTATCTCAACAGATCTATGGGCTACCAATTACCTTCGTAACCATTCACTATTTCCTTCATTAGATATTTGAGTACATACTATCACCCAAGCATTGTGCTCGGCAGTTAGGTGTTAAACAACAACTTTCATCCTAGTTCACCTAAGATGATGTCTTAGAACCTTTATTTGTAGCAAGAACTCTTGTAATTCCACACAAAGCACTTCTTAGGATTCACACCTTGAAACAGGTTATAACAGCAAACATAGAGTTCCGGCCCTTCGCCTTTGGTGAAAGGAAGAAGGACACACATGTCTCACCATCACACAAAGTAGAGGGATAAATGCCAAGGTGAAGCCATGAGTATAATCCAGAAGCAGCACCGCGGCAGGTTTTAAAGAATGAGGAGGACTCAGGAAGCCAAGATGAAACAGGGATAACTTTCTCTTTCCCTCTCCCATGAGGTAGGAGTGGTGAGAGATACGTGCTGAATCATACACACCTCTCTTCTCTCCTTTTCTACCTTGTGACAATTTCTGCTATTTTAGGTTTAGATTCTTTGGGCAATAGCTTCTTCATGACTGGAACTAAATACATCAATTCCACTACAATGCAACATAGGTGCTGCATTATAGAAATTATCACATTATGCAAATTCACACAATAAAGACCCCAAGGCTTATGAGAAAAATGGGGTCGGGGTGCAGCACTCAAAAACAGTGACACATAAACATAAAAAATTTTAAAAGGAACCTAATAAAAGCAGTGGCACAATTTTACACATTTAATAAACACAGAAATATGACAATAAATACAGCACTTTACAATAGATACGAACTAAAGTTTGCTCTTAGAAGTGGGTGTTAGAAGGGTTCAGCTTGTAAGTTATTGTGAGCAGTAGAAACAGGGTTATCTGGAATTGAAACGGGGTTATCCAGATGTGAATGGGTGTGTATAACACATGTTGAACTGAAGTAGATGGTTTAAGGTATGTTTGCGTGTGCTTTCTGTATATACCTATGGGACTGGGTTTAGCTAGGTGCATTTCCTGCATTTATCGAGCGTTTCCTGCAGACAAAAGCACACATACACAAGTGCAAAATTCACGTTGTGCTCAAATGTCCCCCAGTATATTATTCGAGTTGTAACAAATCACATTTTCAAAACTAGCAGAACTTCCGTAGTTTGCATTGGTTCTGCACTTAAGATTTAAATAAGACTTATTCAGACAACTGGTTGTCAAAGGGCTTGAATCAACACCTTCAGGGCTGATGCAGTCTCCCTAGAAGGCTTTTTTGAGGGACGGTACCTTTGATTGATTAGAAAATAGTGCCCCTACCTCTGGGGGTGCTGCCCACTGAGTGCAGGGCCAGCTGGCTAGATTTCCCGTCTACTTGCTTTCTCAGGCAGGCTGATATTATCTAAACTAAGGTGAACTCTGAGGGGTTTATAAGCTAAAAATTCACTGATTGCTTTGCCAGAAATTCTATGGTTTAAGGTCCATGTTCTGTTTCTTTTCCCTTGCTACAGTTGTTTGTTAGCGTGGCTTATGAAAGAATTCATTCTCAGTAATTTTTAACGACTCCAAAATGCTGTTGTTAAAACGTCCTAAATTATTTCCTACTGTTTTACCGGATAATGATGAAAGAGAATCCCATTACAAAGAAGTCCAGATAGGACACAAAAAGCAAAAACCATAAAAAAACATGAATGAGATTTTATCAAAAAGTTCTGCTTATCAAAAGATAGATTAATTGAAAATTGATTAATGTACAAACTATCACATCAACAGGCTCAAGAAGAATAATCGTATGATATCAGTAGATGCAGAAAAACATGTGACAAGATCCAATATCCATTCATGATAAAAACTCTCAGTAAACTAAGAATACAGGTAACTTCCTCAACTTGGTAAAGATCATGTGCAAAATACCAACAGTTGACACAGTACTTAGCAGTAAGAACCTAAATACTTTTCTGCTCAGATGAGGAACAAAGATATCACCTCTCACCACTTCTTTCAACAGCATACTGGAAGTCCCAACTAATGCAGTAATATAAGAAAAAGAGAAGAAAAAAATAAAACTGTCTCTGTTCACAGATGACATGGTTGTCTATTGTCTAAGTAGAAAATCTTAATCTGGAACTAAGCAAGGTTGCAGGATACAAGGTTACCATGCGAAACTCAATTGTTCTTTTATATACTAGCAATCGGAATTTGAAATTGAAAACGTAATACCACTTACATTAGCAACCCAAAAAAAGACATACTCAGGGATAAATCTAACAATAATATGTACAAGATCTTCATGAGGAAAACTGCAAAGCTTTGATGAAAGAAATAAAAATAAATAAATGAAGAATATTTCATGTCATGGATAGGCAGACCCAATATTACCAAGATCCCAGTCTTTTCAACTTGATCTATAGATTCAATGCAATCTTAATCCAAACCCTAGGAAATTATTTTGTGGCTATCTACAAACTGGTTCAAAAGGAAAAGGAAAAGACCCAGAATAGCCAACATGATATTGAAAGAGAAGAATAAAGTTGGAGGACTGACACTACCAGACTTTAAGACTTAATATCAAGCTACAGTCAACAAGACATTGTCGTACTGGTGAAAGAATAGATGAACAGGTCAAGAGAACAGACTGAAGAGGCAAGCAGTAGACCCAACAAACGGAGTCAGCTGATACTTGGCACAGAAGCAAAAGCAATTCAATGGAAAAAGGATAGTCTTCTCAACAAACGGTGATTTTCAACGAACTGGACAACAACATGCCAAAAAAAAAAAAATCTAGATATAGATCTTACACCTTTCACAAAGATTAACCTGATATGGATCATAGACTAAACTGCAAAACTATAAAACTCCTAGAAGATAACACAGGAGAAAAGTCCAGGTGACCTTGGAATTGGTAATAACCTTTTAGATATAATACCAAAAGCATGATACACGGAAGAAAAAAACTGATAAGTTGGACTTCGTTAAAATTAAAAACATCTTCTATGCAAAAGACACAGGTAAGAGAATAAAAAGACAAGCCACAGACATGAAAAAAATCTTTGGAAAGCATACATCGGACAGAAGATTGGTATCAAAAATAGATTAAAAACTCTTAAAACTCAACAATATGAAAAAAAGCAACCCTATTAAAAAATGGGCAAAAGATGTGAACACACACCTCAACAAAGATGCAAATACAGATGGCAAAGAAGCACAAGATGCTCCACATCGTATGTCATCAGAGACTTGCAAATTAAAATAACAAGATACCACTACATACCTTTTATAATGGCTGGAATCCAAAGCACTGACAACACCAAATGCTGGCAGGATGTGGAGCGAGAGGAATTTTCATTGCTGGTGGGAAAGAAAGATAGAAGAACCAGTTTGGAAGACAGCTCAGCAGTTTCTTATGAAACTAAGCATACTCTTACCGTATGTTCCAGCAATTTCACTCTTTTGTATTTACCCAAAGGAGTTGAAAACTTATGTCCACACACAAACCTGTACATAGATGTTCATACCAGCTTTACTCACAACCGAAAGCAATCAAAATGTCCTTCAGTAGATGAATGAATAAACTGGTACATATATACAATGGAATATTACTCAGTGATAAAAAGAAATGAGCTACCAAGTCACAGAAAGACAGAGGAACATAAAATGCATATTGCTAAGGTAAAGAAGCCTATCTGCAAAGGCTACGCACTGCATGATTCCAACTGGAGTACATTCTAAGCAAGACGAAACTATGGAGACAGTAAAAAGATCAGTGGTTCCCAGGGATTTGAGGTCAGGGAGGGATGAGCTCACTACTCCCACCTCAGCATCAGTTCCGTTTTTTGTGCTTTCAGTTACCTGCAGTCAGTTGTGGTCTGAAAATGGAAAATTCCAGAAACAACAAACTCTTAAGTTTTAAATTGCACACCGTTCTGAGCAGCGTGATGAAATCTTGGGTTGTGCACTCTCTCCTGCCCGGGATCTCCAACCATAACATCACCTGCTCCGGACATCCAACCGCTGACAACATCATGGCGGGTAGCCTAACGCTATGTCACAATGCCTTTGGCATTCACTTGTCTTCATCTCACCAGGTGGGGATTTTATCATCTCACATCATCACAAGAAGAAAGGTGAGTACAGTATAATAAGGTATTTTGAGAGAAAGACCAGTCACATAACTCTTATTACAGTGTAGTATTACGAACGTTCTATTTTATTACTCATTACTGTTATCTCTGACTGTGCCTAATCTTTTTTTCCACTTTCTCACTTCGTCCCAGCTTACCCTTCCCCCTCCCCGTGTCCTCAAGTCCATTCTCTACCTCTCCGTCTTTATTACTGTCCTGCCCCTAGGTTCTTCAGAACCATTTTTTTCTTTTTTTAGATTCTGTATATATGTGTTAGCATACGGTATTTGTTTTTCTCTTTCTGACTTACTTCACTCTGTATGACAGACTCTAGGTCCACCCACCTCACTACAAATAACTCAACTTCGTTTCTTTTTATGGCTGAGTAATATTCCATTGTATATATGTGCCACATCTTCTTTATCCATTCATCTGTCGATGGACACTTAGGTTGCTTCCATGTCCTGGCTATTGTGAATAGTGCCGCAATGAACGTTGTGGTACATGACTCTTTTTGAATTACGGTTTTCTCAGGGTATATGCCCAGTAGTGGATTGCTTAATTTATAAATTAAACTTTATCATAGGTATTTATGTACATTAAAATTATAGTATACATATATATGGGGTTTGGTACTAGCCACAGTTTAAGGCCTCCACTAGGGGTCTTGGAACATACCCCCTATGGATAAGGAGTACTACTGTAGATGGAGCACAGAGGATTTTTAAGGCAGTGAAAGTATTCTCTATACTGCAATGATGGATACAGGTAATTACTCATTTGTCAAAACCCAAAGAGTGTACAACACAAAGAGTGAATGAGCTCTGATGCAGACTACTACACTTTGGTTTACAATGATGTATCAACATCGGGTCAGCAATTGTAACAATTGTACCACACTAATCCAAGATAGTAATAAAAGAGGAAACTGTATTTGAGAGGCTGAGGGGTTATATGGGAACTCTTTGTTCTTTGTACTCAATTCTTCTGTAAATTAAAACTGCTGTAAAAAAATAAAGGTTATTAATCAAAAAAGAGAAAGCTTAAGAAAAATGAGTAAACAAGCTACATATTATATATACACACACACACCCCACATAATTCTGTTAAATATTTGACAATTCTTGTAAATATATATATTCACAGTACATTATACATGTACATATATGCCTCGATATATTTTCTTTTATGAGTTATCTGTTAACATTTTTTTGTTTATTAGGCTATTCTTCATTCATTGTTGATGTTTAGGAGTTCTTTCTATATCCAGATATAATATATATATGCACATACACGTGAATTCATATATGTATATATGTGTGAGTATATGTACATGTATATGTGAATTCATATACATATAAAATATATGTGAACATATATATATTCATAGTACCTAGATTTGACAAAGGAATTGTATCCAGATATATAAAGAACTCCTAAAGATCAACAATAAAAGAAAAATATCCTAAAGACAAATAGTAAAAAAAAAAACTTCTATACCTCATTAAAATATAAATATTAAGGGACAATAGGTATATGAAAAACTCCACAATGAGCTAGCACTTCATATCCACTAGAAATGCTAAAATTAAAAGGACCGACAAAACCACCTGTTAACAAAATGGAACAAATGGAACCTTCAAACATTAATGGTAGGGATGTAAAACGATACAACCTCACTGACACAGTATTTGGCTTTTTCTCATAAATAGTCTTACCCCATGGCCACAATGACCAAGTAATTCTATCCATTAGTATTCATACAAAAGAAGTAAAAACCTATGTTCACAAAGACTTACATCTGAATCTTCTTAGCAGCATTATTCATAAGAGTGGAAAAGTGGAATACATTGTGGTATATCTATACAATATATAAGCACTCAGCAATAAAGGATGAATGAACTAATTATATATGCAAAAATATGCAAAAAGTATCAAAAACATTCTGTTAAGCAAAAGAAGCCAGAACCTAAAGAACACATATTGTGTGATCCATTTATGTGAAATCTAAAAACAAGTAAAACTAATCCATTGTGATAAAAATTGGATAAAATAGTTGCAAGGGAAATTGCCTGGAAAGGGGCATTAGGTAAGTTTCTGGGAAATATTCTGTCTTGTTTGAGGTGATCATTGTATGGGTGTATACAATTGTCAGAACTCACTGAACATTCAAGACCTATGTACTTTACATTATGTTAATTACAGCTAAATATAAATGCCCAGATGCCAGCACAATAAAATATACACACATGAATTAAAATGTTTCCTACTATAGAATTTGGGCAGACCCTGTTCCCAAGCTAATCATTTTGAAGACAGATTGAAATATTTTATTATATTCTTATTACTCTCAGCAATTCTTATCCTGAGAGAGTTTCATTCTATACTAAACAAGCAAAAATGAATGTCTCACAAGAGAATCACGTAATGCTCCTAAGTGTCAGACACGAAGGTATGTTTTACCTAATGAGGTGTCTCAGAATTTTGTTTCACCCGAGACAAACTGATGAACTTTGGAACTACCGATGCCGTATTTCTGAAGAACATCACCACCTTAACATTTGAAACTCAAAGCTCATAAGAATCAACACTTTAGTGAGAGCTTTCTTTCACTGCAGAGGGACACTTTTCCAAAATTTAGAGCATTTTGAGCTTTTCTGAGGACTGCATCTATTTTTTAACTGTTTCTTTGTTCTTCTCATTTGAGCTTTTTCAGTGAGTTTCTGCTCTTTTCAATGAATATCTCAATCGGTTGTCCAAACTATTCTCTAAGAAACCAGGAACTCAAGGAAAAATTCAGTGATCACCCATCCACGTCCAATCACTAAACAGTGGAAATGTATTTAATTTCTCAAGTGAAAAAAAAAATGGAATGAGGGCCCAGGTATTGAATTAAACGAAGTATCCTCTTTGTTCAAAACCCTGGTAGAATTATCTCAAAACTAAAATGGAAAGATAAAAAAAGATTGACTAGAAATTATCACTATATTGTGATAAGGCACAAATGTAAAACCATAGCCGAAGTATTTATCAACCAAATCCTTGATGAATCTGACGAGGGGAAGGATCCTTTAAAACCTGACTTTGTCTGAATTTGCGCCTAGTAGATAGCCACAGGTGCTGCTATGAACAATAAAAAATAATGTCCTTTAATGAGTCCAAGGTTAGAAGCTTACAGTTTAGGACTTAGGTCGTTCCTTTGGTTTCATCAAATCAAGGGTTCCAGTTATGATGTTTTGCACACTCTTTGCCTGGCTAAGACAAAAAGTAATGGCTAAGAACCATTCAGGTCTCAACCTCAACATCTCTTTTTCTTAGAAACCTTTCCTAACTGCTCCCCCAACTCTTTCTACTAGGTTAATCTCAAGTCACATGCTCTTACAACAACTTGGAATTTGCAATCAAACATATTAGGATTTTTATATAACTAGTGTTGTGATGATTCATTTACTGTGTCTCCACCACTTACTATCTTCAAAGATCCATCAGGATAGGGATCATGCTTATCTTGTTCATCACTGTAGCGCCAATCTCTTTGTTGAATGAATGAATCATCACAATAAGATGGGAGGATAACAAATAAAAGCCTTCACAAGAGCCTATACTCGTGACCTATATCAGGTATCAAAGAAAGAAGAGAGAAATACCATTTGTAGACTATAACATCCTCACTGGTGATGTCCATTAGATTTCAAGCTCAATTTTTTGCACATAGATACCCAACTGTTTCAGTATCATTTGTTAAAAGCACTTTCTATTGTATTGCCTTTGTACCTTTGTCAAAAGTCAGTGGTTTATCTATATGTGGGTTTATTTCTGAATTCTATTCTTTCCACTGATTTATCTGGGTTGAAGACAATTCTATACCATTTTGATCACTGATTCTTGAAACCAGGTAGTTTTAGTCCCCTAACTTTTTCTTCTTTAAAATTTTTTGGCTATTCTAGGCCCCTTGCATTTCCATATGAAGTTTAGAATCGGTTGTCAATCTCCACACAAGCCTGCTGACATTTTGATTAGATTGCATACAATCTATAGATCAATCTGGGGAGAAGCAACCTTGATTATAATGAGTCTTCTGACTCATAAGCAAAGTACATATCTCCATTCCTTTAGATTTTCATTAGTTTCTCTCAGCAATATTTTACAGCATTCAATGTCATGGTTTCTCACATATTTTGTCAGATTTACCCCTCAGCAATTCATACATTTTTACACTATTTTAAATAGTATAAAATTCTTATTCTGAATTTTGTTTCCTGATTGTTGGTTGCAAGTCTATGGAAACACATTTATTTTAAATATTGATACTATATCCTTCAACCTTGGAAAAAAAGGATTCTACATTGATTGAAAAAGATACCCTTGAAGTTACCAATGAAATCAAGACATCTACAAATGTCAGGACTTTACAATTTGTGTGAATAATGGAGATTGTTGACACATTTTTATGAGGATAGTTTCTAGGTGTTACTACAATTGTACCACTAGAACATTTCTGTTCAGTGTTGTTGCGTAAGTGAGAAAATATGGAAGAAATACACATTGTAAGCTTTAAAACTCTACACAAATACCATCTAGTACACACTATTAACAAATCACATTTGAACAAATGAATGGATGAGGAGTACAACAATGAATGCTTGGAAGATCAACTCTGAATACAGAAAATTTTGAATTGTCTGCCACCACTGGTTTTAGAATATGCTATGCCATCTCAGTGGAAACTCGGATGTTAGAAGGCTTTCCTTACCCATCTCTTCAGTCTGATCACATTTTACGATTAGCAATATGTGTCACATGATTTGTCTTTGTCTTAAACGATACAGAGATTGAGAAGCCAGTGGAGTAACTTTTTGAAGAATTTATACTATTCATCAACTATTAGTATATTTATCATAGATACCTTTTAAGCAAAAGTTAAAGCTTTATTCCACCATTACCTTGGACAAGCTGAATATAATCTATCTGGGAAATTCGGAATGTGAAGGTGATCTGGATGTGAGATCAGTTGCTCAACTAATCATGAGCATTCTTCTGTGGGATCCAGTTAGTTAGGGCAGATTTAATTTTCCTCTACATAGTTTCACACTCATCCTTTCTGCATTTAAGGTCTCAAAAGATGCCAAGAATCCAAAATAGACCCATGTTCTTCAGGGCATACAAATAACTCCACTATCTTACGAAAACTTTAGTCTGGGAATGGCCAAAAGCTCTGTCTACTGACATGGAAGTGTTGCTGATGTTTAAAAAACTATTAGTGGGAGAGGAATTTAGACATTATCCTTTGTCACACTTATTAGAAGAAGAAAGAGAAGGAGGGGGAGGAGAGGGTGGGGATGCAAACAAAATCCTTGCCTTTCCACGTTAAGTATCTAAGTTTAACAGCCTCAGAATCCTCAACCCAGGAATCCTTGCAGATTATGAAGGGAGACTTTCTTGATCAGGGTATGTCACCTCCACAAAATGATTTAGTGTTTGCAGTTCCTCTTCAAATCTCTGCTTCAGCTATCATAGTGGTTGTGTGCAATATACTATTGTTTCTAATAAAAGATATGCTCTGTTGAGTTAAAGCAATTTGGGGGCAGGAACCTCAACCAAGCTGTCACATTTGGTCTCTTCACTGTCAGACAAATGGTTAGGATCAAAGGACTCAGCCTTGAGAAACAGCCTGTTGGATGACAGAGGACAACAGGCTTGCCACGTTTCTTAATATTTGTCATGTTGTTCCATGTTCAATAAAAGGACCCAATGCTACTGAATTACTGAGTGATTTATAAAGGCTTAAGCAAGCAGGTACCAAACAAGAAAATATTCTAGATGCTACATTTCTAAACCTTTCCTTCCAATCAGTATTGCTTCTGCTAATGTTTCAATGAGAACTATAAATTTAGGTCAGTGTAAGTTTTTGACAATATCACTGAATTTAAAGAGCCATGGATGTGGATAGTAAAAAAGTAACTTCAAAAATATTTCTCTGTTGAACTTGACCGCAGGAGAATTAATAGAATTATTTTCTTTCAAATAACATACAACTAAATTTTAGAGGTTATTCATCCTGAGGCCTCACACAGGCCTCAAATAAGAAGTAATTCTTACTGGTTTAAAATAATTGCTAAATTAGTGTTCCTAGGTATTTTCATCAATTAATATAGAAAATAGGCAACTCTGAATAGGCCATTAGTCCACTGGTTGACAGAGTATACAAGCAAAATTTCAAGGTGTGACAGGGAACTTCTTGGTTCAATTTCTTTGGTGCTCGTAACAGAGAAAGGTAATAGTGCTAAAAGTGAGGCTGGAGATCAAGAAGTCCAACATTGTTATTTCACAAATGAAGAAGCTGAGAACCAAGGAAATTAAATGATGTGACCATATTCTCTGTGCTGATTCCTAACAGGGCAGCGCTTAGAACACTCACTCTTGACACATGGTCTAGTGCCTATTAGGTCAATCTGCCTCCTACAAATGTTCCTGGCTCCTCTCCTTCTCCTTCTCCTCTTTCTCCACCTTCCCCTCCTCTTTCTCCTCCTTTTTCTTCTTCAGTCCTTTAGTTCAGTGGTTCTCAAATGAGGGCAATTTTGTCCCTCAGGGGGCAATGTCTGGGAAGGGAGTGCTACTGGCATCCAGTGGGTAGAACCAAGAAATGCTGTTAAACATCCTATAATGTACAGGACAGCCTTCCTGCACACCAACAGCAAAAAAAAAAATCAATCTGGAAGACCAAAAATGTCAATAGTACTGAAATTGATAAAACCTACTCTAGTTACATTCTGCAGTGATTAAAAGTGGGTATTATTTAGATTAGTTTTTTTTTTAGGGTAGAATCTTCTATATTCTTAATGATCTCTTACGTATAACTCCAGTATGAAAATAAAAGCAGTTTTGATTTGAATAGATTTATTTTATGAGCACAGATCCACAATTTTTACATATTATGGAGTCATTCAGTGAAAACCCACAGTTACTATGTCAGTGACATCCAGTGCGGGGTGGGGGGCGACGGTACTTGGTATTTAACACATTTTAGTCTGTCTTTCATTATCATTTGAAAAAATATGTAAAAATGTATTTAAAAGTGAGATCCAAATCAAACATTTTTAAGATTCCTAAATGGACCACGTCTTGCTCTGATCTGTTTGCTATAACCCGCAAATAATATAGTCCAAGTACTAAGACCTGATTTTTCAAAAAATATAACACATGACTTTTATGCAAATATAAAATTAACGAGTCAAAAAGGTATTTAATCAATTAATGAGGGAGCCAGTAAAATTACTAAAACTGGTTCAAAGGAGAACTTGAATAACAGCAACACACACACACATGCACGCGCACACACACACACACACACACACACACACACGTCCAGTCAGAAATGTTGACATGGCAAAACTAGTTACTAATCCATTGGGTAATAAAATGTAACATTTAGGGTCTTTTCTACAGGATGGAAATTAATTGTATATCTACTGGAAGAAAATTCATTTACTTCATTATGAACAAAAATCACTGCAACTTAACCTCTATTCCAATAGAGGTGTACAGTGACGTAGACACAGACCACCAAAGGTGCATACCCCTGTAGGATCTCATAATCCCAGACCAGGAAGGTCTGCTAAACAATGCCCAATACTCCACGCAAAGACACGCAGTAATCTCTTTTGCCCATTTTCAAGTCACTGACAGTTTTTCCTGGCACAAGTCAGTCCAGAAGCTTCTGTATTATGAAGAACCCTTAGAAGAACTCAGAGTCATTTCCAAGTTTTATTTAAGGATCTCATTCCTCCATTCTACCCCCACCTAACCCTTCTGTTTCTAAGAAGTCCTACACAATTAGGTCCACTGAGCCTATACTTTTTAGACCTCATGTGAGTTAGAGAGGAAAATGTTAACTACTTAATGTAAAAATAAACCAGGAGAACACGCTTTTTTTTCACTGATTGCCTGACTGTTTTCTGGTACTTACAGCTGAGAGGGAAATTAAATTATCATCACTGATTGGAAGCTCAATGCTTGTTTTTATTTGGGGAGCAATCTGGAAACGGGAGATGCTATTAGATAGAAAGGTAAAATGTGATCTCCATGTTGAGCGCTCTGCATGCCTACCTGCAAGGATGCAGCAGTATTTCTAGAACTGAAATTCTTACAGGTCATAAACCATCTTGGTCCTATTTCTCCATGAAAAGGAAAGGAAAGGGACTATTTTTATAACATCTTATCTGATTAAAAGAGAAACACATTAGTTCTACAAAATTTGTAAAATACAGAAAATCACAAAGAAAAACACAAAATATATCTGTAATCTCCAGACCCACAGGTAAACACTGCTAATATGAGTATGACATATATCTTTCCTTGTCTTTCTCTCTCTCAGACAACTGACCTCGGTTTTTCTCTCTATTTTTCTGCCTTTTTTATATACACATATCTGTTTATTTAAATAAACTTAATTTTTAGTACCCCTTGTATACATCGTTTTTTGTAACTTGCTTTTTCATGTAATGATATATACTTCCCATATCACTAAAAAATTTTGCAACTCCATTATAAGTATGTGAATTTTATTATAAACATGAATTTCATTAAAATTATATTAACATTATAAAAATTTATAATTGCTTGCTTTTGTGTCAAATTTTAGGATATATGGAAAGAAAATAAAAAGTTTTATTTTAATTATTTATATAGGTACTAACAGAAGAAAAAGTACATACTGTATTAATCAAATTTTAAAATCATTTTTGTTTTAAATATTCTGAAATGAATTCTCAGCTTTATTATCATCCTGATTAGTTTTCATAGGTGAATCTGACATTAATGAAATGAGAAAGCCTTAAGTTTGTTAGATAACTTACAGAAATTGTTATGTAAGGTTCACAGTACAATGTGGCTACTGTTTTATTTTCTAAATTCAGATAGTATTATACAATATATTTGTGCCAAATAACTCGAACTGTTCTTTTGTGTTCTTCTAGTACAAATTCCATAATCTCAGAGATTGTTATAAATCAGAAATTACTAAATAATATGTTGTTTAGAATAAAATAGTGATTAATATGAAAAAAGGAAAGCCAGTTATATAATGTGGGATAGTCAATGAAGATAAAAACTATTCTCAGATTCTAAAAACAATATTTGGTATTGAGTATCTCTTTGTTAGAGCTAAACGTGAAGTTGTGGGGATCAGGTGTGAGGAAAATGGGAACCACAGAAGATAATCAAAGAATAACAATCCATATATTTCTCATTTTATTCCTCTGTCCTCCTTTTTAGTATGGGTTTTCCCTCACACAGACTTTATTAAATACACAAGTGCCTCTAATTTTTTTTAACTTTCTCAATTGAATATCATACCTTATCTAACACAATATTTTAAAATTACAGTTTTAAAATTTTTAACATACTAAATACAAGGTTCTTAAATACCTCATACTGACTTTCTCTTTTATGATATTTGCGGGTTGTATTTTTTCAACGGACCAGGCATGAGTCAATTCCATCTACATTTTTTGCTGGTGTAAAATACCGGCATAATTTATTTTAATCAATGTAGCCCTCAGCCATTTCATGTTCTTAAGGGAAGGGAAGGGAAATCTCTAGAGAAGAAGAAAACTGAAAAGTGTGAATCACCTACATTTCTCATTTACCCATGCTAATTAAGACCAAGCATTTGAAAGTTACCATCTGAAGGAAAATTAAGCCAATTAACCCACTGATGAAGATAATTTTCAATATTCTATCAGGAAGCAAAAATCTTCACCAGCCGTTCTTATTTCTACTGTGGAGGTAATTTCCGTACTGTCTCTGAGCGTTAAGAACTCAAACTGAGTGTCACGCCCGTTCTGGGGGTTCTAATTGCAACTTTTATTTAAATTCTGATTTTCTGCCCCACAGCTTGATTTCTGATTGGCTGGACCTGATTACTTTCAGACCTGACAAGATTTTATTTGTAGGCCCTTGGAAACTTGCATGGATGAACATTCCCTGAGTTTAGAGGGAAATCCTCCTAAGATCTAGCTTTCCATGTCAACTGGAGCATAAGAACCACTAGAGGTTCTTTAGGAAAGGGATTAATTTGGGAGCATTAATTACCAAATAATTATAGCCTATGTATAAGTTACTCAAGAAGATGTATTTCTAGATCTAAAGCTGTTTCTCAGATGAATACGTTTCCTTTTCATTTCAGCATAGGCAGCATTTCATCTATTTATCGTTTTTCTTTACGCCTGGAGTCAGCTACCATGGCTAGCATAAAAGACACATTACAGTAAAAAAGCCTTTGCTAACCGAAATTGGGCAAGTTACTTTGCCCATTTCTTTGTAAAAATCTTTCCTTTTTGGGGGGAAGGGAGATTGAAAGAATGAAATGAGATATAGTTTAAAAACCTGGAGCCTTTTAAATATAAATAAAAGTAATTATTATTTATCTAAATATTTAGACACTTTCAGTTTTCCAGACAACAATGAACTAGCTTGCACAGAATAAAATTAAATTAAAATTGTTATTTTACATGTGGCCCTGTTCATGTTTTTAAATGATCTGCAGGGCTACTCTAGGCTTTGAGTGTATGATCCTTGCTCTGGGTTCTCCACACTGGCATACATATCCGCTTAGTCTTGTTGGGTTCCAGCTTAAATACTTTTGGAAAAATGTTATTACCCCTGCTCAATGACGAAAATAAACCAACAATCTCTATCTAAGCTCCCACAATCTCCTCCTATACATTATTTCTGAAACTAGACCATCTTAAACTGCCCTCAGTGCAAGCAAGAAGAGATAATAATGCTGTGAGTCTCTTGGGAGATAGAGGTTGACATTTTAGGATGAAGTTTTTACACAGCTAAAATCTGATTTTTATTCATTTAATATTTTTATAATAAGCTTTTAAAAATAAAAACTTTAAGCAATTTGACTATAATACTACTACATTAAAGACGTTCAAATAGCCTTTAGGAAAACTCTGTTATTCCTAATCAATCACGATCATCTGTCAATGGAAATAACTGAATATTACATTGAATTATATTTACTATTAATGATAACTTAGGAAACAGTGGTTCTTATTGTACATTGATTTTTGGGAAATCTACACGAAGAGACAGTTGCTCTCTCCACTTTAATCAAAGCAAAATCAAATCATGGACCCACTAGCTACCAGCACACTTCTGAAAATAAATGGTTTTTTTCTTCTTAAAAGCATGCAATGAACTCCTTTGAAATTTCTTTGACCTTGTGGTTAGTTTGGAAATGTCTACATGTGTGTCTTTCCTGGTTTGGGCTTCATGAGTTCTCTGACACAGTGGAAACGACTCTGAAAGTACACCAGAAACCACCAGGTATATAAAAGGACATGGGAGGCAACTAATCATTCTATTACCATTTTGCTACAAGCCAGTTAGCCTGTACTACCTAGGGCCTAGCCAATGAGTCATAAAATTTGGAGACCTCTCACCAGAAAGGCTCTTCATACAGGGCATATGCCTCGCTTCAGTCTCTTCTGCTTCTCTCTCAAAGAGTTTCTGGAAAACTCTTAGTCCCTTTCTTAACAAGGAATATGACAATAAACCAAGATAAAAGAAGAAGCTCTATATGTATGATACCATTTTACATAGAGTATAATTGTGGTTGGGTTTTCACCTGTTGGGGAATCTGTTTTTATTTCCTACATAACCTATATCCTGGAATTGACTGTCTCAAACCCTTCCCATCAGCACCACATTGGCAAATACGGAAACATCTAGTCACAGCGCTAACCTGAGAACTGATCAAACAGAAAGGGAACCATCTGGGGGCAATAACTATGTAGTAGAATGAAATTTGGAGATCTTACGTGAGACTTGTTACTTCCATGCATTACCTCATTGACTCAATGAAGAAGGTAAACAGACCAAAGAAAACAGAGTTCAACTTTTGGGTTTTGAGTTCTACCATAATGTTTTGATATTTAAAAGAAAGAGGATACATTTTACTTGTAACAGTTGACCATGGCACATAGAAATCAATGAAGTTAGAACACTCCCTCACAGCATACACAAAAATAAACTCAAAATGGCTTAAAGACTTAAATATAAGACAGGACACCATAAAACTCTTGGAAAAGAACATAGGCAAAATATTCTCTGACATAAATCGTAGCAATGTTTTCTTAGGTCAGTCTCCCAAGACAATAGAACGAAAAGCAAATATAAACAAATGGTACCTAATCACACTTAAGAACTTTTGCACAGCAAACCATAAACAAAACAAAAAGACAACCTACAGACTGGGATAAAATATTTGCAAATGATGCAACCGACAAGGGCTTAATTTCTAAAATATACAAGCGGCTCACACAACTCAAAAACAAAACAAAAAAAACAACCCAATCAAAAGATGGGCAGACACCTAAAAAACATTTCTCCAGAGAAGACATACAGACAGCCAAGAGGCACATGAAAGGATGCTCAACATCACTAATTATCAGAGAAATGCAAATTAAAACTACACTGAGGTATCACCTCACACCGATTGGAATGGCCATCATTAAAAAGTCTACAAATAATAAATGCTGGAAGGGGTGCGGAGAATAGGGAACCCTCCTGCACTGTTGGTGGGAATGTAAATTGCTGCAGCCACTATGGAGAACAGTATACAGCTTCCTTAAAAAAATAAAAATAGAGTTGCCATATGATCCAGAATCCCACTCCTGGTCATGTATCCAGAGAAAACTTTATTTTGAAAAGATACATGTACCTCAATGTTCACAGCAGCACTATATACAATAGCCAAAACATGGAAGCAACCTAAATGTCCATGGATAGATGAATGGATAAAGAAGATGTGGTATAAATATACAACGGAATACTATTCAGCCATAAAAGAGAATGAAATAATGCCATTTGCAGCAACGTGGATGGACCTAGAGATTATCATACTAAGTGAAGTAAAAAAGACAAGTATCATATGATATCACTTGTATGTGGAATCTAAAATATGATATGAACGAACTTATTTACAAAACAGAAACAGACTCACAGACGTTGAAAACAAACTTATGGTTACCAAAGGGAAAATGGCAGGGGGGAGGGATAAATTAGGAGTTTGGGATTAGCAGATATAAACTACTGTATATAAAATAGATAAACAACAAGGTCCTACTGTATAGCTCAGGGAACTATATTTGATATTCTGTAAAATAAACCATAATGGAAAAGAATATGAAAAAGAATATATATATAAAACTGAGTCACTTTGCTGTATTTTGCTGCACACCAGAAACCTAATACAACACTGTAAATCAACTGTACTTCAATTTAAAAAAAAATTTTAATTTCATTTAACAACAACAACAAAAGAGTTGGCCATGGGAAAATCTAGAAATTTGTTATATTACAAAATCTCAATGGTGAACATCAAAAGCATGTTCTGAAAAATCCACACGTCTTGTATTAGGTTCCCTGGAAATAGGCTCCCCATCAGAAAGCTGCCTGAGAAAGGTTAACTGGGGTGCACTCCTGGGATATACACTTGTAAAGCAGTGAGAAAAGCAGGACTGGCCTGACAGAGAAGCTGACCTGCAGTGTGGTTGTGACTGAGACCTCCCCGTTCCCACGGGGAGCTCTTGCACTGGGGACGCCCTTCAGTGTGGTCCCAGTCCAAGGTAAGGATTCGGTGCCTTTGCATCCCCCTTTATTTGTCAGTTGCAGGCTGACAGCCACCCCTAACCCTAACTATAACCTTGGGAAGGCAGTTCACGGCTGCAGAGGGACACAGCTGTAAGCCATCTGCAGCCGATATTTGCAGCAGCTGGAAGATGAGTGCATTGGGCCCTGAATTGTGGACCAGGTGGAACACCAAGGTACCTACTGCAGGGCATAAAGTTTATTATATAAATGCTGGAAAGAGAAGGACATTAGCTGACCACCTCTTTTCCAGATAAATCTTGCCCAAATTAGAGAGGAACAGCTGGAAGGAAAGGAATAGAGTTATATTCTCCCAGGTTTCTAAAATGGGGCTTGTACTCTGCCATGTGTCTGGGGTAAAAACCCCAGAGGGAAGGGAGGGAGGTAGATGGAGAAGCATCTGAATTTCCCCACCCACTGAGGGAGACTGAGAAGTTGACTGAGGAATGGCTATTAGATTTCAAGAGGTCTAATGGATGGGGTTGGGAGAAGACAAAATAGCAGACTGTCCATTAAAGCCACTGGGAAGTACACATGCCCCAGCCAGTGTTCGAATGGCAGGGTATCAATGCCCAGGACCTCAGGAGAAGGGCTGGATCTCAGCAGAGCCAAAAGTAGGAGAGCTGGGCCAGGGGGCAGATGCCCTGACACCCATCCCCACTTAAAAATAATACAGTAGCACCTAACCACCCTAGGAAGAAGGAAGATGGAGAAGGGAGACTCACAATTGACAAAGTATAAACCTGCAGCGGTGAGTACACAGAAGTGACAGGGCTAAAGTGGACTTTCCTAGGTGAAGTTGTCCAACATCACACGCTTGAACAGGCTTTCAGTTTTGAGGGAAGTTACGTTCATTGTACCTGAGTTTGCTCACCGCTTTCTCTGAAAGGGAAAAATAAAGACCCCTTCAGAAGTCAGCATTAGTGAGTATTATCAAAGATTGAGAAGTACTTGAGGTTAGTACTCAGACCTTTGACACAACAATGTGCTAAGGTCCTGGAAGGGTGAAGGACTGGATGGACAAATGGTGACAAAGTTTCCCTAGTGTCTCTTTTATTTCTTCTATTTAGAGAACCATCTATCTCCTATCAGTCTGGCCCTATCCCATCAGGATAAGGTAGAAGGAGGACAGCTGCTCATCACATGTCCTTCTGTTCTTTCAATACAAAGTGTGGGCCTACGACCCAGTGTGGCTTTAAACCAAGTGTCATTTAAGCTGGGAGTGGGAATGGGATCAACCAGAACCAATCAGAATCCTTACGTGGGACAAAGAGGATGTCTCCCCTTTGATACTCAAAGTCCTCATAACCATAAAGACCTTCAGTTACTGGTCTTTACTGCCATGGGGAAAACTGGCTTCCTGGAAAGGAAAAGAGAAAGTCAACGAGAAGAACACAGAGAGGAGGAGAGATGATTCTCCTGGTTGAGCCCCTGGATCCAGCCATGCTTGAAGTCAAGTTCATTCTTTTTTCTTTTTTTAAATGAGAAAAAAAATTCCCATATTTTAGTTGAGTCCGTTGGAGTTTGTTATCAGTCATTTGGGACCAAAAAGTTCTGATGAATACATCTTCCTATAACCCCCAATTAAAGGAGGATTCAAGGTACTATTATAAAGAGAAAAATAAGGTGGCCTCAAACTGACAATTGCCCTGGGAAAGACTGTGTAAAGAACACTTGAATAGAATGATTTTACACTTTGTTCTGCTGAGGGTTCCTTAACTTAATGAATGACATCCATTTTAAACGTGTCCTAAATCATTTTCACCTGATGTTTTGGTTAGAGGAAGTAGGCTGAAGAAGCCCCATGATGACTGACACAGGCAAAGGGGTGAAATATTCTGAGGGGGTGAGTCTCCCTATTCAGGAAAGGGTGCTGGGTTTTACTCCTGGGGCAAGCTATTTGATAGCTTTGTGCCAGGTGGCTGCCGGGGACAGTGTGTAGAACAGCATTCTGAGCCTGGGTCTGGGCACGTAGAAAAGTGGTCTCAGCTGGTTACTGCTGTCTGTCACAGGAGTTGGAGGGGGAAATGGTGTGATCTATGGCAGGTGTTTTTGCTACTTCTGCCTGGCTATAGAGTCTTATTCTCAAAAGTAGAGCTTTTGAGCAATGGCTTTTACTCCAACAGGAATTTCCTGGGTCAGTGAAGAAATTCAATAGCTTCTGTTAGCTTCTGATATGTAAACTTGCAATATTTAACATTACAACTAAAAAAAGATTTAATCCTTGGCCTGAAACTTTCTCACAGAAAATTCTTATGAATTTCACTAAATTCAAAGGGATGCTTCCCAGTGATATGTGTCCCTTTCAACAGTTAAAATGAGGGTGAGAGGAGCGGGGGAGGGGAAGGAGGGGTTCTATACCACACAGATGAGTAGCGATTCCATTTAAATCAGCCATAAAATTATGTGGTTGGTTAAAAAAAGAAGAAACTGACCAAGGTCTGCACAATACATGCAGTAAAATCACCTCATTGTATTTAGATGGATTTGGAAGACAACAGCAGGAGAAATGTAATGTAAGATACCGTGAATTTTACCACCCATCCGTGAGTAATACACTGCTAAGATAGAGCCTATTTACAGTACAGAGAAGGAGTCCAGATTTGTCCCAATTAACCTTGTAACTAGATGTACTCCAGTGCTTATTAATGACAGTAATGAGATGCAGACAAGACAATGCATTAAACATCATTGGCATATAAATTAAATTCACATACAGTTTAAAAGGAATAGATACCTTTATGTACTGGACACGAAAGGAAATTATTAAGAAGCTATTTCATAAGAAAAAGCTAATTAGAAAGAAAATTCAATACTTTCTCTAGTGTTCATCTCCATCAGTGTTGGAAACAAGTTTGACCACGAACTAAGAAATTGTTCCCATTGAAATTACTGTGCAAGGTATGAAATTAATTTTATGATTGTCCCAATGGAAGCTACAGTAGCTACAAATACTTATATGCCCATTATCATTTTCCTCTATATTGGCCTACATTTTAATTTGCTTAGGCTTCTATCTAAAGCTTATGAATAATTTAAAATAGATCTGCTGTCTTTACAGCAAAATCATGATAGATAGAAGAACAAGATAGACATTTTGCTGTACAAAGAATCCTAACTAAACAGCAAAAACAAAATGTGAAATATATACCGGAAGACTGTTTTAAAAGGCCATTTACAGGCCATTTACAGGACCCTTTACATAATTAAAGGGTAGCTCAGTATGCAACATTTAGCAATATGACTCTTGTTCAGTATATTTCATAATTAGTGAGAAGGAATTCAGGCAGAACTGGGGTGTTCTGTGATTTAGTCTTTAGAAGATGGTGTCCCAGACTTTAGAAGAAGCATCTAAATTTTTTTCAGGGCTAAAGACAGTGAAATTTGATTAGGACACTGACCTCTCCTGACAGTTTTTAGAAAGTATTACCATAGTGAAAGGCTGAACAGAAAACTGGGTCTTCCCAATTGTCACAGGCTAACAGCTACTGCTTTTTCCCTGAGATCTAACTAAAAATGGGATCCAGTCTTATAACAATAGCAGCAACCAAAAAGGAGGGGGAACTCCTCCCACTCACCTATGTAATAAACATCAAACAATCAGGTTGGCACCGAGATTAAGTACAATCGTGTCAGAGCCACCATCAGAAATCAATCAAAGACATTTTTCTTTTGTGGTGGTGGTTTTTTTTTTTTTTTTTTAAATTCACAGCAACTCAGAGCACCGAAGAGGGGAGGTAAGCGTCTAAACAAAAAACGAAATTAGTAACAGCAGACCCACTGCCAAGGGCAACATGAATCTGACAGAAGATTCAATGATGACAGATGAGGCCTCATTCTCAGTCTAAATTTCGTCTACAAAATGAATTCATAATATCTTAAATATTATCAGCCATGCTTCATTCACCTTTGTTCTATAGAATGGAAGGGGGCTGTGTGGGCAGAAGTCAACAGAGACGTAATTTCCTCCATTTCCCCCTTGTGATCCTCTGCACTTACAGCGGACAGTAATTGTTATAGTTTTTCCCTCCGCCCCCGCTCCCATTCGCTTCATTTGTTTCTCTGTATTCATGGATCTTTTTCCCTCTTCTCTTCTTTCTGTTACGAAGTTGCAGTTGTCTAGTTTCTGCCACTGGGACCATGAAATTTGTAACTGATTTGAAATACTCTTAACTAAAATCATGTTTAATTTTAAAATTTCTTCCTTTGAAAAATGTTACTTTTCATTCAAATGATTTCTTTTTTTTTTTTTTTTTTTTTTTTAACACTAAAAGCTGTCAGGGGGCTTCCCTGGTGGCACAGTGGTTGGGGTTCCGCCTGCCGATGCGGGGGACATGGTTTCGTGCCCCGGTCCGGGAAGATCCCACATGCCGCGGAGCGGCTGGGCCCGTGAGCCATGGCCGCTGAGCCTGCGCGTCCGGAGCCTGTACTCCGCAACGGGAGAGGCCACAACAGTGAGAGACCCGCGTACCGGGGGAAAAAAAAAAAAAAAAATCTGTCAGGGTTCATCTAGTGCAAACTCATTTTATAAATGAGAAAACTAAGATCCAGGTCACATTAAATACCTAATATTGGCATAGTCTCAAAAATTGTTTAGCAAACTGTTTTCAGTTGTATTTTGCTCTCCGATTTTGATGATCTCAAAACCTCACGGGAAAACCAGGTATTAGCTATCACCACTTTACAGATAAAGAAATGCAGGCTCAGAGAAGATAATTCATTCACCCAGGGTCACACAGTGACAGCCTTGCTCACTGCAAGTATGGACACCTCCCCATAGGGTTTCCCTTTATTATGATACCATAATAGGTAAGTTATTTATAAAAAATAAATTCCCATTTTTATATTTCATACTAGTGTGTTTACTTTCATTTTCAGTCATTTCCCCCACCTCCAAAATTCATAAATCAATCACTTTGATAAAGACTCTCATCTCATTGTACTTATCAGCCCTATGAATCCAGTTAGAAATGGACCCGGAGAGATTGTGCCTCAATACTTAGGTCCTGGGATGAGCTGAAATGACCCCATGATAACGGAGTTTTACTTCTAGACCAGAGCAAATCAGTTTTTTTACTTGTCAAAATGTGTGCCCCTCACAGGAGCCTTTACAAACTGTCTAATGATCAGAGACCAGAGATTTTCAGAGAGCTCTCAATAAAACAAAACTATCTAAGACAAAGGTAGGACACATATCAAAAATTACTCTAGTATTCTATTTATTAAGCTCTTTCCTACAAAAGACTGGATTCTCCCTTCTCCCACTTTTTCTTTGCCTGATAAGCTGCGGAACAGTTTCTACAAAGGACTAGCTGGAAAACAATATCGCGCTTTCAAGCACACTATGTTTAGACAGACTGTAAAGGTAACAAAAGGTACAATTAACAGAAGCGACCGCAAACTAATAATGGCAGAGCTATTTATTATTGAATCATCTTCCTCTAATTTTAGAAACCGAAGAACCTTCATTCCCTATTGTCCATATTTTAATTAATGCCTATTATTTTCCCTAAATAGTGCCCTCCTTTGACATGCTATTTATACACACCATTTCTGAAAATACACAGGATATGCATGGCAAGCAGAATCTCCACAAAATGTTTTGTAAGAAGTATTTGGGTCCCTTTTGTCTCAGGAATGTCTCGAGGACAAATTTCTGGTTGTGCCCTCTTGGGGGGTATTACAGCTTTCAGCTGCTTTTTATGTAATTTTAATATATTTGATGTTGTATTTTGATTACTCTGCATACATTTTCTGCTTCTAACAATTAATTTGGCTTCCGTAGGACAGGCTTATAATAAGCACTTCAGTTGGGTGCTGATCTGACTTTTTCTGGTCCTTTTCAGGGCGACTTTGCAGAAGCCCACTGGTGCTATTACACACAGAAAGAGAGTTTTTAGAAAGCCTAATTTACAGAGAACAAATGACACAGGATATCTGTCCAGCCTGAATGAAGTGTAGCCTAAATGTCTTTTGAAGCAATAGAACTCAGCTTGATAGACAGAAAGAATTAAAATGGAAGGCTAGAACAGATTACTGAAGAAGAAGAAAAAAGAACCTCCATGTGTGGGTATCTAGAATTACGGCGCTTAAAGAGAATTTTCAGGGGAGAAGCTTCAGAACACACCCAACAGTTGACATCTCATCCATTTGTTTAATATTTTGATTTCCTTTTTCTCAGTTTTCTTAAATTAGGAAAAACGGGTTTGAAAAGACTTATCTTTAGGATATTTCCTTAAGAACTGCAGAGTCTATGTTTTTTAAAAAAAACTGTCAAGCTGAAGATGCTGTCATTCCCAAAGTTGGTCATTCCCAAAGGCCTCAATTTTGAGGAGAAATGTCTTATTTTATGATTGGGCAAGTTAAGAATATATATTTTTTTGCAATTTCTAGAAGACACTGGAATATTGGCGAGATGTTAAGAACACCTTTATTCAGCATAGTAATTTAAGTCCCTTACTTCATTCAGGATGTCACCAGTTGCTTGATTCTAGGTGTTTAAATGAGTTCCCTTGGGCTTCTAAGATGATTCAGACCTACGAACTATATTATGTTTAATCTCACAGCAGGTACATTACTCTGACGTCAATGCAGGCAAAGGAGACACTGCGTTTAAACACTGTGAAGGTGTCACTGAGCTGTGCTATTCAAGTCCTAGTCAGAACCCAGCAAGCATACCTACTTGTACCTTACTTTACTGCAAACATTTCTGCATGTTCGTTAATATATGAACAGAAAAACCACTCAGTAAACTGACAACTCTTGATACATGTTCACTGGGCTTTTGGCGCTACCCCTTTGTATACACCAAAACTTTTCTTAAAGTTTAAAGAAAAAGTGAGCATCTAGGCATTTCACTCTCTTGTTTCAAAACCTATTTTAAAGATCAAATATGTTGTTAAATGTACCATGCATTGAGAAAATATTAAACATAAAATTACGGGACAGTTGACAGTCTGATATGTTTAAACTAGGATGGATGTGTGATATAATGTGACTTGACTCCTAAACTACTTCACATTTAAAGAAGTCTGTCTGATCACTTTGGTAAGATAAGTCCATAATGGTTAATACGTTTCTACATATTCAATTCATGAAGTTTAACTGCTTCTTTTAATTTCATCAGTGTTGAATTAGTCCTTTAAAAGCTTCCCCTCATTAACGTGAAAGGAAATTGAAAGGAAGAGTGAATAGAATGGGTCGTGAGATCATTAAAATTATTGGAAATAATAATTCCAATTATTATTGCAAGTGTCCTTCTTGCTTGCAAACATCCAAGGACTTTCTGTTACATATTTCACAGGTACACACATTTCCCTTCATTACAAAGCATAAGCAAAACCATTTTCATCATTATACATATACTGTCCTATCCACTTAGCACCAGAACCAAAAACTTCCAATGTCTAGAAATAAACAGTGAAGAAAATAGCTGTAGATTCTGTTCGTGAATGGACACGAATGTTTCTCATCAAACTAAGAGGTGGAGGAAAGCTTTGAACTGAAATATTCAAGATTTTTCTCTAAAATGAAATTCATATCCACAAAGCAAGAACTAGTTCACTGATTTAAAATCTTAATCTCTAGAATGACTCAAAGCTAAGCCACCTAAGACAGACTGAATCTGACAAACAAAATGCAAAAATCTCATTTGGATATAAACCCTAAATCTCAATAAATCTGTCTTCGTTTTAGCCTAAACAATTCTGCAGAATTCTCGCTTCTGTTGGCTTGGCAGTACTACCAGCTTTCCAGTTCATACTTGTGCAACTTTAGGTAAATCAATGGCGGCCTTCAGAGGAATGGAAATCCTACTGGGGAGGTGGAATAGAGGAAATTCAAAGGCAGTACATAGTGTTAACCACGCTCCACCCCGATGCTTCTTAGATATGATGGTGAAAGAGACAGCGTTCTGGGCCTCAAGAACTATACAGTCGAGGGATGATTATGATACAAAGAGGCTATAGCCTCACCAAACTTAAGTGATAATAACAAATTATGAAATGGGGGTGATTCTATTTCATTGCCCTTGTACAATCTTCATTACCACGTGGAAGGTTCTAAAAAGGCCTGCAGTCAACAAATGCGTTTTGTCTTAATTACCACCATGTATCAATATCTCTAACTTGTTTGCTTCGGGATTCCTTCTCTTCCTTCTCAGGTACCTTATATTTAGATCTCCTGGGGGTCATTTCTAAACACATTTTCGAAAATAGACCTTATATTTGTGTTCTATGTTCCTGTTGTTGACTGTCAATGTTTTGTATCTGTTGTTTTTTTTTTTTCTTTAATATCCTAGCAGAGGATAAGCCCAGAGGAATGATTAGAGAGTAGGGGTGAATAACAGTCAAAGCGTCAGGACTAAGGGCTGTGTCAGCTTCATTTCTGCCGCTATAAAAGGAACAGATTACCTGGTTTACCAGAATACTGCATTTAGCTTGGTAGAAAACAGGTTGTAGAAAGGATTCACAAGCAGGGACTAGTGAGGAAGTCAAATATGGATGCCAGGGCTTCCCTGGGGGCGCAGTGGTTGGGAGTCCGCCTGCCGATTCAGGGGACGCGGGTTCGTGCCCCGGTCCGGGAAGATCCCACATGCCGCGGAGCAGCTGGGCCCGTGAGCCATGGCCGCTGAGCCTGCGCGTCTGGAGCCTGTGCTCCAGACGCGCAGTGAGAGGCTCGTGTACCGCAAAAAAAAAGAAAAAAAGAAAAAAAGGATGCCAATAGCATAAGGCAAGTGAAGAGGTAAAAAAGGTACTGGAAGATCAGATGAAGAATAGTTCAGGGAGAAAAGATGTTTGAGTTCAAAAGCCTGAGTCTTGAGTATCAAAAGCTGTCTCTGAATGACACCAGGGTTAAATATATCTCATTCTATGAGACTCTCCTCTTCTAATTCCTGAAGCCACAGAGGATAATGAAAGCAGGAGTACATTTAAAAAATATTAGATAATTACTGATATATTAACTGCGCCTTAATTTGATTTTTGGTCCCAAAGCACCTTAATAATACAGACCCTACTCTGATTTTATAGAAGAGGATGCCAAGTATCAGAAAGCTTAAATGACAGGGATAAAGTCACACGGTTACTTGGGGACAATGTTGCAACCAGAATACATGTCTCTACCTTTCACAGTCAGCAACTAAATATTTAAATTTTTCTTCAATTCTTTTCCTATAGGAAAAGCATTTTAGTTTTTTGAGACTTTTATTCTTTCTCTTAAGTGATTTTGGTTTTGTAAAATTTGGTTTCTCATGATATTTTTAAAAGGTAATCATATTTCATGAAATTAATCTAAGAAAATTAAAACTTCATTATCCAATTATTGTGCCTTCCATTAATTTATTTACAACAAAATATATTTTGAGGAAACAGTCACAAAAGAAAATAATGGTTGGTACCAAGCATTATGTTGGATTATCAAAATACAGGCTCACAGCAAGATCCTCAATTACATGAGCATTTAATGATACAATGCTGCACTTTGTCATTTCACTGTTTTCTGCTTGCCAGTTCTGTTCTTTGTTCTCTTCTTACTCCTTTCCTGCCTTCTTTTGGATTTTCTTTTTCGATTCCAATTAGTCTTCCCTATCAACCTATCAGCTTTCTTAGCTGTACTTATTGGCTTTGTTTCTGAATGGTTGGTCTAGGGTTCCATAGCATCTTTACCTTGTCACCATCTACCTTCAAATAATATTGTATTATATCATGCACAGTGTAAAAATCCTCCATTTCCCTTCTATCATCCTGTGTGCTCCTGTTATCATGAATTTTACTTCTACATATTCTCTCATGTTCTACATATTCTCTCAATACATTATTGCTATTTTAAGTGGTCAATTATCTTCAAGGAATTTTAAAAACCAAGAAAGCAAACTCTTTAATTTGCTCCACATATATACCATTTCTGGACTCCTCTAACATTTTTTGAAATACAAGTCTGTTGGCAACAAATTCTCTCAGATTTCATCTGTCTAAAAATTACTTTTATTTTTTAAAGAATATCTTCATTGGATACAGAATTCTAGGTTAACTGTACATTTTTTCTTTCAGCACTTTGATGATGCTGTTTCATTGTCTTCTGATTAGAATTGCTTCTGATGAGAAGTTAGTAGCGATTCTTATTTTTACTTCCCTGTATTTAATATGACTTTTCCTCTTTAAGATTTTTCTCTTTATCATTTGTTTATAAAATTTGATTATGATGTGCCAGGGTATAGTCCTCTGTGGGTTAATCCTACTTGTAGTTCATTGAGCTTCTTGGCTCTCTGGGTTTAAACTTCTAAGAAAAAATGGACAAATGTTGGCCATTATTTCTTCAAACATTTTTCCTGCCTCCTGTTCCTCCCTTTCCTTCTGAACTCCAACTGCATGCATGTTACACTGCTTGATTTGTTCTACAAATCACTGGGTCTCCATTCGTTATTTCAATTTATTTTTCTTTGTGCTTAAGTTTGGAGAGCTTCTATTCTATTGCTATGTCTTCAAACTTATTGATTTTCTTTCTGCAGTGTCCAGTCTGTTATTAAACATATCCAGTGAATTTTTTATATTTGTTGTTGTATTTTCATCTTTAGAATTTACATTTGGTTGTCCTTTGATAATTTCCATTTCTCTACTTCTATGTTTTTTCTTTTGCCCTACCCAGGTACATGGGGAGTTTCTTGCCTTTGGGGAGGTCTGAGGTCTTCTGCCAGTGTTCAGTATGTGTTCTGTAGGGGTTGTTCCACATGTATAAGTATTTCTGATGTATTTGTGGGGAGGAAGGTGATCTCCGCGTCTTACTCTTCCGCCATCTTGAAGCTCCTCTACTTTTATGTTTTAAATCATTTAACATGTTCATAATAAGTATCTCCAAATGCTACCACCGCTGTCATTTCTGTGTCTGTTTTTATTGAATCATTTTTCTTCTGGTCATGGGTTGCATTTTCCTGCTCCCTCTACCAGACTATGTGTAGTAATTTTTTTTCATCAGATTCTGATAATTTTAAATATTGCTGAGTGTTTGGATTTTCATTTCTGTAAAAAGTGTCAAGGATTTTAATTTTTTTTTCTGGCCAGCAGTTAAGCTTTATCCTTTGGGTCTTATTTTAATAGTTTGCTAGGGCAAGTCTAAAATAACCTTTAATGTAGGACTTGTGTAGCCTGCCTAATACTATGGTGTGATCTTTTCTTTGGTATCTACCAAACATCCCATTGTTTAATGAGGTTGTGTCACTTTAGTTGGTTGGAACTTGAATGTCTCCTAGGCTTGTGAGAGCTCTGGGAATTGTTCTACTTACAGCTACCTGGCAGTTCTTCTTTTACCAGTGTTTTTCGTTTGCTGGCCTCATGGATTCTCACCCTACACGTGAACGGCTACATATTATGGCAAAGACTCAAAATAATCCTTTACAGATTTCTGGGTCTCTTTCTCAGTATGGTTTCCTTCTCGCCCATGCTCTGCCCATCAAACTACAGATGCTTCAGGTTCACCAAACTCCGAACTCTGTATCCTCAGCTAAGGAAAACTGTTGTGCTTTGCTTATGTTTCCCACCTTACACTGTTGTCTAGAAATGGCCTCATATAGAAATCAAGGGCAATCATAGGGTTTGCTTTCTGTTTCCCTTCTCTTACAAATTGCAGTCTTGTACTGCATCTTATCTGATTTCATTTCTTAAATTTTGTTCAGATTCTGGTTGTTGATGATAGGAGTGCAAATCTGGTACCATTCCTCCATCATATTCAAAAGCAAAACAGAATCATACTCACTTAATAAGATAACATCTAAGCTAATTCAAACTACGTACAATACTTACTATGGTTTTATTCTTATGCCTGAATCCCAAGAAGATTAATTTTATCAAGTCAGCATAGCTCCTTCCCATCTGGTCTTCTATGTCTACCAGGTATCTCTGAATCTTGACAAGATCAAAACTGCCATATGGAAGGATATCTACATGGGTCCAGGTCAATACAAGGTTCATGAATGTCTTATATGGGTTAAATTTGATGTACAGCATTCCTTGGTCTCAAATTCACAGATAATGAGTTATTTCTCAATCGCATGACCCTAAATATCAACAAATCCTCCAAAAAGAATATAAGCAAACATTGTGGTAGTGATGGTAATGATATGAGGAAGATAAGAAACTATATAACATCCATGATTATATAATACATAATTTAGCATGCTAAATTAGCTTAAACGTAATAGCGGTAAAAGTTTTAATCACTCAGATACTTAACACAGAATCAAAAATTCATTCACAGCTCATTTGAATGTTTCAATATAATTATTTTGAAAGTTGATGAAAAAAACATTTGAGACTGCTTCCAGACATAGACCTTGTATTTTGAAAACTATAAGCTATTCGTCAGAATCTAGAAATTTTATGTAGAGCCTAAAAGTGAAATTTGATAGAAAACATACCTGTTCTATGTCAAGAAGGTTAGCAAATGTAAGGAAGTTTCTACTAACATATATATATATATATATATATACACACACACACACACACATACATATATATATACACATACATATATATACACACACATCAATATTATATACATACACACATACATGTGTACATCTTATCTATGATCAGATGACCAAAATGAAGACATTTGGTATTCTATTATGAGATTTCTTTACAGCAGGAATCAGCAAACATTTTACGTAAAGAACTCTATTGTGAGTATTTCAGACTTTGTGGCCACAGAGCCTGTCACAAGTGCTTGATTGTGCCTTCACGGGGTGAATGCAGCCATGAAAGATCACTAAACGAATACATGGGATTGCGTTCCAATAAAGCTTACATACACAAAAGGTGGTGAGCCAGATTCGGCCTGGGAGTCATAGTTTGCCAATCCGTGATGTTTAGCACTAGTCCTAGAGCCACTTTAAAACTGATACTTTTCCAGACATTAACTAGGGTCAGCTTTCAAGTATTCAGACAGTCAAACGTGGGTGCCCAGGTCTTGTTTAAGTGCCAACAAGAGGGTATCAGTAACACTCAAGCGCTAGAAATCAACTCAGACACTTTTCCATCTGTTCCCGTTCCAGTCCATTTTTGTGCTTGTTTTCATCTTCATTTTTGGCTCCACTCCTGGCTTTGGGTATTTGGTCTCTTCAGCAACTCTCTAGAAAAAAAATTTGACCAGGCCTCTCATCTGCAGCTTTTTCTGCTTTGGTTGCTTCAGGCAAAACCATCAAACATGGTTTTTTCTCTATGTCCCAAACCTTGGATGGGTCTACCCAGAGCAAGGTGAGGGGTGGGCATCTGACCTCTTAAGACTATCATTTGAATTTCACAGATCACTATGCAGAATAACGTTACCCAAACCGGCTTTTTTCTCTGCAGAATAACGTTACCCAAACCGTCTCTCTTTTTTCTGCACCTTCCTAAACTAGGTTTACTAGCAAAATGGAAATGATTTATGAACTGGATGTCTGTGACTATAAATTAGTAGTCCTGCCCAATATCAAGATGATGAAGGAAAAATGTCCAGCAGGCATACAGTTTCTAATTTTGAAATAAACTATCCTAAGAGACTATATGCTATACTCCACCAGTCTTGTTAAAGTATTTTTTTTAAGTTTTCCGAAAAATATGCCAACTTAAACCCATGTGTGATGAGCCTCCTGAAACAACAGTGAGTTGTTGGTGAGATTTTAATTAAGAGAACATACAGAAGTGCCCATGATAGTACATGGCAAGTGGTAGGCACTCCAACATGAATTCCTTTATCCTAACATATGAAATGTAGGAGAAAATACCAACAGGGCCAATTCAATTTATGAAAGTCAATGTATATTTTCAGATGGTGTTTCGGTAGGAAATTCCTTAAGCTGAGTTCTATTACCCCAGAATGAATAACAAGTGAAATGACAAAGGAACCAAGATTTTGCCAATAGCCACATACTCCCCCAGAAGGTACTCTATGTAAGTATACATATTACCTCTGCAGAACAGATTTGAGGTAATGGATAATACGTGAAGACAAGGACCTAGGAGATTTTAGCAGAGTGTACAGGGTCACACTTTTATGTAACCTGGAGAAACGGGGCTGGCTAATTATCTGTTGAATTTTAGTGAGTACTAAAGACATGCTCAAGAAATATGATTAGGAAGAGTAGAACAAGAAATACTTTAGCCGAGGTTTATAAAAATAAACTTCAGTATAAAGAAGAACCTTGTAAATGTTTGCTCATGACTTTTTTTTTAAAAAGCAAAATAAAATATTTAATACTCTCTTTCATATGGCATAATTTCACTTGTTTTTGCCTTAGGCAAAAGGGAGATTTTTGCCAATAAATTTGCTTTTGAGCTTTTTCAAAAAGGAAACCTAAGCTAAAAGCTGTATTTCAGCGAGAAACAGATCCTCACACTAAATCTTAAACACATTTTCAATAATGTTTTTGAATTGTAAAAAGTGATTATTTTCACTTGGAAAAAAAATTCCAGAACAAATTAGAACGAAATTTTGAAAAATTAGAATTGGACATTAGCAAGAAGAATTTTTTTTCTCAAAACATAATCTGATTTGTACTTACATTTCATTTTCATATTATTTTGAGAAAACAGTAAACCATGTGACTGAATTCGTTTATCCAAATTACTAGGGATTATATTTCATCCAAAGAATATTAATGAGAATTCTTTAACCCAAAGTACTGGAGACTGCCTTAGGTGAGAGTAAGGCAAGAGCCTACATTGAAACCTGCATTCTGCAATCGCCTAGAATTTCTTCAGCATTGCCAACTTCATTATTTACCCAAGTTATTGCCTAATCTAGCAAATAAGTTGTAGCTCTTCATTTTTACTTTCCTACCTTGGATTATATAATAATATGAAGACTATCCAGAAAAATCTGTGCTCTTTTGGACTCTACTAACGTGTAATGGGAGATACGTTTTTTCACTGTGGGGAGAAAGAAAACATCTATTCTGTAAGTTGTCAGTATGAAGTGGAAAAGAATCTGGCCATAGAAATGAAGGCAACAACAGAGTTAAAGAAAAAGAATAAGACTAATAGTTTAAAACCCTGGTGGACCATATTTTGACATTAATCCTTAACTGCAATAAAAATGATTATAGATTATAAATTCTCTGATTATAAATGATTATATATTCTCTCGAAATTCTCAGTGACAATCATCTCTAACTCCCTTTAACTTTCCCCTAGATTAATGGTTTCCAAATCACAGTGACTCAAGTACCAAATTCGAAATTCTTGCCTTGTTTGTATGCAACGTCTAATTGCTTTTTGTTTCTAACATCTTTATTGGAGCAAAATTGCTTTACAATGTTGTATTGGTTTCTGCTGTTTCTAATTGACCTGATCTTTTCTTAATTAAATGCATTTACAAAGAAAACTTACTACCACCATGAAATCAAGGGTTTGATGTTCCAGCTATATTTTGAATACATATTAAAATAAAAACCATATTATTAAAAAAATGTTGTAACTATTATCACATAAAATTATCATATACTCTGCTTACCCTAAAAAAAACTACCCTATATTAGAAATGTATACTTCACATTAATGAGAAAAAACTGATATCCATTAAAGTGTTTTTATAATTGTGAACATTTTGGTAAAATGCTATCAATAGGTATATTCGTTGTGGTTTTCTTTTAATTGCATGAACCTCTATTTGTCTATAGCCTGGGAGAAATCCAAGAGTAAATAATAATCAAGTTCTTTTATGAACTGCTATCATATCTCCTGGCATTATATCAGGCTCTTGACTTACATACAATTCATTCACATGATAACTCAATGAACTTGGTACCTTTGTCACCCCCCACCAGCATTACAGATGGGAAAACTTATGTTCAGAGAATTTGAACAATTCGCTTAGGAGTATATAACTGGAATTTGCCGGCTAGGGTGTCCTGTTACAAAGTCTCCCTCTAAGAACTAAAACAGGAATGTTGTGGAATATGAGGGGGTGGCTTGCCAACCAGCAAAAGGAGAAGACAGAGAGGGAGTGAAAGTGGGCTGGCTGCTGACTCCAAGGAAAAATATTTCTGCCTCTATTTCCATTGTAAATATCTCAGAGACTAAAACCGCAAGATTCATATATTGTCCTTCAGATGTTTCTAGCTCTAAAACAGAATGAGTCTAAGACTCACATTTTCAAATGATCTCTAAAAGACGAATTAAAATACACTTCTCATTTGCTCAAGTCCATTTTTTTTTCAGCCTATTACCTTGTGTATATGGAGGCCCTAGTTTCACAAAGCAATATAAATCATATTGTCACATGCTCATACTTTTGGAATTAGGGAATTCTGGCTCCAAAAGCCACGAGGCTGACAGACAGCTGTAGTAATTCCAACAAATCTATATTTATGTGCGTTTCAGCAGAGCACTGAGCATTTACATTTTCTACCACACACACTCCCTGTGTTGTTGATGAAGTGAAAAGTCAAATTTGAAGGGATGGGTATCAAATTTACAGGACATTTTTAGGATTCCCAAAATTAGGAAGAATAACTTCAGGTCATATAAATGCTCTTGTATAGTATATTCTTTTAATGTGAAAAAAAAAAGCTTCAGAAACATCTTCTATCCACTTAAACTGGTCAAACGAATAGTTTGGTTAAGGATCACAAGGACATGTGCTGCTGAGAAGAAAACTAGTAATAAGATTGTGCTATGTTTAATTTGGATTGTTAAAAAAGAACATGTTACTTGAGAAATTTCTCTGTTGATTTGTGGAAGAAACCAGGTTTTGTAAATTACAGCAAGAGCGAGAAATACATCGTAAGATATCATCTGCAAGATGATTTTGAATTCATTTTGGATGAAAAGCCTTTGATTTTATTTAGTCCAAAATATACAAGAAACCTCATTCATTCTCTACTGAGATCAGTAAAAATGATTGCAGGTTAAAACCAACATGAGTAAGTGTCTCTCTTTTCAAGGAACAAACAAATTTAAACCACCCACAGACATGTGTAGTTTTATATTTTTCTTTTAACAACTGCTCTGTAACTTATGTAATTTGTTCCCAAGTTGCTCTGTTTAATTGTTGTGTACCATGGCTTTGCTTCCAGACATTGTGCTCCTAGACATTGGCCACTATGACCATTGTTACTTAACGTTGTTTTGGAAATTATAAATAATTCAGTAAGAAAAAATATGAAACTATTAGAAACCAGGATATAAAATTATGAATATTTGCTAAGATACTAGAAAAGCTCAGAAAATCAGAATTCAAAAGCACATTCAACATTATTCATAATATGAAATGCAAAGAAAAGATTGTGATATTATATTTTGTCTAATACATCATCAAGTAATAACCAAATACTCTCAGGTGGGCACTGGGAAATGAACTCTCTTTTTTCCGACGTTGAAAGTGTAATTGATATCATCTTTCTCAAAGGTAGTTAGATCATGCATATTAAGATATTTATACCTTTTGATACAGTAACTTCACTTTTAGGATTTTTTCTAAGAAAATTAGATGAAGTCATATATATATATGTATGTGTATATACACATACATATATATATACATATTCACATATACATGCACACTATTAATTGAAAAGTGGAGACAAATTTAGTTTTCAACAGCTGAGGAATTGCTAATGGATCACCGCATCTCCCCTCCATCAAACATTTCCCCAACATTAAGAATAATTTTTCTAAAGATTATTAGAGAACAAACGCTGAAAGGTTAGAGAATCTTCTGACATAAGAGTAAGCTAAAAATTGAACACTAAACTCAAAATATAGCAATACTCAAATCTTGGCTAAAATTATATATATTGCTTATGAAAAAGGAACTGTGAGAAAATCTATCAATGTAATGGTGACAATTTTTTAGTGGTGAGATTTAGGGTGATTGCTATTTTCTTTATCACATTATGTACTAAAGAGTGTGTGTGTGTGTGTGTGTGTGTGTATATATATATATAAAACAATTTGGAATACTTTTTCAGTGTTTTATGATTTTATGTAGTAGACCGTAGTCCAAATAAAGGACTCATTAAGCATTAGCTAAGTTTATGGAATTTTCTTTTCCACTCCAAGCCAAATTAAAAATTAGCAAGATAAGCAAGTATCATTTTCTTTTAAGTTGTTCTCCTGAGTGACTTTTTCTTCCTTTCCCAACCTCTCCCTCCCCCAACATTTAAGGATAAAACAGATGATCCTTGCTTTTTTTTTTCCTTTTAAGAAAAAAAAAATGTTTTTTTGTTTTTTTTCTTTATTTGGAAATTAGTATTAAATTTTAAGATGATGCCCAGTTTGACTTTGCAAAATATTATCTACTCTGATTATTCCTGAATTTATATTTCTAAGCCAGGCCTCCCTCTTTCCGCAACCCCAGAATCCTACATTTAGCTGTCCACTTGAAATCTTAATTTGGCTATCTATAGGCTTTTCACAGTTACAATATCCAAGGCCTAAGATATTCTGGCTTTGGTTTACTCACTGCCCCATATCCCTAGAACAATGCTAGAATCATGTCTTGTGGCTTTGGTTTACTCACTGCCCCATATCCCTAGAACAATGCTAGAATCATGTCTTGTATATAGTAGCTGCTCATTAAATATTTGCTGAATGGATAAATACATGCATTATTGCCCATAGGGCCTGTAGGTTCCTGCAACAGTCACAGAACTCAACATGGCTGAGGATCATTAAAGGCTTTGATTTCTTGAGTACTCTACAATTACGGTTATTAGTCACTGAATGATACTTGGAAATCATTGTAAAGGAATCCCTTATACTGGCCTAACCCTTTATAATACATAATGCCATTTTTTATTTATGATACCACTTCAGTCTTTCAATAAACTATGAATCAGCCATGGATGATATTCTTTTTTCCTGTTATAAATGTAGACAATATCATTTACTAAACACTTACTATGTAGGAAATACCAATGCCCAGTGCTTTGCAAGCATGATCATGTTTAACACTCAGTGTTAAATATCACATTTTAAAGATAAGGAAATGGGCTTGGATGAGCCTAGTATCCTTGTAAGCTAGGTAGGTGCCTTGTAAACTGGGGATTGTAATTATTAGGAAGTGTAAAGAAGAGAAAACAGGCTTAGAGAGATGAAGTAACACCAAGTGTCTGATAGGACGGGTGGGATGAACCAAGTGAGGGTTAGACCCAGGTCATGTGATTCCCAAACTCACGCCTTTAAATACAATGCAATGCAAACTCTTAGTGAAGAATCTGGTTCCTTCTGGGCTGGTCAATGCTAGAAACCAGACTGCTGAGTCCTGGCCTGGGGCACTTAATACTTCCCCTTAAGCTTATTTAATCATACTTAGTGGGATGATGATATTGGGGCTATGACGTGGCTGTCTCTGCCACTCCAGGCTCCTTGAACCCATTACACTTCCTAACCATTCAGCTGCTTCAGGGAGAGTCACATAAAGCCTACATCAAATACATTTCTGAGTGGATTTTGTATAACTATAGCAGAGGTAATAACCTGAATACCAAAGTGCTTTTAACATGCAAAAACTAGGCACTTTGGGGAGAAAATAAAGGAGTTTTGCTGGCATTTCTTAAGCTTGGTTTCAATATCAGTATCACAACTTTAGAGGGAGAATTCAAACCAGAGACTGTGGGCTAAAGACACGAAGTCACTTTCTTGCCACACAGGGACGAGATCAAAGTCTTTTATGGGCAAGTGGGAAGTACAGGAGGGGACAGTGACAAAAAGAGAGACAGCTGGGGAGAGGAGAACTGGTGCAGGCGATGGGTTCCCTACTCCTCTCCCACCTTGGCTGCGTCCTGGGGAGAGGAGAAGAGTAGCATGGAGAGAAGAGAGATACCCTTGGCAGGATTAAGGAGGCTTAACAGCAACAGAGAATGATATAACTCATTCTCCCAGGGTGACACTGAGAACAGCTCTGTTTCTGAGAGACTCTTGGTCCTCTGCAAGACTGCAAAGCAGTTAGGTGATGGTTCTCAAACCATAAACAAAGAGGTGAGTGAGATCCTGGCCTTGCCCCGTAATACTTAAGGGAGGATCAAAAAAAAAAAAGAACCCCAACAGCCGAAATAAATATTTTAATGCATGATTTAAAAAAATAATAATACGGCAGAAACTAATGCAACATTGTAATTCAAGTATACTCTAATAAAAATTTTAAAAAAGAAAATTAATACAGAAAACCAGTGATAAACAGAATATAAGTGGCTGCCGCTCCTTGACATTCACATGCCCAATCTCTCAGGGAGTCCTGTGGGTTCAACTTGCAAAGACTCTCAAAGGTTTCTGACCAGGACTGTTGCTGCTGCTTGAACCCAAACCATCAACATCCTTCATCTGCACTCACCTGCAAGTTCCTCCTCTCTCAGCACTTTTGCACACGTCTCCCTCTAATCCATCCTCCACATAGCTACCAAAGGCATCTTTAAACAATACCGCATCAAACCATTTCCCAGCTTAAAACTCCTAAGTTTTAAGTTATTTATTCTATGTGAGTAGAATAAATCCAACTCCTCAGCAAACCTCACACTGCAGCCACTTCTCTGAGTTCAGCCCCTACCTGTCTCACGTTTTTTGCTTTGCTCAGAGTCAGAACAGTGGAGCTCACTCCCACCTCCAGACCTTTGCACTTGGTGGTCCCTCTGCTCTTTGCCTGGCTGACCCCTTCCCATTCCTCAAACTTCCACCTGTCTCATCTCTTTAGAGGAGGGCACTAAATTATTCTTTCACACCTTATTTTTTTAGAAGCTCTTATCATAAACCTTGTGTAACTACATCATTCTATTTATGGGCTTATATATTTATTTTTCTCCACCTCTAGAAAGCAAGTGCTACTAATTAAGGGACCACGCTCTCCTTGCTTATGGCATGCAGTAGGTGCTCAAACAACGTGCTGAATGACTAAACAAGTGATAGGGCTTTGATGAAAAAGAGTAAAACAGCCACCATTGGTTGCAACCAAGTGAGTGCTAAACATCGCACAAGACACTCTCCGTATACTATCTCATATGAACGTCCCAATTTAATGGGAGAAAATGGAGGCTCAGAGAGTCCTATGGACTTGCCTGAAGCCAAATATGGCAAGTTGAGCTTTGTGAATTAAAAACTGGTATACCAGTCTCTGAGAACCCAGAAAACGTCAGCGCAGAGTGAACATAGAAATTGACCACAAAGCTTCACAGTACAAGTCATAAAAGGACAGAGTATGGGAGAATCTATCAAAAGCATATTCAAATATTCAAGCTTTTTTTTTTTTTATCAGAAACATTCCCGTCAGTCCCTACTCTGTTCCTGCTTGAATCACATTTCTTTGGAAGAGACAGGAATTACCTTTTCTGAGCAAAAATCTTCAGTGGAGGTCCCCAAACTCGCAAAATTCGCTCTGGGAAGCAACTCAAAGTGCGCCCGGCTCCAAAGCCTGAGTTTGTCGACTATCCCATGCTCCCCTGGGGCTTCTGCTAGTTGAATCCTCAATGAGTTAAATTGTATTCACCTGGTATGGTCCATCATCACCTGGCCTGAGTCAAAATGATTACAGCTTTCACCTCACTTCATCCCTTACCAACCCTATGAGGCAAATCCTGTCATTATTTCCACTCTAGAAATCAAATACTAGGAATCAAATCTTTTAGTCAGAATCACGAAGCTGGTGGAAGAGGCAGAATTCAAACACGGGTGTGACTGTGATAGAGCCTCCAATTTTAACTTGTTGGTCTCCCTTCAAACGTTCTTCAGAGCAGCTCTGTGGGACTGCTCTGGGGGCAGAACCATGGTCTACTAGCTAGCACCGGCTAGAGTGAGTCATATAAGGATGCAAAGCCCCAGATGTCTGCAATTAGTGAATCCTTTATCCCCGGGGAGGCCATATGCACGTTATTTACTTACAAGGGATTTGAAGTCTGGTAACCCTAGATATATGCTGCAACTCCCTGCGTGACCCTGGCTAAGTTACCTAACCGCTCTGAGTCACAAATTCATGGCAATAAAATAGCACCTACCCTCTATGGGATGGTGAGACTTTGAATGGGATAAAGGATGAAAAACACTTTGTATGTTATTTGTCACAGAGTAAGTATACAAAAATCAGAGGATTATTGTGATTAAGATCTTCAGGGACTTCCCTGGCGGTCCAGTGGTTAAGACTTCCCGTTCCAATGCAGGGGGTGCGGGTTCAATCCCTGGTTGGGGAGCTAAGATCCACATGGCTCGTGGCCAAAAAACCAAAACATAAAACAGAAGCAATACTGTAATAAATTCAAAAGACTTTAAAAATGGTCCACATGAAAAAAAATCTTAAAAAAAAAGATCTTCAATATTTTTCAGTCCTCTATTTATATTTTCAAACAGAAGAAAAAAGTTCCAAAGACAAAAAATTATATCAATTTCCAATCTGTCTCAGGCCAGCCTAGGTGGTGATGCACCCACTTCTTTCTATTGCTGGACCCAGGAAGCTTGGTATTTGTGGGCAGATGGGCTTATCATTCACAGAGATAAATAGCAGGGCTCTCCTGATGCAACAGGAGACTATGTGGCATCTAATAAGAACTAACCAATAAACCTTGTAAATACTGTTTTAGGGATCTCTTCAAAGGTGAAAATACTTCATTATTTTATACAAAATGTATCAAATTCTTGCCATAGATATGTGCCATGATAGGTCAGTATGGTTGCCTTTGTGTAAGAAAAGTAAAGAGCAATTTTAATTGGTATAATTAAAAGTCCCATTCTTTTTTTTTTTTTTTTTTTTTTTTGCAGTACGCGGGCCTCTCACTGTTGTGGCCTCTCCCGTTGCGGAGCACAGGCTCCGGACGCGCAGGCTCAGCGGCCATGGCTCACGGGCCCAGCCACTCCGCGGCATGTGGGATCTTCCCGGACTGGGGCACGAACCCGCGTCCCCTGCATCGGCAGGCGGACTCTCAACCACTGCGCCACCAGGGAAGACCTTTTTTTTTTTTTTTTACAAATGGAAGAAGGTTTATTATTAAACTTTTTTTTTTCACTACAAGAATTCTCAGCAAAGTTACCATATACTGGCAGTATTTACCCACATTCTCCCTATTTATTTATTTTTCTTATTCTTTTCTTGATTTTTTTTAAACATCTTTGAGTATAATTGCTTTACACTGGTGTGTTACTTTCCGCTGTATAACAAAGTGAATCAGCTATATGTGTACATATATCCCCATATCCCCTCCCTCTTGCGTCTCCCTCCCACCCTCCCTATCCCACCCCTCTAGGTAGTCACAAACCACGAGCTGATCTCCCTGTGCTATGTGGCTGCTTCCCACTAGCTATCTATCTTACATTTGGTAGTGTATGTATGTCCATGCCACTCTCTATACATGGAATTTAAAATATATAGTTTCAACTGCGAAAGTGAGGGGATTCTTTTTTTGCAATGGCTCTTAGCCTTTCTAAATTATCACCACTCTACCCGAGACATGGCCTGACTATGAGAAAATATGGTAACATATTTTTTAAAGATTGTAATGGCACAATAGGGTCAACATAATATAAATTTATTAATGGACTATCTTGCTGAATATAGTAAAAAATAAATAATTACTAATTAAGTTTATAGTATTTTCATCTCCCACATATACTCCTCCCATTTTTTAACTGCCATGTTCCTCTAAAATTTGGGGGAAATCATAAGAATTATTTTTTATTTGGTACCTTGCTTTGTTAAATAGAGAAAAATATCTTATTTATTAATGTTTCTCGACATCAGTTTTTGTATCTTATACCAAGTTCAAACAGAATAATCTGGAACAATGAGAACTATCAAATTTAAAACCACAAGTGAAGAAATTTTATAAGGGCAATTACTCTATAAAATGCTCATTTTTATTCATGTTACAAATGCAGAAACTGAAATACAAGGAAGATAATTTGCCAAGATGTTACGTGCCAAGCATTAACATTGTTTTTAGGAATCCTGTTTTTACAGTGAGTCCATACCGTCTTTAAACTATAGGTTAAACCCAAGAATTCTTATTACAGGATTTAGATAAGTTGACACCACTTCTGCCACCTTCAAAACGTGTTCTTGCCCTATATCATCATCCCTCCTTCAGTTGCTCTTGGATTTTCAGGAAGAAATGAAAGAGTTACTAGTACTCATTTCTTTCTTCCAAATTTTTCTTGAAAACAATTCAGTTAGGACATTGCTCCAAGCACTCCACAGAGATTGCTACAATCTGGGTCATGAATGACATCCACCTATTACATCCAACCACCAGTTCCTGATCCTCTTCCTACTTGAACTGTCAGTCGCATTTGACACAGTTGATTACCCCTTCCTCTTTGAATCACTCTCTTCTCTTGGCCTCCAGAAAACTCTGCCAGTCCTCTTAAAGCCCAGATGTCCCAGAATGTTACTTACACTGCATTTAACTGGTCAAAGCAAGTCACAAGACCACTCTAGATTGAACACAGATTCCAATGTATGAGTGGCCAGAGAGGGAAGGAGTTGTTGGTAGCCTCTTTGGAGACTATAGCATAGACCTCAAAAGTAAATTGAAGTTAAACAGGTGGATGAAGGAAAGGGGGGAAAAGAGGGCTAGGAAGAGAGAAAGAGAACTATGTCCCATTTAGAGAGTACAGTCATAATTTAGTACAGTACGTTTAGACTTCATCAGACCACCTATTTTTACTTTAGACTGAATTTGTGGTGACTCTCCTTCCCCATTTACTCTCCTGCCCCCCCAAAATTTGAGATTTGTAAGATTTCAAATTACCATTTCATATTAGATAGGCTAATTTATGATTGTGATTAACAAAAATCAAAGAGAATCAGGACTAATACTTTTGCTTTTTCCTTGACCTTTCCCACACAGATCAACATAGCTGCCCCAACTCAAGGTTTCATGTTCAGACTCAAAGCAAGAACGTGGTGCTGGCCATGGTTGTTCTCAGAATCCCACAGCCACCTTTCAATCCTATATCAAGGACTAGAACTGAGTCATATGGCTGCCTTTAAGTATAAAGAAAATGGGAAACTGAGTGTGTAGATTTTCCCAGTCTATATTTTAGAGATAGTGGCAGAGAAGTGGGTTGGACTAGCATTTGTATTCATGAACCTCTAGTGATTACTACATTTAAAAGAAAAAAAACCCAAGACAAAATAAAAAGAAACACATCAAAAACTATCTTTTACAGCATGAGTTGGATAACTTCTTCTGTAAGGGCCCATACAGTAAATATTTTAGGCTTTGAAGGTCATATATCTCTGTCAAAATTACTCAACTCTGCCATTATAGTGCAAAAGCAGGCATAGACAATACATAAACTAATGAGCCCTGACTATGTTCCAATAAAACTTTATCTAAAAAAACAAGTGGTGGGCCAGAGTTAGCCCTGCGGGTCACAGTCTGCTCACCCCTGCTTTAGAATGATAATTTGAACAAACATTTGTCTAACCCAAGTATATCCTCAGAGTCCTATACCTCTACTCAACTAATTTGCATGGTTGCTAAGAATTACACTTCCTGTTTGGACCGAAAAAGCATTCATCACTTCATTGTTCCTGGGGGGTGGGAACTAACAAAAAAGCAGTAACAAAACAAACAAATAGAAACAGGCTCAAATGTAGCAAATGTTAAGTTGGGATGTCATTATAGAAAGAAGATATATTTTATAATACATTTTAGTCCTGTTCTACAATAAAATTTCATATAGGCACTTCAAGTAACTCCTCTATCTTGATGATATTCAGTCATTGGAGAGGTAGCCAGAAGCACTGAATACAGCCCCTGTATGACTGCTAGGATGGGATTTATATAAATACAGCCATAAGAGAAGAAGAAGTGTATCTATATGACCTGTGTACCCAAAACCTTTCTCCTCAATAAAACAATTTCAATTGCTATTTCGAAATTCTTCACGTGCCCCAGTGGTTACACTTTGCCCTTAGCTATTCAGCATCTCTTAACTTAAAATCAACAGCATTTTTCCCAAGTATGGTATCAGCATAATAGCTGAAAATGAAAACGATTCCAAAAATAACTTCAAGTTAATTGTGCAGGTGAGAAAATACATTCACCCACACATCAACCAGTGCCAAACTGTCTGAGTGAAAAAATGAAAATCTGGAAAGGGAGCAACTAAGCCCCAATTCAAAAATATGCCACAATATATTTAGCAGTCCTTACTACTACAAACACCATTATTTAAAGCATTTTACAGGACAGAGCTTCCTTCACAAAAACTAGATCAGAAAAGTTTTTTTCAAAAGTATGCAAAGAACAAAATGATTTGTGCACTCTCCTCTGTCCAGAAGATTATTTCCAGGGGTTTCCATATATGGCATGTGGCATTCATGATTCTACTTTGTCTCTTACATCGACCTTCTACACTGTGACAATAACTGCTTGAATTTTTTTTTTAAGAGTTTAATTCTTATGCTAAAAAGAGCTCTTGTGGTGATCTCAGGAGACCAACGTCTGGCCAAGAGTTAGATACAGTCTCTACTATTTCCTTTCCTTAGCATGTCCTCCTACTTGTTTCCAGAAAATCTATAATACGTAATGATTTAGAATTAATACCCCAATTCCCTAGGTCTTTTGATGAATTCACTTACACTTGGGGATCTGACCAAGGCATCTGTTCATGAATAGTGGAATGATTACCAAGTCCTGATGGGGAAGGCACAATGCCATCTTTTCCTGAAATACATCCCAAATGAGAAATCAACTGTCTCATGCCTGGATTTTTGTGTGTGTCATTTTTTTCATTAACTATAAAATGCTTTTGGACATCTTCTTCCGAGCTACTGCCATTTACCCTCTTATATCTGTTACATGGTAGAGAAGAAGATCCAGTATCTGAAACTTCCCTCGTGCATCTACACCAGGTCTTTGAGAATTTAGCGTTTGAATAAATTAATAGCCATTGCTAGGCCAAATTTCAGAAATCATTTTTTAATTACACTAGGCTGAACGGATACGTCCTCATTCTCCATCTGCCAAAAACTTAACATGAGATGAATCACAGTCCAATTCCCACAGTACCTCTAGTTCAAGCAGTTGATATTGGAGGGCAACACACAATCCTGATTTCATCGGTTCGTTCATTACTTATCAAATCTTGCAAGCATTAAAGTTCAAGAGGATTTAGTTTTTTCATTTTATATACTTAAAAACTAAGTCAAATCCCTTCATGAATGGCATATAATCTCCACAGCACATGTTTTCTGACTCTAGTGGCCTCAAGAAAACCAGCTGGGAGGAATAGTGGCCAATAACCCAACTCCCCTCTTGAAATCAGTCAGGCAGAGCTGTTGACTCTGAGATGGGAGATGAGGCCGTGCTAGTAGGGACCCTGACCAGCAGTGGAGCTGCTGTCACTGTATGTCTGGTGTGAATTGAAATTGTTGACCTGATAGCATAAGGCTGAGATTTTCACTCACATTTTCCAGGCTGCTTCAAAACTCTCTTGCCAATGGTAGTGTACAGTCCTACTCTCTGAGCACGGAGGCAAGCAGCCAGTGTGATTCCCCACAGCGAATAAATATTCTAACTCTTGCAGATTTGTAATATTCTAACTCTCGCAGATTTGTGACCCTGAGTTTGGATGTTTGTTCAAAAGCTTACCTCATTTGTCCTGGGCATGACACCGCTAGTTCAAAACTCATGGTGGAAAAGCACAGCTGAAAAGAGACCATTAATAGTGCTCTTCAAGCATCGTTTGACACTGGTTAATCTTTACCATCATCCTTAGGAATTTTTTGAGAAACAGAATGTGAACTCTGCCACTATGTAAATCAAGTGAGGGCAACATAGCTGTCCTTTAGGAGCATAAAATCAATAATGGACAAGAGTGAAGAAATAGGGGATATACTGAATTAGCGCCACTAATCAGGTAGCTCTGGTTTTGACATCCTTCACCGCATAGGTCATGTCATTAGTCAAAATTTTCACTATAGGTAAACCATGGCTGCAACCTCCCAACTCACGTAAGCACAGGCTGTCCTGAACTACACGCCCTAAGAACTCAAGAGCTGACGGTACTCTTGCTGTCTCCTCGTCAGCCTCACGGTGCCTGGCAGAGTGCTGTGTACAACCTGGCACGAAGATATATATTGAATGAGTGAGTGGAATACATCTAACCTCTGAATGAGCTCACATACACAAATTCTGGCTGGTTTCCCAGGAATCCACCCACACCTACAATAATTAAAACTCTTTGGCTAATGGCTATGCCCAATTTAGGCCTAGGTCTTCAATCACCTATGTATTTTTTTTTTCACCTATGTATTTTTTTTTTTTTTTTCTGCAGTATGCGGGCCTCTCACTGTTGTGGCCTCTCCCGCTGCGGAGCACAGGCTCCGGACGCGCAGGCTCAGCGGCCATGGCTCACGGGCCCAGCCGCTCTGCGGCATGTGGGATCCTCCCAGACCGGGACACGAACCCATGTCCCCTGCATTGGCAGGCGGACTCCCAACCATTGCGCCACCAGGGAAGCCCCTCACCTATGTATTTTTAATGATTAAGAGGAAGGATTAATAGTTGATGAGCACCTCTTATATGACAGGATTTTTGCTAGTTGTCCTAAGAACATTTTCTGTTAATCTTCACAACAAATAAAGTAGTATTACTTTTATTTTACAGAATTTCAGCCTTAAAGAAAACTTGTCCAAAGGGCAGAATGCCAGGACTGGAACTGTGGTGACTGGACTCCATCACCCCTGTTCCTTCTCCTACATCATCTTGCCTATCATAGCGCATGCGTCCAGTCTTTCCTTAGAAAGGATGGATACACTCTGGGTTGGAGATGCCTACTATTTTGACAAACTCATTCCCCTGATGCCTAGATTGTGTAATCCCTTATGCTGACCACTTAGCACACGGGGCCATTAAAATGAATGGAAATTACATAAACATAATTTCAGACGTGCTCAGGAACCACCAGTGGCTAGTGCCCGCCCTCCTGGGACAGCACAGATATAGACCACTTCCATCATCACATGGACTTCTATCAGATAACACTTACTTAGAAAAAAAGCTCTTGATTTTCTAGGACTCTTAACTAGCAAATCTGAATTCTACCACCTTTAGATGAGAGAGGAAAGTTAATTTAGAGTAAGCTTGTTCTTTATTCTGACAGGGAGTAAGATGCTTCTCATTTAACCTATTGATTAAAATGTTGTATTTTTGTTTATAGCTGTTATTGGCCCCTTACTATGTCAGAGGTACAAGTGCTCCTCCTTCCTGGTGACAATGGAAAGGGATTTACAGTAATACGCGTTCGAGCTCTTCTCTTTGACCCTTATTTCCAGTTTGAGACTGAGGTGTCCAGAGGAGAACAAAACTATTTCATCTACTCAGAGATCAAAGTCAAAATATCTCAACCAAAGGGCTGGCCCCAGGTCATCACAGTGACCCATATTTATCTCTCTGATTCTAAGGATGTAAACACCAAAGAGTTCTATATTATAATGACTATATAGAACTGCAAATAGACTTTGATGCATTCATACTACTTGGTTTGCCTTTTTCAGGAGGTTTTAAAAGGTGCACTGGCCACCTTCAGATCACTTTCATTCTCCATTAAGAAAAAGAAATCCCAATGTGTTTTATTAAAATTTTTCATCATGCATATTACACTCCAATTTCTATTTTTTAACTGAAAAGGATTGATTAAGTCAGCAGGTAGCAACTGAATCGTGTTTAACATTCAGTGTGACTGAAGTAGATTATTTTTTCCTTTTTTTTTTTTTTTTTTAATATCCCTGGGCAAGGCTTGCTTTCTGCTCCTTTATTTACTGGTACTCAAATGTTGCAGCTCTAACCAAGGGTTTTTTTTGTCATTGCACTCCCCAACAAGGACATGTAGTGTAAAAAAATTCAAAATGCCTCAAATTACTTGGCTTAATAAAAATTGACAGGTAGTGTTGATACAAGAGAAAGAAATTGTTGGAGGTGAAGAATGGAAGGCAGAAAGCATGCCTCGCTGCAATACTGCTGGGCAGATTTAAAGGCTCATTGTAACTTGTAGCAAAGTTAAAATAATGCTTCTGTAGTAATAATGCTTTTCCTATTTACAGCGTTTTCATCTACAGTTAGCCTAAGGCTTTTTACATTCTATATATAGATACCACTTGAACTTCCACTGAAATCCAGCTACCTTTGCCGTGGAATCAAACATCTTCTCTCTGCCAGCAATATTACACAACAGTTTTCAGGAGGGAAAATGAAGAATAATTTCTCCTGTTGAAACTGCAGAAGGAATTTCTGAGTGGGAAGAATGTAATTTCTAAATTAGAATTGGCACTTACACTAGGACTTAACACCCCAATTCATACAGAAAGTGGGCGTGGAAACTGCAAAGAACACAAGCGGTCACCGCCAATAGTTTTATTCCTCAAATGGTTAATTATACCATTTATGAAAATGAAAGCTATTTCCCAATATGACTTCTTGCTTTTACCTGTTAAGCTTGAGAGGACCACAGGTGTTTTTTTTTTTTTTTTCCTTTTTGTAAGGGAAAACAATTATAAGAACACACCTACACTTTTAATCATGCAGAATGGTCAACAAGGGTAACGTGTATTTAAGCCCTGGTAGGTACTGGCAGAGTGGTATATCTTTTCATATGTAATTAATTATTTTGTAGGTTTATGATTTTCAGAGAAGTATAAAACTTAAAGGTAAACAATGCAAATGAAAACTATTGGAAAATGTAGAAATTTACACTTTATGGTTTTTCCTACATCTAATTTCCTATAGAAAGTATTTATCAAGGGAAGTTACCTATTAGACAATAAGCAAGGAAAAGAGGGGCAGGGGTTGAAAAGAGTGGGAAAAGGGAGGAAGGAGCAATTTTCACGTATTCAGAAGTAAAAAATAAACCAACATGAAACACAACAACAACTTTCACCTTCCAAACCAGAGAATGACTAAAATACTCTTTTCTCTCTAATATTCTCTCAAATTACTTTTCTCTCAAATTAATCCTTCTCAAGGCCTGCAAAGGAAAGGGCTCAGAGATTTATATAATTTAAACCAAGAGCTGTGTATTTGAGCCATACTTGAGTACCTGTGATGGAAATTTTAAAAATCGGCTCAAGTAGGAATTAAGAATAAAACTTCAGAGCGAAGAATCCCAGAATTTCAATCCATTTTTGATCTGTGATATAGTCATTACAACACAAAACCCTCACCCTCTCAAACTCCAAATTACTGTACAAATATCTACTGACTAACAAACAAAACTGCATCCCCTTGAGAAAAAATTCTGATAAAATGTTTTAGGGTTATCAGAGGAGAGCAACGATCTGTCAAAGGTTTCCTGGTTTACCATGCCAGATTATTTTGGTTTTCATTTATTCATCAATTAATTAATTAAATAATTATTCGCTAAATGCCCATAGTACCCCACACTTGTATCATCTACAAATATCTCCAGCTATTGCCAAAATGCTCCCAATTGAGAACCACTGATATAACCTATGAGTATTTAAGAAGTTAATTTCTTTGAGTTATTAAGGGAATATATGCTTGAGTAGAATTATGAAAGAGCACTTCAAAGAGAAAACTAAGAAGAGGTCATATATCAAACTTAAAAGAAAGTGAAAAGAAATATCTGTATTAAAATGAAATCTCAGATAAGGTTTCCTTTTTATTTTTTATTATTTAAGTTTTCAGACACACACAAAAGTAGAGAAAATAAAAAAGTGAACCTTTAGGAACCCTCCTACACTGTTAGTGGGAATGTAAGTTGGTGTAGCCACTATGGAAAACAGTATGGAGGTTTCTCAGAAAACTAAAAATAGAATTACCATAAGATCCAGCAATCTCACTCCTGGGAGTATACCCAGACAAAACTACACAGCAAAGAGATACATGCACCCCTATGCTCATAGCAGCACTATTCACAATAGCCAAGACATGAAAACAACCTAAATGTCCATCAACAGGTGAATGGATAAAGATGTTGTACATATATACAATGGAATACTACTCAACCATAAAAAAGAATGAAATAATGCCATTTGCAGCAACATGATGGACCTAGAGGTTATCATACTAAGTGAAGTAAGTCAAAAAGAGAAAGACAAATGCCATACGATATCACTTATATGTAGAATCTAAAATATGACACAAATGAACCTATCTATGAAACAGAAACAGAATCATGCACATAGAGGACAGAGGTGGTTGCCCAGGGGAAGGGGGTTGGGGAGTTGGAGTGGGAGGCTGGGCTTAGCAAATATAAATTTTCTATATATAGAATGGATAAACAACAAGGTCCTATTATATAGCACAGAGAACTAATACCCTATGATAAACCATAATGGAAAAGAATTTTTTAAAAAGAATGTATGTATATATATATTATATATATATATAACTGAATCATTTTGCTGTACAGCAATAGTTAACATAACACTGTAAATCAACTACACTTCAATAAAAAAATTTAAAAAAAGTGAACCTTTATATACTTTTTTTTTAACATCTTTAATGGAGTATAATTGCTTTACAGTGGTGTGTTAGTTTCTGCTTTATAACAAAGTGAATCAGTTATACATATACATATGCTCCCATATCTCTTCCCTCTTGTGTCTCCCTCCCTCCCACCCTCCCTATCCCACCCCTCTAGGTGGTCACAAAGCACCGAGCTGATCTCCCTGTGCTATGCATCTGCTTCCCACTAGCTATCTATTTTACGTTTGGTAGTGTATATATGTCCATGCCACTCTCTCACTTTGTCACAGCTTACCCTTCTCCCTCCCCATATCCTCAAGTCCATTCTCTAGTAGGTCTGTGTATTTATTCCCGTCTCACCCCTAGGCTCTTCATGACCTTTTCTTTCTTTTTTTTTCTTAGATTCCATATATATGTGTAAGCATACAGTATTTGTTTTTCTCTTTCTGACTTACTTCAGTCAGTACGACAGACTCTAGGTCCATCCACCTCACTACAAATAACTCAATTTCGTTTCTTTTTATGGCTGAGTAATATTCCATTGTATATATGTGCCACATCTTCTTTATCCACTCATCCGATGATGGACACTTAGGTTGCTTCCATCTCCTGGCTATTGTAAAATAGAGCTGCAATGAACATTTTGGTACATGACTCTTTTTGAATTATGGTTTTCTCAGGGTATATGCCCAGTAGTGGGATTGCCTGGTTGTATGGTAATTCTATTAGTAGTTTTTTAAGGAACCTCCATACTGTTCTCTATAGTGGCTGTACCAATTCACATTCCCACCAGCAGTGCGAGAGTGTTCCTTGTTCTCCACACCCTCTCCAGCATTTATCGTTTGTAGGTTTTTTGATGATGGCCATTCTGACCGGTGTGAGATGATATCTCATTGTAGTTTTGATTTGCATTTCTCTAATGATTAATGATGTTGAGCATTCTTTCATGTGTTTGTTGGCAATCTGTATATCTTCTTTGGAGAAATGTCTATTAAGGTCTTCTGCCCATTTTTGGATTGGGTTGTTTGTTTTTTGATATTGAGCTGCATGAGCTGCTTGTAAATTTTGGAGATTAATCCTCTGTCAGTTGCTTCATTTGCAAATATTTTCTCCCATTCTGAGGGTTGTCTTTTGGTCTTGTTTTCCTTTGCTGTGCAAAAGCTTTTAAGTATATACTTTTTATTTTATACCTATTATTGGGATTGATAATTATTTACATCTTATTTATATCTTCTATATGTGTTTCATCTATCATTTTTTACAAAAACAAACCTTAAGTATCGTGATATTTTATCCCTAAATATTCATTATGTATTCCTAAAACATCAGGACATTTTTATACATAATCACAATGTCAGCCTTACTCCTAATAAAACTGGCAATTCCTTAACATCATCTAATGTGGCACATACTTGTATTTCCCCAATTGTCCCCAGAATGTCTTTTTATAATTATTTCATTTGATTCAGCATGCAAACAATATCGACAAATTGATTCCATTGTTAATATCTTCTAAATCCCTTCCCCCCCCACCTCCTTTCCTCCCAATGCTATAGACTTGAAGAAGCAGGATCTGTTTCATCCTAGTTCTTTTAAAATGTTCCACATTCTGTATTTGTCCAATTTCTTCTTTTTGGCACCATTTAACTTGTTTCTCTCTCCCCTTACTTCCTGCAATCCCTCCATTATGTTCAGATACTTGATTAGATTCGAGTGCAACTCAGTTCATGTACAATATGTACTCCGTATTGTCTCCCAACAGAGGTACGTAAAATCGGGCTGTCCCTTTAGTAATTCTAAAATTCATCAGTGGGTACACATGAGTTCATGTGGCAACAACCTAAAAGCACAAATGTGAAGTTACATTTTGCCCAGTAAAGTTATCTGCAGTGGGGTTCTTTGGCAGCTGGCAACTAACCAGTTGTCCATCAATCTTTCACTTCATGGTTTGGGCACCTGTTGATAACCACTGCCTGAACTACTTCATTAAGGATTGCAAAATGAGGATTTCTAAAAATTTTGTCATTCATTCTGAATTCATTAGTTGGAATTCTTTTTCAAGAAGAATTCTTCCTGCATTCTTTTCTTCACCAACCAGTCTTTATTTGGTTGCCCTGAAATCCAGTTCATAGGGGAAAATCAAAGGGAGAATACATTACACACTTTTTGGCACTTTGCTTTCTTCACTGTGAGGGATATAAAAGTTAGTCACCCAGGTTTTCTTTTGGAAAAGGACTTTTTGGTCAGCTGCTGGGAAAGGCATAGGCAAATGGTCTTCAGCTGTTGGCCCCTTCAGAGATCTGCCTTGATCACATCCAAAGACTCACTGATGAAGAAGCTATAAAACCCAGTCATTTAGGCCCAATGGAGGACACTCCAATGGACCACGTCAGCTCTAGAGCTCACTGTGGGAAAATCTAAGGTTGTCATTTGGACTTTCACTGCAATATCACTTCTCTCTGCTTAGTCTTTTCCTGCATTGATGGGTGTTTATACCAGGGGCACTGCTACAAACATCCTGCACACTGAACTCCATCTCAGAGCCTTCCCAAACAGGGCTATCAAATCTAGCAAATAAAAATATGCCCAGCTAAATTTGTATTTCAAACGAACAATGAAATGTTTTTAGTATAAGTATGTCCCCTACAATATTTGGGACATACTTATCCTAAAGAGTACAGAGTTCACTTAACAAGATATTCTACAGATCACTCTGCACTTGTGTATATATCTTTTTTTTATTTCTTTTTCCTACTTATTGTAAGAATCTACTGATAGATATTTGGGATACTTACAATTTTTGTCATTACATACAATGTCTTCATGAAAAACCTTATGCACATATTTCACACTTTTTTTTAACATCTTTACTGGAGTATAATTGCTTTACATTGTTGTGTTAGTTTCTGCTGTATAACGAAGTGAATCAGCTATACGTATACATATATCCTCATAACCCCTCCCTCTTGCGTCTCCCTCCCACCCTCCCAATCCCGGCCCTCTAGGTGGTCACAAAGTACTGAGTTGGTCTCTCTGTGCTATGCGGTTGCTTCCCACTAGCTATTTTACATTTGGTAGTGTATATATGTCAATGCCACTCTCTCACTTTGTCACAGCTTATATTTCCCTCTCCCCATGTCCTCAAATCCATTCTCTATGTCTGCGCCTTTATTCCTGTCCTGCCCCTAGGTTCTTCAGAACCTTTTTTTTTTTTTTTTTAGATTCCATATATATGTGTTAGCATATGGTATTTGTGTTTCTCTTTCTGACTTGCTTCACTCTGTATGACAGACTGTAGGTCCATCCACCTCACTACAAATAACTCAACTTCGTTTCTTTTTATGGCTGAGTAATATTCCACTGTGTATATGTGCCACATGTTCTCTATCCATTTATCTGTTGATGTACACTTAGGTTGCTTCCATGTCCTGGCTATTGTAAATGGAGCTGCAATGAACACTGCGGTACATGACTCTTTTTGAATTATGGTTTTCTCAGGGTATATGCCCAGCAGTGGGATTGCTGGGTCATATGGTAGTTCTATTTTTAGTTTTTTTAAGGAAACTCCATACTGTTCTCCATAGTGGCTGCATCAATTTACATTCCCACCAACAGTGCAAGAGGGTTCCCTTTTCTCCACACCCTCTCCAGCATTTATTGTTTGTAGATTTTTTGATGATGGCCATTCTGACTGGTGTGAGGTGATATCTCATTGTAGTTTAGATTTGCATTTCTCTAATGATTAGTGATGTTGAGCATCCTTTCACGTGTTTGTTGGCTATCTGTATATCTTCTTTGGAGAAATGTCTGTTTAGGTCTTCTGCCCATTTTTGGATTGGGCTTTTTTTTTTTTTTTTTTTTTTGATATTGAGCTGCATGGGCTGCTTGTATGTTTTGGAGATTAATCCTTTGTCAGTTGCTTCGTTTGCAAATATTTTCTCCCATACTGACGGTTGTCTTCTGGTCTTGTTTAAAGTTTCCTTTGCTGTGAAAAAGATTTTAAGATTCATTAGGTCCCATTTGTTTATTTTTGTTTTTATTTCCATGTCTCTAGGAGGTGGGTCAAAAAGGATCTTGCTGTGATTTATGTCATAGAGTGTTCTGCCTATGTTTTCCTCTAGGAGTTTGATAGTGTCTGGCCTTACATTTAGGTCTTTAATCCATTTTGAGTTTATTTTTGTGTATGGTGTTAGGGAGTGTTCTAATTTCATTCTTTTACATGTAGCTGTCCAGTTTTCCCAGCACCACTTATTGAAGAGGCTGTCTTTTCTCCATTGTATATTCTTGCCTCCTTCACCAAAAATAAGGTGACCATAGGTGCGTGGGTTTATTGCTGGGCTTTCTATCCTGGTCCATTGATCTATATTTCTGTTTCTGTGCCAGTACCATACTCTCTTGATTACTGTAGCTTTCTAGGATAGTTTAAAGTCACAGAGCCTGATTCTTCCACCTCTGTTTCTCTTTCTCAACATTGCTTTGGCTATTCAGGGTCTTTTGTGTTTCCATACAAATTGTACAATTTTTTGTTCTAGTTCTGTGAAAAATGCCATTGGTAGTTTGATAGGGATTGCACTGAATCTGTAGATTGCTTTGGGCAGTATAGTCATTTTCACAATGTTGATTCTTCCAATCCAAGAACATGGTATATCTCTCATCTGTTTGTATCATCTTTAATTTCTTTCATCAGTGTCTTATAATTTTCTGCATACAGGTCTTTTGTCTCCTTAGGTAGGTTCATTCCTAGGTATTTTATTCTTTTTTGTTGTAATGGTAAATGGGAGTGTTTCCTTAATATCTCTTTCACATTTTTCATCATCAGTGTATAGGAATGCAAGAGATTTCTGTGCATTAATTTTGAATCCTGCTACTTTACCAAATTCATTGATTAGCTCTGGTAGTTTTCTGGTAGCATCTTTAGGATTCTCTATGTATAATATCATGTCATCTGCAAACAGTGACAGTTTTACTTCTTTTCCAGTTTGGATTCCTGTTATTTCTTTTTCTTCTCTGATTGCTGTGGTTAAAACTTCCAAAACTATGTTGAATAATAGTGGTGATGTTGGGCAACCTTACCTTGTTCCTGATCTTAGTGGAAAGGGTTTCAGTTTTCCACCACTGAGAACGATGTTGGCTGTGGGTTTCTCATATACGGCCTTTATTATGTTGAGGTAAGTTCCCTCTATGCCTACTTTCTGGAGAGTTTTTATCATAAATGGGGGCTGAAATTTGTCAAAAGCTTTTTCTGCATCTACTGAGATTATCATATGGTTTTTATCCTTCAACTTGTTAATATGCTGTATCACATTGATTGATTTGCGTATATTGAAGAATCCTTGCATTCCTGGAATAAACCCCACTTGATCATGGCGTGTGATCTGCTTAATGTGCTGTTGCATTCTGTTTGCTAGTATTTTGTTGAGGATTTTTGCATCTATGTTCATCAGTGATATTGGCCTGTAGTTTTCTCTTTTTGTGACATCTTTGTCTGGTTTTGGTATCAGGGTGATGGTGGCTTCGTAGAATGAGTTTGGTAGTGTTCCTCCCTCTGCTATATTTTGGAAGAGTTTGAGAAGGACAGGTGTTAGCTCTTCTCTAAATGTTTGATAGAATTCACCTGTGAAGCCATCTGGTCTTGGCCTTTTGTTTGTTGGAAGATTTTTAATCACAGTTTCAATTTCAGTGCTTGTGATTGGTCTGTTTATATTTTCTATTTCTTCCTGGTTCAGTCTCAGAAGGTTGTGCTTTTCTAAGAATTTGTCCATGTATTCCAGGTTGTCCATTTTATTGGCATATAGTTGCTTGCAGTAATCTCTCATGATCCTTTGTATTTCTGCAGTGTCAGTTGTTACTTCTCCTTTTTCATTTCTAATTCTATTGATTTGAGTCTTCTCCCTTTTTTCTTGATGAGTCTGGCTAATGGTTTATGTTTTGTTTGTCTTCTCAAAGAAGCAGCTTTTAGTTTTATTGACCTTTGCTATCGTTTCCTTCATTTGTTTTTTATTTATTTCTGATCTGACCTTTATGATTTCTTTCCTTCTTGATTTCTTTTGTTCTGCTAACTTTGAGGGTTTTTTGTTCTTCTTTCTCTAACTGCTTTAGGTGTAGGGTTAGCTTGTTTATTTGAGATGTTTCTTGTTTCTTGAGGTAGGATTGTATTGCTATAAACTTCCCTCTTAGAACTGCTTTTGCTGCATCCCATAGGTTTTAGGTTGTCAGGTGGGTTTTTTTTTTGTCTTTTTTTTTTTTTTGTCATGTTTTTATTGTCATTTGTTTCTAGGTATTTTTTGACTTCCTCTTTGATTTCTTCAGTGATCTCTTGGTTATTTAATAGTGTCTTTTTTAGCCTCCATGTTTGAATTTTTTACAGATTTTTTTCCTGTAATTGATTTCTACTCTCATAGCATTGTGGTCGGAAAAGACACCTGATACGATTTCAATTTTCTTAAATTTACCAAGGCTTGATTTGTGACCCAAATATGATCTATCCTGGAGAATGTTGCATGAGCACTTGAGAAGAAATTGTATTCTGTTGTTTTTGGATGGAATGTCCTGTAAATATCAATTAAGTCCATCTTGTTTAATGTATCATTTAAAGCTTGTGTTTCCTTATTTATTTTCATTTTGGATGATCTGTCCATTGGTGAAAGTGGGGTTTTAAAGTCCCCTACTATGATTGTGTTACTGTCAAATTCTGCTTTTATGGCTGTTAGCACTTGCCTTATATATCGAGGTGCTCCTATGTTGGGTGCATAAATATTTACAATTGTTATATCTTCTTCTTGGATCGATCCCTTGATCATTATGTAGTGTCCTTCTTTGTCTCTTGTAATAGTCTTTATTTAAATTCTATTTTGTCTGATATGAGAATTGCTACTCCGGCTTTCTTATGATTTCCATTTACATGGAATATCTTTTTCCATCCCCTCACTTTTAGTCTGTATGTGTCCCTAGGTCTGAAGTGAGTCTCTTGTAGACAGCATACATATGGGTCTTACTTTTGTACCCATTCAGCCAGTCTATGTCTGTTGGTTGGAGCATTTAATCCATTTACATTTAAGGTAATTATCAATATGTATATTCCTATTACCATTTTCTTAATTGTTTTGGGTTTGTTATTGTAGGCCTTTTCTTTCTCTTGTGTTTCCTGCCTAGAGAAGTTCCTTTAGCATTTGTTGTAAAGCTGGTTTGGTGGTGCTGAATTCTCTTAGCTTTTGCTTGTCTGTAAAGGTTTTAATTTCTCCGTCAAACCTGAATGAGATCCTTGCTGGGTAGAGTAATCTTGGTTGTAGGTTTTTCTCTTTCATCACTTTAAATATGTCCTACCACTCCCTTCTGGCTTGCAGAGTTTCTGCTGCAAGATCAGCTCTTAATTTTATGGGGATTCTCTTGTATGTTATCTGTTGCTTTTCCCTTGCTGCTTTTAATATTTTTTCTTTGTACTTAATTCTTGATAGTTTGATTAATATGTGTCTTGGTGTGTTTCTCCTTGGATTTATCCTGTATGGGTCTCTCTGTGCTTCCTGGACTTGATTGACTATTTCCTTTCCCATATTAGGGAAGTTTTCAACTATAATCTCTTCAAATATTTTCCTAGTCCCTTTTTTTTTTCCTTCTTCTGCGACCCCTATAATTTGAATGTTGGTGCATTTAATGTTGTCCCAGAGGTCTCTGAGACTGTCCTCAATTCCTTTCATTCTTTTTTCTTTATTCTGCTCTGTGGTAATTATTTCCACTATTTTATCTTCCAGGTCACTTATTCGTTCTTCTGCTTCAGTTATTCTGCTATTGATTCCTTCTAGAGAATTTTAAATTTCATTTATTGTTTTGTTCATCACTGTTTGTTTGCTCTTTAGTTCTTCTAGGTCCTTGTTAAACATTTCTTGTATTTTCTCCATTCTATTTCCAAGATTTTGGATCATCTTTACTATCATTACTCTGAATTCTTTTTCAGGTAGACTGCCTATTTCCTCTTCACTTGTTTGGTCTGGTGGGTTTTTCCCTTGCTCCTTCATCTGCTGTGTATTTCTCTAACTTCTCATTTTGCTTAACTTACTGTGTTTGGAGGGGTCTCCTTTTCACAGGCTGCAGGTTCATAGTTCCCGTTGTTTTTGGTGTCTGCCCCCAGTGGGCAAGGATGGTTTAGTCGCTTGTGTAGGCCTCCTGGTGGAGGGGACTGGTGTCTGTGTTCTGGTGGATGTGGCTGGATCTTGTCTTTCTGGTGGGCAGGTCCACGTCTGGTGGTGTGTTTTGGGGTGTCTGTGAATGTATTATGATTTTAGGCAGCCTCTCTGCTTAGCAGTGGGGTTGTGCTCCTGTCTTACTAGTTGTTTGGCATGGGGCGCCCAGCACTGGAGCTTGCTGGTCTTTGAGTGGAGCTAGGTCTTAGCAGTGAGATGGAGATCTCTGGGAGAGCTCTCGCTGATTGATATTACATGGGGCCGGGAGGTCTCTGGTGTTCCAATGTCCTGATATCAGCTCTCCCACCTCAGAGGCTCAGGCCTAACACCCAGCCAGAGCACCAACACCCTGTCAGCCACCCGGCTCCAAACTCCAGAACTCCACACTCCGGAGGCCCTCTCCCCTTCCGCACAGGTCCTCTATTTCACACTTTTACCAGTGTACTTTAAGGAACATTCTTAGAAATGGCATTGCCATATTTACAAAGTAAATGCATATGTAATTTTTTAGATATTGCCAATTCCCCTTGACAAGGATTAACAGCACGATATGATGGGAATGATAGAGAAAAACATGCTAGCAATACGTTTCTCCATAACAGTGGGTTATTGATTAGTCTTAATAGAGCTTGCCCTTTTTTTTCAATGCATTGCATATTTAAAATTACTACAATTGTTTTTAAGTGTGTACACACCAGAGTTTGAATTTTTAAAACAAAACACTCTCCAAAAATTGTAAGACAAAAAATGTAAGAAATAGCATGATCAATTCAGAAACTAATAGAGGAATAAAAGCAGGCAGAATTCAGAAGTATTATTCTCTTAAAACCTGAATAGTATATGGTAGGAATAATTTCTAAAAGCATTTGGCAACAGATATTGAGAACTTTCAAAGTAGTCGTATATCTTAGTCTTATATTTATGCTTTTGAAATGTTTTCTAAGAAAATACTATGAAATATGGATGATTTACATACAAAGTTGTTCACAGCCCACATTTTGGATACAAGTAAAATAGAGTGTGGTCATAAAAATGAATGGTATTTTTAAAGACTTTAATTCAAACCTGCTATGAGAATAACAATGACAACCCAAAGGAAAATTTTCCAGAATTTCATCACCCAATCCATGTTTCCATTTTTATAGAGAACCCTTCAGTACTTCTGCATGTATATGCAACTTGGGCAAAGTTACAATAAGTTAGAACTTGATATTTTAAATTTTAGAAAACATACCATCAGTCTGTTTCTATTTTGCTACTGTCTTGGTATTTCTTACCTCATTCTGACCCCATTAAGATTAGCCAATTTACCAATGTGTTTGTACCTTTCTACACCTTTCTCCAGGCTCACAGAAGTTAATGCACAAATTCAATTCACATGCAGGCAACATTTTTGTCTTTGCTTATTTTTATATAAATGTGAGCATTCTATAGACATTTCCCAATAACTGGTTTTTCTCACTCAACATCATACATCATGGACATGGGTCACCAGGTACAATTCTAAATCATTCTTTTCTATTAGCTGAATGATATTCCTAATATGAGTGAAACATACTTTATTTTAACCATTCTCCTATTTATTGGCATTCAGTGTAAACAGGTTTTTGTTTTTATTTTGCCACTCCATGCTGAAATAAACATCCTTACACATATAACTACACATGAGCGATTTTTATTTTAATGTAAAAGTTTCTTAGGAGTGGAGTAGCTAGGTCAAAGGGGATGTACCTTTTAATTTGAAATGCATATTTCCGTATTACTTTTTTAAGGTCTATACCTATAAACGTTCCCACCAGTAGTGTGTGAGAGTGACTTGCCTCCTTGTACTCACCAGCACCTTATTAAATTTTTGCCAATCTGATGGGTGATAAGTAGTATCACATTGTTATTAATGAAATAATTCATTCTTTCATGTTTACTGGCCTTTTGAATTTCCTCTTCTGTCAATTGCTTATTATGCACATTTTTCTATTGGGCCACAATGCTTTTGCTTATGTAATTGTATGTATTTTATAATACTATAGCTAAAATTTTTTTCCTGTCATACGTGTTGCAACATTTTCTTCCAGCTTCTCATTTGTCTTTTGATTTGGTTTTAGTACAGTTTAACATACAAAAATACTTTATGGATTTAAATGTCTCTTTTCTTTTATGGCTCTGAGTTTTCTGTCTTGCTCAAATTGCTTTCCTTCACCCTAAAGTTATAAAAACATTCACTTAAATTCTCTTACCAGGTTTTTAGTTTTATTGAAAAGCATTTAACCTTTTTATCTACATGGAATTTATTTCTGTATATTGTGTGAGCTTGGGCTGGGGGTGGGGTCCAAGACCACTGTTTATCCAGGTGGAGAGCCAGTTTTGAAAGCACATTTAATAAATAAATAAACCACTCTTTCTCTACTGAATCAAAATGTCATATTCTTCATATTTTAGTTTTCTAAGTATACTCAGATATATTTTTCCACATAGTTGTCTCTTCCTCTGCTAATATTTTAAGATTCTGATTATCATACTAAAATACAGATTTTAATTTCTAGAAGTTAATTACCTCATGTAATTTTTTAAACACAATTTTTAGATATTCTGAACTTGTACTCTTCTACATGGATATTAAGATAGTTTGACCTTTTTCCTTCCACTCTTTCCAAAAACAGTTTGAAAGAAGTTTTGAACTTCTAATTCAGATGATGTTTTACTTACATATTAATATACTAATTTTTCGATGACTGACATTTTTTGATACATCTTGCTGTCCAAGAATGGTATGCCTTTGCTTTCTTGTGGTCTACTTTTATTTACTTAAGCAAGAGTGAATAAGAATATTCAATGACTAGAATGACATTTGTGAAGATTTTTAATGACATAGAATAACATTTAATATTAAACCAAATAAAAGCAAAGAAGTAAAATTACATGGACAGCATGATGCCAATTAAGTAAAAATGCATGGAAAAAGACTGAAAGGAAATATTCTAGAACATTAACAGTGTGACATGTCTGAGTGGAAAATCTGTAGATGACCTTTATTTACCCTGTATAATTTTCTATAGCTTTCAAATTTTTATTGTGGGCTCTGGATGAATGGCTGGATGAATGGCTCTGGATGAATAAAACACATATAAACTCTCCTATTTTGCCCACTCAAAGAGGTAGTGAATTAGGAATCCTAGAATCAATAATGAAAAATAAGCAGCACCTCCTGCTGTGTGCCAAAGTCCCATTCTGTCAGAGAAGAATCTATAAAAAACCTTCTGTGACAAGGTGTCTGATGGATTCAGTCAAACTACATAGCACCATTATATATGGAGAACGTTTCTTTCCTTATCAAACAGAAACTCTAAAATAAGCATACCAGTTCAAGCTTCCAACATAAGCGTTATGTTGGAGTTCATGAGAAGTAATAGCAATTAGTGTATTGGGCATTTATAACTTCATTCTGACATATAATAAATGCTTCACACAGAAATTTTGAAAGCACTTTACCTGAAATCACCAACTAGTCAAAGGATGAATCGGAGATAATGCTTAGGTAACTCAAAAGACATTTCTGTGGATTTTCTAGAAAGTATTTTCATGAAGGCTAAATTGTCAACTGAAAATTGTTACCCCCGAACAAACCCTATCAACATGTTCTTTGCTGTCTCACCTTCCAACATGTCTTCTTTTGATTCTTCTGAAGTATGAAAATGAAAGGCTGAAACATTAGGTACTCAATAAACGCAGGTTAAAATTTTCCACTATGAAAATACCTCCCGGGGCTTCCCTGGTGGCGCAGTGGTTGGGAGTCCGCCTGCCCATGCAGGGGACACGGGTTCGTGCCCCAGTCCGGGAAGATCCCACATGCCGCGGAGCGGCTGGTCCCGTGAGCCATGGCCGCTGAGCCTGCACGTCCGGAGCCTGTGCTCCGCAATGGGAGAAGCCACAGCAGTGAGAGGCCTGCGTACCGCAAAAAAAAAAAAAACCTCCCGAAGTCAGCATTTTTTTCACGTTCTCCCCTTGGAAATCATATAACAGCAACAAGAAGTCGGGGGAAAAAGTCTGCAAACTCCATTTACAATGAAGCTAAGGTATAGATGTAACACAGAGACATGTATATGATCTGCTGAAACAGCTTAGATAGGGAAAAAGAGAGGAAAATTTTTAAAAATGAGATGATTGAGAGGGCCCAGCAACAGTGGGTATCAGAAGGAGTCAGGAATGATACACTTCCTGAAGGTGAGAGCGTCTCCCTGTGGTGAAAGAATTATATCCGGCATTGGCAATAAGAGGTCAGAAAATGTAGTAGACAGGGTTGGCAACTGAGAAAACTCTTTGACTTGGTTCAATTTACAGGAGCAGACGAGATGGGCCTACACGAATAATCACATCAATACCATATTTTTAGGAGTGCCATATCTGCATATTTGTCCCTGTGGTAGTAAAGAAGGAGACAGCTTTCAGTCTGTGAACCTGGAGGACTTCCCCTGCTCTTCCCCATTCTGAACACTTCCGCCACCACAAATCTGCAAATAGCCAACCCACTCAGATGAGTAATAAGAAAGTTCTAGACATGCATCAGCACAAAGATATAACGTGAAACCTGCAGCAAAGAACAGCAAACTGTTTAAAAAACACATTTACCATAAAATATTGTCACAAAGCAGAAAAAAAATTACAGCTAAAAATATCATGGAGTATTCTGAAAACGTGAGGTAGCAACCACCACTAGGAACACCACAAAGAAGAATGCAAGAACACTGAATAAATGCAAGAATTTAGGGAAAACAATGAGGGATAAAAAAGGAGGATATAAAATGGGATGTGTATGAATAGAGCATAGAATAAAAGTAGAATACAAAAACAAAAATTTAGAAGGGACCTCACTTATGGCAAGATGAAGTAGATGTACTTTTCAATATTCCTCCCACTAAGTACAGCTAAAAACTCTGGAGATCTATCTATCTATAAAACAATCATAGGAAGATTCTGAAAGTTGAAGCTAAGATGGCAGGCTCATTAAGGATCTTGGGACCCAAGGAATAACACAGTGCTGTGTTCCCTGGTTGATTTTTTTGTTCGTTTAATTTTGCCTCATATATATCAGACTGAATATTGGAAAAGCCAGCAATCCAGAAATGCGAAAGCGTGCAGAGGAAACTAGGACCCAACCAAAGCCTGCTCTCTCTAGCCAAAGGATCAGGAAAGGGGACAAGAAACATTTAAATAACGGCCACTATACTCCAGCCAAATAACATACGAAAAAACTGTGGCCCTTGCCCCAGCCATGACAGCAAAGGCCAAGTTAGAAGCAACTCAGTGTCCCTGCTGGGGTAGTATCACAGAACAGAGTCAGGAGTTTCATGCCTCTTGGGCATCAATAATGCTTCTCCTACCTTGTGGTATCAGTGGAGGCCACATATAGAGATCAATAACAAGGCACCCTCCCAACCAGGGTTTTACCATCAGAGGTCTAGTGAGAAACTAGAAATCCTACTACCACCTAGCAGCAATGAGAAGCTCTTCCCATCTTGAATGTCAACAGACACAATGAGAGGAACTTGGACTTCCACCCCCCTAGCACTAAGGAGGCACCCCTCCTTCCCCTGTTGGAATGCTGTCAGAAGAGACTACCTAAAATAAAAGGTTTAAAAAAGACCCAGAGTCACCTAATAATTCAAATGTTCAGGTTTCAATGAAAAAATAATCACTCATGATACCAAGAACAAGAAAAAGCTCTTCTTTAAAAAAGGGCAATCAATAAACACAAACACTGAGATGACAGCAGTGTTAGAATTATCTGGCAAAGATCTTAAACAATCATCATAAAAATGCTTCAATAAGCAATTATTAACACAGACGAAACAATTTTAAAAAGTAGAAAACTCTCAGCAAAGAAATAAAAGATACAGAGAAGGACCAAATGAAAAATTTTGAACTTGAGAAGTATAATAACTGAAATAAATAACTTAAAATTAAAGAACTCAGTGGATAGGCTCAACAGAAGAATGAAAGGAAAAGAGGAAAGAATTAGTGAACCTGAAGATAGAACAACAGAAGCTAACCAATCCGAAAATTGACTGGGGAAAAAAAAAGAACAGAGCCTAAAGGACCTGCGGGACTATAACAAAAGACCTAACATATTTGACATCAGAATCTCATAAGCATAAGAGAAAGAGAGTGGGGCTGAAGAGGTATTCAAAGAAATAATGAACCAAGTTCCCAATTTGGCAAAAGACATGAACCTTAAAGAAGCTTAGCTGGGGGACTTCCCTGGTGGTCCAGTGGTTACAACTCCACACTTCTACTGCAGGGGGCATGGGTTCGATCCCTGGTCAGGGAACTAAGGTCCCACATGCTGTGACCAAAAAATAAAAATTTGGGGGAAAAAAAAAAAACCTCTTTAAAAAAAAAGACGCTTAATAAAGGCCCAAAGGACAAACCCCCAAAAAGTACCCACCAAGGCATACCAGAGTCAAACTAAAAATGAAAAACAAAGAAAAGAATTGAAAGCAGCAAAAAGAAAACGATACCTTACCTATAGGAGAAAAACAGTTCAAATGTACAGTGGATTTATCACCAGAAACTAAGGCCAGAAAGATGTGGTACCACATTTTTAAGAACTGAAAGACGAGAACTGTTAACCGAGAATTGTATAAAAATATCCAGTGAAAATATCCTTAGGAATAAAGGGGAAACACAAAAGTTATATGCACCAAACAACAAGGCAAAAATTGATAAAACTGAAAGAAAAAATAGACATATCCAAAATTATAGTCTGAAATTACAACATCTCTCTTTCTCTCAACAATTGATAGAACAAGACAGAAAATCAGCAAGGATATAGGAGAAATCAACAACACCAACAATCAACAAGATCTAGTTCACATTTGTTGAACACTCAATCCACTAATATCAGAATACACTGTCTTTTCAAGAGCTTGTGAAATATGTACATTTACCAAAATAGGCCACATTTTTTCTCATGAAACAGATGTCAACAAATTTTTAAAAATTTAAACCATAGATAGCATGTTTTCTGACTAAAATGGAATCAAAACATACAGAAATAAATAATAGAAAGAGGAAAATCTGAAAACACTTGGAGAATAAAACCACACCCACATGACAAAATCCAACATCCATTCATGATAAAAACTCAGCAAAGTAGCAATGTAGGGGAACTTCCTCAGCTTGATAAAGCACATCTACAAATCAATGAAGGCTGTAACAAAACAAATGCATTACAAATGTACAAAACAACTCACTGAAGGGGTTGAGCAGAAGGTACTGATCTAGGTAACTTTAAGGGTTGAGCAGAATGTGCTGATCTAGGTAACTGTAACTGAGTGGATCCTTTAAGATGAAAGACAAGAGAAACTATAACTAAGCACTATAGTTTAGTTGATAAAGTTATTTCCTACAGGGGCACTGGTTAATAATTCTGATACCTTATAAATGTTTACTGGAATTCATAATAAAGTAAATGGATGACAAATGGTAGGAGTCAGGTTTCTTACTGTTTGAAGGGGATTTTAGAGATAAGGAAAGGGAGGAGGCTCTACTGACATGTGGAAATGAATTAGAGGTGGGCACATTTCTATGAACCCATGTTTAGTCTAATATAGATACAAATAGTTACACATAAAAATATCATTAATATGAATTCATGTTTAGTCTAAACAGATACAGATAGGGAAAATTATCAGATGATACAATTTTTTAAATGGATAAAGGACATAAACAGAAATTACAGTGAAAAGGATGTACAAATGGAAAATAAGCACATGAAAGGATGTTTAATCTCATCTATTGGGAAAATGCAAAATAAAACCACAATGAGGTATAACTATATACCTATCAGACAGGTTACAATAAAAAATACTGACAACACCCAATGCTCGTGAAGATATAGAGAAACCGGGTCCCTCATACATTGTTAGTTGGAATGTAAACTGGTACAGCCACTCTGGAAAATGGTTTGGCAGCTTCCTAAGAAATGAAACATGTAATTACCATAAGACCCAGCAATTGTACTCCTGGGCATTTATTCCACAGAAATGAAATTTTATGTTCACATAAAAACAGCTTTTAGCAGCTTTATTTGTAACAGCCAAAAACTGGAAACAACTCAGATGTTCTTCAGCAGATGGATGGTGAAATATCCTGATACCCACATCCCAGGAAATACTACCCAGCAATAAAAAGGGACAAACGACTGACAAAGCAGCAACCTGGATGAATCGCCAGAGAATAAAGCTGAGTCCAAAAAGTCAACCTTAACAGGTTACATACTGTATGCTTTCATTTATATAACATTCTAGAAACGACAATGGTATAGAGAGCAAATAGATATCAGTGGATGCTAGCGTCATGATTGTTAGGGAGCATGGAATAAAGAATGAAGTGGGTATGGCAATAAAAGGGCAACATGAAGGAACTTTGTGTTGATGGAAACTTCCTGTATCTTAACTGTATCCATGTCATTGTCCTGGGCATAGTATCATATTATAGTGTGGTACTGTATCGTGTCATAGTTTTACAAGATGTTATCATAGGGGGATTTCTGGGTAAAGGTTCCATGGGTTCTCTCTTCATTATTTCTTACAGCTGCCTATGAATCCACAATTATCTCAAAATGAAAAGTTCAATTTAATACCACCCCCCCTGCAAATTACCAGAGAAATGAGCATAAAATTGGAAGGAAAACAAGTAGAAACAGCTACTGTGGAAAACACGGTAGGAGATTCAGAAAGAGAAAACAAACAAAACTAAGACAAAACGAAGCTTAGTTTAAAAAAAAATAGCTATAGGATGTAGGGAAAGAAGATGAAACATCTTTCATCTTAGAGTATTATTAGAGTCCCACAAAGAAGATCAGAATAATGGGAAATTAAATGCAGTTGGCTTCTTCACGTTGGAACTTTTAACTTTCAACTTTCTGGTTGATACCAGAAGAGGGTCAAACAACATCTACAAAACACTCAAGGAAGTAAAGGGTGATGCAAAGATTTTATATCCCTCCAGGAATAAGGCTCTTAAAACACACATGTATACACACAGTTTTGACCATTGAAGAACTCAGAGATGATGTTTCCCATGAGCCTTTCTTGATGAAACTACCAGAGGACAAACTTCCTCTAACAAAGAGATAACTGAGGAACTATGGCAGAGACACTAGTGGGCACTGAATAGGTTTAACTGTAGAAATAAAACAGAAATGAACACAGGAATTAGTCATAAACATTGTATACTTTGCAATATAGGAATGATAGAAATGACAGGTATTAGGAAGGAAAGGGGGAGGAAGGATTGAGATAGCAATAGATAAGACCTCAAGAAAATGAAAAACATTTCTAAGTTTTTTAAAACCCAGAGCCAAACTAAAGAGAAAAAATGCTAGACATATATTTGCAGCTCATACTACATGAAATGGCCCAGGTAAAACAATAAGAAAATATTAAAATCTCAAAAACTATATGGAAATTAGGTTACAGGTAAATCCTCCCCTCTCTTTCACACACACACATACATATAATGCAATTAAAAAATACCAGCTTTTAAAAAACTGATAAATTACACATGCTAATGAGGGTCAGTGAAACGGACACTCTCAAACAATGCTAGTGGCATTGAAAGTGAAAATGACTCTTTGAAAAGCAATGTATCAAATATCAAAAAAAAAACAACAACCTTGTACTAAGACCTTCAAATGTTTATACAAAAAAAATGTTCATACCCAGTAATTTCTTCTGGGTCTCTATAAAAAGATAATCCTGAGCTTAGAAAAGGGCATATAACAAGGCTGTAATTTATGGAAGAGTAAGTATGTCCCATTCCTTTTAATGAATTTTACATGCACTAAATATTTTAATCCTCATAGCTTTATAGTACTACGGTAGATACTAGAAAAAGATAGATAACAAGACAGAAATGCTTACAAAATAACATTAAGAGACAAAACAGGAATTTATCAAACATATACAGATATATTCTATGATTGCTGCCACATGGAAACATTTAGCAAGGCCCATGTAGTACTAAAGCTCTGGAATATGTTTACCAAAAACTTTGCAGAGTTTTCTTTATAAAACTCAGTAATTTCTTTTAAAAGACAGCTAGAGAAATAAGTGGGAGGAGGGGAAGATTAAAAGAGAGGGAGAGAGAAAGAGATGCATGCAGCTTGACTAAACACTTGCAATTTGGAAAAACATATCTTACGGCCCTTACGGGTTTCTTTTAATTATTGTCCTAAAGCAGAGGTAGCAAACTGTCTTCAGTTTCACCATGTGGCCCACTAGGCAATTTTTATTGGCATTCTGCAATTAACATATGCTCTACTTTTCTCTCTTTCCTGCTCTGCTTTTCCTTTCAATTTATTATTCTTTCACTCCTCTTTTTTCTCCACTGTGGTCTACACTGTAGCCCATACATCTGATAGGCCACTTCATCAGAATTGCCTGGAGGGCAACTGACATCCACAGAGATACCTGGGCTCTACCCTAGGCCTATAGGTATCAATATCATTGGAGACGGTCCAGGAATCTGCATCTAACATGTTTCCTGTGGGATTACTGCTCACAGGACACTTTGAAAACCACTCTTGAATCGAACATATAACACTTGCTCCTTATGTAGGCTTTGGAAGGAAAGGATGAAGGACAGACAAACACAGATCTTTCCTGGGTCACCAAAACTCCACAGAACCGGGTAAACACACTGGGTTAGAGTCAGAGTTCTTTAGATACAAGTTATGAGCAATTAAAGCAATTTAGGAACTTAGGGAAATCACACACACACACACACACACACACACACACACACACACACACACACACACACACACACACACACACACACACACACACACACACACACACACACACACACACACACTTTTTTTTTTTTTTTAACCAATTCAGGAAATTTCAAATAGCACCATGTAGGTGGTCTTTTCTTCCTGTCCCTTACTTCAACCAGACTAGCTGTCTGCCTTTATCTGTTTCACACTTAGTATTCCATGAAATTTTTCACTTAATAAAATGTTCTGCTTCTCAAGTAAAAGGTTTGAAAAATTATTGGTATGGTTCTACCAAAAACCTCTTAAACTGATTTGCCATATCCACAGTACACAGAAATATAAGGTCAAAGATAGACATGTCCAGGGCTTTAATAAAAGAAAGAAAAGTAAATCATCTGCTCCCTTCTAGTTTTCTGAAGTGTAAGATTGAACCCTGTTGAGAAATCCAAACATCATGGACTTTATTTCTCAGATCAATTAATTTCTTACGTTTGATCTTAGACTTGATCTGTTAGGTCAACTGATTTTTACCTCCTCTAATGATTGACACAAAAGAAAATCCAAAGGTCTACTCATCCTCCAAGAGTCAATTCAAATATTATATCCCCAAGTGAAGATTCTTTAACGTCTTCAGTCATATTTAAAGAATCCTTCCCTTTTTGCTGCTGTACTTCACAGGCCTTTAACACAGAACTGGAAATGATGGTTTACCTATCTATATCCCCTTAGACAATGGCCAAGGTGTAAACATTCATCTCAGGAAATCCTGGCATAATAGATACATTAAGATGATTGCATGAATCTAATTACAGAGCAAAAGATTCAGTCCTCTCCTCTAGATAATTCTGTAGTACCTTCAGAACATATTAGGAAAGTGTTTCCCATTTAAAATGTGTCTTCTATCTTTGGATTTACTTTCTTGCTTTTTGATCTTCATTTGTGGTGAAAATGTTAGAAGAATGATGTTGCCTGCTGCCGAGTTCAAGTTGAAAAAGGCATTATATTGAGGTGCAGTCTGAAACATGACAGCATATGTAAATGTGTTGGTGATGCTAAAAATACATGGATAAATGATGCATGACATCCACAGAGTATGCACAACTTTGTATTTATATAGTACCTACATGTAGACATTAGGATTCTATTTATGCGTTTGCCAAGAAAGGGAAAAGTGTCTACATATGTCTCGTAAATATGGATCCGGGCTCATGCCCAATGCAGATGCTGCAGAGAGACGGGAATGGGGAAAGGGGCGTGCTGCTCTGGGAGCAGCCTGTCTATCAGATCATTTCCCCAGAATAGGTTTCTGGAAACAGGAACAAAGATGATGGCCTGTAGACAATGGAAATTTATCCAAAGAGGATGAAAATTGTCTTCCACAGGGTTTCAGCATTGTGTATAATTTCTTAGAATTCTTTGAAAACTGGCAATCTAGAAATGTCATGTGCAGTTGCCTTTAGTTAAGAGAACCCAAGCATCCTCATTTCCCAAGTACGAAAACACGAGAGCTCTGCCTATTCCTTGTCTTATAACCAGGATAGTGACTTGTAAGGAGACAAAGGTTTTCAAAAAAAGAATGATATCGCTGATGCGTTATGTGTTTAAGGACTTTGCCCTCAGAGTCAGAAAAACCAGAATTAGACTCCCAGTTTTAGCACTAAGCGTCTCTGTGACCTTGGGCCTCCCAGCCTGACTCTTCTTATCTGTAATATGGACATGATTAAGTACCCACCTCAGAGTAAAAACTCAGAGCACAGTTTTTAAAATTTAAATGATATAATGGTGGTAAAATGATTAGCACAGTGACAGAACATTTTAAAATGCAAAACATTGTAGCTATTCATTACATTTATCTTTTACTAATCTTTCTCCTTTGCATACAATAGGGTTTACTTCTTCATTTAGAATGACATTAGACTAAATAATATTTTAATATTCTCACCCTGAAATGTGAATGTATAATTTCAACAAAGTTTAGAATGTACATGCTTTCCCCAAATCTGGATTTTTTTCCATTTATATTATTGTTTTATCACATCTTACTCTGAAAAGTCTTGGACTGTTTTAGTCAATTCAGAACATCCATGATTAAAGAGTTCATCTTATGACATTCAAAAAGTTAAATCAAATTCCAGGTCAACCATCTTCTTCTGCCTTCTGATATTCCTTTCAAATTAGTATGGGAAACGTGCTGGGTGTGCCGCCGCTGACAGGAGTGGTGGAACAGAGTGCCTTTAGTCTGGGGAAGTGAAGGAGTTTCTATAATCTCCTTCTTTCCCTCGGCAGCCTCAATGTAAAGTACATAACTGTCATTTTTACCATAGGAAAAATGACTGACTTGTACAGTATCAGCTTTTACTGCAAAAGAATTAACATCTATAACCACTTGATTAGCATTGTTACCAAAAAGGTCTTGTCCTTATTGTATACGTGAGTGATAATGCTCAATGATGCAGAATGCCCACCTTGAATTGGGAAACTCGGCTCTTTACAAGCATAACTTTACAGTCTAATCCACATGAGGGACAAGAAGGAAACAAAATAGTGTGGGGAGAGAAGGGATTTTTGCTCTTCTCCTTTCTATTAATTCTTTGACTTTTGGTCATCCTCTCCTCTGTCCCTTCCTCTCTAACCTCCTTGTTCATTTCTTAATGACATAAAAAGAATATGGGGCAGGAAATAAAGGCTCAGATACTGAACAGCAAATACACTGATAGAAGTCTGTTTCATTTACTAGCTCAAATTCCACAGATGAAGGATTTGATCTTTATAGTAAAAATATTCCAGAGTAATACCATTCAAGCGTGAGTCCCAAAGTGCCAATTCACCACCAACTCAACCTATTTGACAGTGGATTTCTACTCTTCTAACTCCGGAAAGCCTGACACATATAGAGATAAGTATATGCTAAACTAGTACATTATAAGGTCTGATATGCCACAGTCATTATTCTCTCTAAAAGAATTTTCTTTAAATATCACAAGAAATATACTCTTCTTAAGTACACACAAGCACTATCTTTGTACCATAATTAATAATAAATGAGGAACCTAAATATTTTAAACAAGTAAAGGAATATTCTTAAATGTGGTAGCTTAGCTTACAGAACACAGAAAAGGCTCACTATCGTTTTAAATAATAGCAATACAATTTTAATAAGGTTGCACTTTTTTTATTAAGTACATTTAAACACTCCTTCTGATCTTTCATATTATACTCAGCAGTTAAGCAGATTTATTTGTGAAGCTTTTGTAACCACCTCATTTAACATTAGGTATATCTTTTAGTTTAATTAAAGCATTCCTCTCCCTCCGTAGTAGTCAATTGTTTTCAGTTCACCCATTATGTATAATTGTTTTCTTTGATCCATTCAAAACCTGGCTATTTTTCATGGCTAATTAAATCAACACTTGACCACTGCATTTAATGCTTAACTCAGTTTAATTTCTAATCTTGTGTACCTGGGCTCCTGCACCTAACATGCCTTGAAAACACTGCACATATTATGTTAAAGTTGCATACCGCCTGCAACTAGTCCCTGGAAGTAGAGGCAAAGTGTATATTTCAGGATTTCCAGCAGAGGGCAGTCAAGCAAGAATAATCACTTTTGCAAGAGGAGAAATTGATGATGATGTTTCCTGATATTTTTTCAAATCAAATTAACATCAGAGTATGAGTGTATATGTGTGTTCGGGTTGGGAGTGGGTGGAAAAAATGTATCCTTTGCGAGCCAACTCATTTCTCACTTAACCTCTTTCTCAGCTGAATAAGAGCCACTATGTGCACAAGATAAGAGACAAGATATTTTCAAAACACTCTTAGTATTAAAACCAAAGCCATAAATTCTGTTACGACAACTGACATTTTCATCACTCTACTTTGGCGTATTTTACATTTTAAGGATTTTAAGAATAAGTTCGCATCACTGAAGAAAGTAATCAAACTTTTGAAGCATATGATTCCTTGCCAAGATATGACTGAAATAAATACATTTCAATTAAAAACTAATAATCGAAACAAAAGGAAGCTGGATTCAGTTTCACAAGAAAAACAAATTAGAAGATATATTCTCTAGCAGGAGGTGGGATTTCTCACCCACAAAATGCTCAGTTATAATATGATTAACAACTCTTACCTGCCATCCCTTGTAGCTGTGTTCTCAATTCCTTACCATCTATTCCTTTTCAAGGAGGTCTTCACTACCAATTAGAAACATTGCACCAGGAGTCACTTGGCTAGGGATATGGAAGTTCAGTTCCTTTTACTCTTATACCCAGTGGTGTGCTGGTAATTGTTTAATAACCACCTCTAGAGAAGGAAAAGGCCCCAACTTGTTGATTTTGCCCATTTCCACAGTGTAAATATTCCCACCTGGTTAACTGTGAATTGCCAACATGAAGTTACTGAACACAGAACTGGGAAGAGATGTAGGGTAGCACACCATGAGATCGTATTTCCAACCTAGAGATACAGCAGATGTAAAAAAAACTCAACAGCAAAGAAAGTAGTGAAATAATTAGGAAGTGATGACTTTTGCGTATTTATTACCTTTGTTTATAATTTATTTAATGTTAAGTTGGTATAATTTAATTTTTAATAATGGCTATGTTTAACAATGGCTCACAAAATCATTGAAAATTTAACAGTCAGCTCTCGGGAGCTGATAGGAACTAACTCTAGAACACCATGAATGTGCCAGACCTTCCAGTTCTTAGACCTAAGAGAAGCACGGCAAGGAAACAGAAGGCAGTCAAGAAGGAGAATCAGTGTCCTTTTCAGTTAGGGCATTTCATCGTCTCTTACAACCAAGTTCTCCAGGCATGTAAAACCCTATCCCCTTCATGGATTATACTCCAATTTTTTTTTTTTGTTTGCTTTGTTTTCTTCCAATTTTTAAAATTAATTTTTCTCCTAGAGACATATTTTCGTATTTAATAATTTATACGCCACCTTCATAGTTTTTTCTGCCATATCTGTAAACATCTTTTGTTACTTGACTCAAAAAAAACACAAAAACCCTCAACTTCTGAGAAAAACATCACATCCATAAAGGGAAAATCATTATCATTTTTTATAAATAGGCATAAACCTAACAAATAAATAATGAAAGCAAATTGTCAGTAAATTCTAGCTAGATACTACTACTGACTGAAAGCTTTATATCTGAGGCTTGCTCTCTTTTTGTCAAAAATATATCACAGCAAGTTTTAATAAGGAGTTAAAAACATATTACCACTGATCGAGACTTTCTCCTTGACAGAATCAGAAAAACTGAAGCTGATTTAGGCTCACTATGTAATTCAACATTGCTTATTTTTACGTCCATATCCTTGTACATAAAATGCCTTAGTGCACACTCTAAAATCACCTTGCCTTCCACTAGAGGTGCATACTCCTAGTTCTTTATAGCACAAACATCCTACCAATCATGTAGGCTTAAAATCCCCAGAATAAAAATTTCCTTTTCCAGATTTCAGGCGCTATTAATCCTGCTTCAACAGCCACTGTCTTGGGCTTCCCTGGTGGCGCAGTGGTTAAGAATCCACCTGCCAATGTAGGGGACACGGGTTCGAGCCCTGGTCCGGGAAGATCCCACAAGCCGTGAAGCAACTAAGCCCATGAGCCACAACTACTGAGCCTGCGTGCCACAACTGCTGAAGCCCACGCACCTGGAGCCCGTGCTCCGCAACAAGAGAAGCCACTGCAATGAGAAGCCTGCACACCGCAACAAAGAGTAGCTCCCGCTCACCGCAACTAGAGAAAGCCCGCATGCAGCAACGAAGACCCAAAATAAAAAAAAAAATTTAATTAAAAAAAATTTTAAAAGCCACTGTCTTTGCATAAATGAACTTATCTACGAAACAAAAACAGACTCACAGGTATAGAAAACAGACTAGTGGTTGACAAGGGTGGGGGGAGAATGGATTGGGAGTTTCAGATTAGCAGATGCAAACTATTATATATACAATGGATGAAGAACAAAGTCCTACTGTATAGCACAGGGAACTATATTCAATATCCTGTGATAAACCACAATGGAACAGAATATGAAAAAGTATATATATATTTATGTATAACTGAATCACTTCATCGTACAATAGAAATTAACACAACATTGTAAATCAACTATACTTCAATAAAGTTTTTAAAAAAGTCAATGTCTTTGTATAAATTTGTACAAATGAATTAATCTCTGCTAATCCTGAGTTTCCCAGTCATTTTGAAGATTAAAAGCATTTATCACAGAAATTTCCTGGAATGAACTAAGTGCTCAAAAAAATGCTAGCTATGAGTATAAATTTAAGCACAGGCAAATTTTATGCCTGACTGTGTATTACCTTCAACAAACCAAAATGTACTTCGTAAAAAAAAATAAAAACAAAAACACTAGCTATACTTACTGCTCTGGGTGGAGTCAGGATTATTAATAAACTTAGCTATTTGGTTTCTCACTCCACAGCAAATTAGACACATTAAATTAGAAACAAACACACACTACCCAGGATTACTATTCTTAAAGCAGAAAGAAATATCAGTTAATTCCTGACCCATCAAAACAACCCATCAAAACCAGAATTATGGACAGGTTTTTTAAAAGTAAGAGTAGTGAGGGACTGTGGAGCACCAGAGCCAGGGGCTGACACCTCCCAATAGATCTGGAGAGTGTCATTAAAGAACAATTGGGACGAGGACTCAGCGTTATCAAGGAAAGTTTAAAATATGTTCGATTATCTGTTTATTTAATGGGTAAGTGTATAGCGTATTTCAGAATTCTTATCAACCTGTTTAAATTTATTAAAGTTGGTTAATGTATACACAATTTGATGATTTTGTTTTCTAGGCATAGAAAAAGATTGGGAAAATATATGCTAAAATCTTAATATTTGTTATTTCTGAATTTAGGATTATGGGTGGTTTTAATGTCCTTTTGTGTGATAATTTCCAAGTTTCCAAAAAGAACATGTGCTACTTTTTAATCCATAAAAAAACAATGTGTATTACAAAAAAGAAAAATTAAGGGAACAATCTCACTTCTTGAGAAACTGGTTAAAATTAAATCTGCTTCTATCAATGTTGTTGACTGAATCATTACTGTTAGATCTTCAATCAAGTGTTAGTAATTCAGATTCACATAAACATAAAGAACACATCATTTCAGGTCTATTCCCATTGATTAACGCTGACTTAAACTTCTTTGTAATGAGTATGACAAATTTATATCTTTTTTTGTCATTGTTTGCTGAGTACTTTTCTGTTGAGTTTTTCTTAGAACATGTTAAGAATTGTAAATCAAATGTAATAAGAAAACATGGATTCCAGAACTCAAAAGACTGTTGAAGGAACAAATGAAATTGTGGTTGTGAACGTGATTCAAAAACACTATCATAAAAACAATGCCAGTTTATATTAGTATTATCATATATTTCATTCAGCTCTAAAACTCTCCAATTTTAGCTTTAGAATTCGTGAATGTGTTCTGAATAGAAGATGTTGTCAGATAAGGCTCTTTAGATAATTGAGGTCTTAAAAGTATTTTTTCTCACTTTAGTAATGTCCAGGAAAGCCCAAATCATATAATTGAGTTAAAAAGTAAAAAGCAAATAATGCAAGTCTTAGATAGACATGATGTAAGGAATACTCAAGTTTCCTCTCTAACTGTGGTTTCTTCACTCTATCTGCCTGCCTATCTATCTATCCATCGGTCCAGCCATCCAGCCATCCAGCCATCCATCCACCCATCCATGTCTATTTGCTTATCTATCATCTATCCATTCATGCATCTCTTCCTTTATATCATGAACTTATCAGGGAAATTTCGGAAAGCTCTGCCTCTCACCAAAACAATGCACATTTATACAAAACTGTATGAAACAAGGCAAATGATTCACAAACCATCCATGCATCTGAAGAATCTCTGCTCTGTTTTCATGCACTTTTCCATTTTTTATACATAATCTCCTGTTTGGATATTTTAAGCATTAATAAATTGATACTGATTCTACTGTTTCATAGGAAAGATTTAAAGATATTCTAATACTTGTTTGCTGGAATTTCACAACATGTGCGGTGTTTACCACTCCCCTCCCCGCAGCGCACCACCATTCCATACACTGAGCGCTCAGTGGGCACTTTTTTTTTTTTTTGGCGGTACGCGGGCCTCTCACTGTTGTGGCCTCTCCCGTTGCAGAGCACAGGCTCCAGACGCGCAGGCTCAGCGGCCATGGCTCACGGGTCCAGCCGCTCCGCGGCATGTGGGATCTTCCCAGACCGGGGCACGAACCCGTGTCCCCTGCATCGGCAGGCGGACTCTCAACCACTGCGCCACCAGGGAAGCCCTCAGTGGGCACTTTTAATTTGTCAGTTCTGGAAAATTATTTTGTATTATTTATTTAATCACTTCTTGCCCTCTATTTCTCTCTCTCCTCTCTTTTAAAGATACGTTTAGGGACTTCCCTGGTGGCTCAGTAGATCCCGAAAAGAACCAAAGGTCTCCTGCTTGAGGGACTGATAGCTGGTTGCTGGTATTCTTTGCATTAGCCAGGGATGGATGATTTATTTCCAATTATAAATTTTCAATTCATCTCTTGTGTTTAGTCTCTGTCTTTACTGAGCCCTTTATTGTACCTCAGCCCTATACTGAATCTAAGGCCTCAAATTCTTGGTAGAGTTTTGTGTTAGTTCAGGTCCTCCAAAAAGCAGAAGCCAAGATTGGTTACAAATCCAAGAATTGTATGAAGGAAAACACCTGTGTTAAAAGAAAATGGAGAGGGAGCTAGGTAAGACTGGGAAGGCAGTCAGACCACAAAGCAAGGTTGACCCCTCAATAAGAAGGAAAGAAGGCTGGAGGCCCACCCAGCTGCTGGGGCTCTTCGTCAGTTATGCTCCCCGCTGTAGTTGGATATCCAGAAGGCACATTCTCATGGCCACCACCATTTTCTTTTTTTTTGAAGAATTTTTATTTTTTATTTTATTTTATTTTTATTTTTTTTGCTGTGTTGTGTCTTCGTTGCTGCACGCAGGCTTTCTCTAGTTGTGGCGAGCGGGAGCTAATCTTCGTTATGGTGTGCGGGCTTCTCATTGCGGTGGCTTCTCTTGTTGTGGAGCACGGGCTCTAGGTGCATGGGCTTCGGTAGTTGTGGCACACGGGCTCAGTAGTTGTGGCTCTCGGGCTCTAGAGGGCAGGCTCAATAGTTGTGGTGCACAGGCTTAGCTGCTCCGTGGCATATGGGATCTTCCCGGACCAGGGATCAAACCCGTTTCCCCTCATTGGCAGGTGGATTCTTAACCACTGAGCCATCAGGGAAGTCCCACAATTTTCATCATGATTCTCCACATTCCTGGTTTTACTTAATGAAGTGTTGATTCTGCTACTTACTGCTTCTGTTGATGATTTTAATTCTATGGCTACATTTTCTAGTCTTTATGCTATTTCTTATCTTTCTGACATTCTTCATACGGTTTCCAATTTTATCTTCATTTGAGCTCATCTTTAACCTTTTTTTTTAAATACGTCTTTTTTCGCCCCTGAATTTTTAGTATAAAGCCAATACTCCATAAATTTTTCTTCTGCTAATTTTTTAATCAAACGTTTTATTTTGAGACAATTGTAGATTCACCTGCAATTATCAGATGTAATACAGAGAGGTATACCTTTAACTTGGGTTCCTCTACTGTTAGAATCTTGCAAAACTATAGTCACAATCAGCATATGTATATTGATATAGTCAAGACACAGAACACTTCCATCATCAAAAGGATCCTTCATTTTGCCCTTCTGCAGCCACACGTACCTCCTACTCCCACTCTCTCACCCTAACCACTGGCAACCACTAGTCTGTTCCCCATTTCTATAATTTTTACGTAACCTTTTTCTATTGGCTTTTACCACTTAACATAATCCCTGGAGATTCACTCAGGTTGGTCTTTTTTATTGCTGAGTTGTATTCCATGGTATAAATGTACCATGGTTTCTTTAACCACTCACCCACTGAAGACGTCTGGCTTGTATTCAGTTTTTCGTTATAATGAATAAAGCTGCTATAAATATTGACGTATATGTATTTGGGTGAACAAAAGTCTTCACTTCTCTGTGATAAATGCCCAAGAATGTGACTGCTGAGTAATACTGTAGTTGTATGCTTAGTTAAGAAAGTTCCGAACTGTCTTTCAGAGTTAGCTGCAAGTGGCTGTACAATTTTACATCCCCTCAGCAATGTGAGACTGACCTGACTTCCCAGGTCAGCCACAACATTTAGTGCTGTCACTGTGTTTTATTTTAGTCCTTCTGACAGGTCTATAGTATAGTGATATCTCATTGTGGACTAGTATTTCTCAAGTGACTAATGAACACCTTTACATGTGATGACTTGCCATCTTTACATCCTCTTCATTGAAATGTCTGTTCATGTCTTTTGCACATTTTTGAGTGGAGTATTTATTTAATGCTGAGTTTTGTGAGATCTTTATACAGTTTAGAAACCAGTGCTTTGTCAGATATGTTCTCTCAGTAGGTAGCTTAATATTTATTTTTTAACAGGGCCTTTAAAGAGAAAAGTTTTTGTTTTGATGAAGTCCAATTTATCAATTTACGGATCGTATTTTTGGTGTTAAATCTAAGAACTCTTTGTCTAACTTTAAATATATGTTTACATTTAAGTTCATGATCCATTTTTAGATAATTTTAGTATAATGTGTGAAACTCAAGTAGTAGGTTTTTTTTAACCTATGGATATCCAGTGGTTCTAGTACCATTTGTTGAAAAGACTGTCTTCCATTGAATTGCTTTTGCCTCTTTGTCAAAAAGCAATTGAGTATCTTTGTGTGGGTTTATTTCTGTGTTATCTATTCTGTTCCATTGATTTGTGTATCTGTTCTTCCACCAATACCACACAGTTTTGATTTCTACGCTTATATAATAGGTCTTTAAATGGGGTAGGCTCATTCTTCTTCAAAATTGTTGTAGCTATTCTCCTTTCTTTCAATTTTGAAAAAAATTTTAAAATACTCTTATCTATATCTAAAAAATGGTTAGTAACATAATTTTTGTAAATATTTCCTTTATGTACATTTATAATCACATCAGATAGTGTTAATAGTTTTGCTCAACTGTCAAGCACAATTTTAAAAACTCAAAAGGAGGTGGAAAATCTATTCTATTTATCCATAATTTTGTTTACCTTGTTTTCTGTCCCTCTCAATACTCCAAGGTTGCTTTGTCTATTGTTTTATTTCTTTTTAAAGACCCTTTTCCTTGGCACTTCCCTGGTGGTCAAGTGGTAAAGAATCTGCCTTCTTTCAGGGGACATGGGTTCAATCCCTGGTCGGGGAACTAAGAACCCACATGCCATGGGGCAACTATGCTCTCATGCCTCAACTAGAGAGACTGCATGCCGCAAACTACAGAGCCTGAGTGCTGTGGAGCCCTCACGCCACAACTAGAGAGAAGCCCATGTGCCACAATGAAAGATCCCACGTGCCATGACTAAAACCCAAAGCAGCCAAAAATAAAATAAAATAAATAAATAAAACAAAATAAATAAATACTTAAAAAATACATAAAGACAATTTTCCTTTATCTGAGGATGTTTTGACTTCTTCATTCCTATAGAATACTTTTACTGTATTTAGGATTGTAGGTTTACAGTTCTTTCCTTTCAGCACTTGAAAAATGTTGTGCTGCTCCCTTTTGGCCTCTATGGTTTCTCCAGAGAAATCTGCTTACATTTGAATTATGTCATTTCTCTCATTGTTTTCAGATGTTTTTTCCTTTAGTTTTTAGAAGTTTGGCTATGATATTTCTTTGTCTGCATTTATTATTAGGGTTTCTTTTCTGAGGTTTTCTCAGCTTCCTGAATCTGTAGATTCATATCTTTGAAATTGGCATCACTATTTCTTTGACTACTTTTTCATTCCTGCCATCTTTCAACTCTCCTTCCAGGACTCCAAAGACATGAATACTAGATCTTTCGTCATAGCCTCAAGGGTCCTTGAGGTTCTGTTCTTTTCTTTTTTTTTTTTGTCTATTTCCTGTCTGTTGTTCAGATGAAATAATTTCTAATCTATAATGCAGTTTGGGAGCCTTATCACAGCCTGGTGAGTGAGAAAGTCTAGATTTCCTACTGATCCTTTGCTGGCATGGCAGGGAGATGGACCCACAGATTTTCTATGGTCACCTACAGTACAGTGGTTATTGTCTAACAGTTTTTGTCTTCCTGTGTTTCCCCTTCCCTGGTCATTTGGCTAGAGAGAGCAGGCTTTTGTTGGGATGTGTGTATCTGTGCCTATGAAGCATTGCCAGGGGCCAGGTCCTCAGTTCCAAGTGTAGGATATACGAGGGAAAAACAAAACCTGGAAACTCACAACCATGCTGTTCCACAACCCCGCTATCTCTAGCCAGTCTTTCCTCTTTTTCCCACCTTTCTTCTTAGGGTTTTAAAAATGTATAATGTCCAGGGGTGTTCGCTGAACTTAGCAGAAGGAATAGAGAAAGTATACCTACTCTATTTCCCTGGAAATGGAAGAAATATTTCTTTCACTTTTAAAACATTTTTGAAGTATATTTCCATTCCCTGCCTCAAATACCACAGTCTCCATCTTTTCTACTATAGAACCTTGTAACAAGGCTATACTTTTTTCCCCCTGATTACTTACCATTTAAGAAGACAAGCTCTGGGCTTCCCTGGTGGTGCCGTGGTTGAGAGTCTGCCTGCCGATGCAGGGGACGCAGGTTCGTGCCCCGGTCCGGGAAGATCCCACGTGCCGCGGAGCGGCTGGGCCCGTGAGCCATGGCCGCTGGGCCTGCGCGTCCGGAGCCTGTGCTCCGCAACGGGAGAGGCCACAACAGTGAGAGGCCTGCGTACTGCAAAAAAAAAAATAAATAAAATAAGAAGACATGCTCTATCCAGGTTCAGAAATTTTTTATGTTCTCTTTTATCCCCCGAGTGTCAACTTACTTATTCTTAGAATCCTTCTCTTTGTTTTTGTGTTAGGGGAACAGATAATATGAACTACACCTGGCCAATCTCCCCATATTTTCCCCTTTTATATAGGTAATATTTTTTTTAGCCATGAAATTCAAATCTGCCCTCAGGGTATGATTTTACACTCACAAAGTAATCACAATACCTGAAGTAGGATATATTTTAGATGTACACTATGAGTTCTATGACTATTCTACTCAAGTCTTCTTTCTGACCCTTCAACACACCAAACTCATTCCAACTTTAGGAGCTGTCTTGACTATTCCTTTTGTCTGAAATGTGCTTCAACTATATTTTTGGAAAACTGGCTCCTCACCACTGTTCAACCCAATCAATGTGACCCCCTTAGAAATGCTGCTCCTAACTTCCCAACCTAAATTAGTCTATCCATTGCAGAGTATTCCTGATTTCATTAACCCACATTATTTTCTTTCCAGCATGTCTCAATATTTAAAATTACCTTGTTAATTAATTTACATATTTCACATTTGTTTTCTATCTTCTCTCTCTAGAGCATATATTTAATAAGGAAGAAACTTTTCATTTTAATGAATGAACGAATACCTAGTATGCCACATGATAAAACAGTCTTATAATTGGTTTGAAATTTTGAATTTGGATGAAAAAATACTATATGTGGGATTGTCTTTCGTATATAATCCTTAGTTCATCATATAATAATGGACTCATGATATTTCCAATATCATAATTTATTTAAATACACATTAAGAAAAAACTCAGACCATATAAACCGTTACTACTGTTTTAAAAAAGAGAAACACTGGACTCGCTATATAATGTTTGTAGCAAATCCTGAGGTCAAACTTCTTGCATATTTTGTTCAAAAGAGAAGGACCAAAAAGGTAGTTGTTCTTTAGAATTTCAATGCAATTCGATGGAAGAAAATGTTATTTATTTATTTATATATGTATGTACGTATGGCAAAAAAAAAAAAAAAAGAAAAGAGCAGCTTTAGAACAGAATCTTTGGGAGGTCAAAAAAAAGTGAGAACAAATAAACTGAACTATATTTTAAAGTAATAACTCTGGGGAACAAGTTTAACATTCTGGAAATTTTAATTATCCAGTGGATTTCTCTCTGGCTTATAAGACACCAGTGCCTCCACCATTTTTGGAATTTGGACCATAGTGCATGCCCAGTATTGGTGCTCAGGATTAAGTATCCAAAGAGAAGAAGGTTAAGTGGAAATTTTCCTACTTCTTTGATCACGTGTCTATAGACTTTCTCATAGAAGATTGCTATGCAACAGCTCCATGCAACAATCATGTTCATAAAAATAATGTTTCGCATTATTTGTTCCTAATCCCTTTCCCTGCAAGTGTTTGTTGGGGTGCATAAGTGAAAGGAGGATGCATTTGCAGAGGCAATTACCCATTATTGTTGAGCAGCTCGGCAGCCTCTTGAGTAAACTCATGCATAATTTGTGCAGAAGATACTGTCTGCAATGCTTTCCCTACCCCCCGCCCGCCCGAGGGAGGGCACATTCTTCCACATTATGTGACCTCTTCTCCCACCCCTACCTTCACTCCCATCTCCACATGGCCAAATCCCAACTGCCTTTTCAGCTCAAGTGCCTTAATGACCCACTTAAAAAGTGATTTCCCCTCCTCTCAACCTCCCTTTAGAATTTAGTGATACCCCTCTTACTACATTTAGCTATAACCTGGGTGACAAAATATTTATGAACACATTTTAATCCGTTAGATCGTAACTGACACTTTGTGAACAACTAACGGGTTGCCAGCTTCCTTACATTCTCCCCTCCAACTGCTCCCCACTTTCTGAAAACCGTTCTCCTACGCCAGCCCCTCACCTTTCCCATGCCATCCCACCCATGCTGCATACACAGGGATGCGACCTGTGTATGCTTGTTTGAAACACTCAGTGTGCACATTACATAATCTACACATATTCATATCTACACATATCTACTTTTATTAATATAGACTATAAGAAATGGGCTTCCCTGGTGGCGCAGTGGTTGAGAGTCCACCTGCCGATGCAGGGGACATGGGTTCGTGCCCGGGTCCAGGAAGATCCCACATGCCGCGGAGCGGCTGGGCCCGTGAGCCATGGCCGCTGAGCCTGCGCGTCCGGAGCCTGTGCTCCGCAAGGGGAGAGGCCACAACAGTGAGAGGCCCGCGTACCGCAAAAAAAATAAAAAAAAAAAAGAATTGGTGGTTAACCTGAAATGTTGCCTTTTAACAGGCAGTTTTCAAAACTTTTTACAAAGGGGGAAAAGACTGTTAAAAGGAGGCTCCCTGATAATGTAGAACATTTGACTATTTTATGCCTCATTCTGTCAGTTTTAGCAATCTATATAGATGCATTTTGAAACTGATAAACAGAAAATTTAATTTATCTTTGATAAGAATATATGCCACTATACATACAGATAGCATTTAAATTTGCAAACACACTGTTCTTCATGTAAGGTACTGTATCATATAACCTATAAAAAAGAAAGAAGAAAAAAAGGAAGTACACTCCAGGAACCAAGCTCATGGACCAAAACCACAGCTCCTCAGAAAGCAATGACTGGCCTGGGATAGGCAAGTGAGCTCTCTCCTCCGTAACAGAGACTAAAAAGAAGGAATAGGGGAAAGATTGATTGCTTCACTCATCTGTCTCCACGTAGCTCAGAAAGTAAGAACTAACCTTGAAAATGAATCACATTATTCATCTCCTCAAAACCCTTATGTTTCTGGGGGGGAAAAAATCCCAGTTCTTATAATAGTCTGCAAAGTTCTACATGACCTGTGGCCCTGTTACATCTTTCCTCTAACCTCTTTATCCTCACGGTCTCTGTTCCAGGCATGCTGGCTTCCGTGCTGTTCTGCAATACCCTTGACACATTCCACCTAGAGACCTTTACCCTAACGATTCCCTCTGCCCATGACTCTTCCCCTATATACATGCATGGCCAAATGTTGCACTTCCTTCAGTCTTTCTGCGCAATGCTATCCTATTAAGGAGGCCTCGTCTGACATTCTGTCTAAAACTGCAACCTCTCTTCCTTATTCCCAGTACAGGGAGTCCTCCTCAGGCTATTCTCATTATTTTTACCTTTAGAACTTATCACTCCCTAACATTTTTCTTATTTTTGATGTTTATTGCTGAGTGTCTATCTCCACACACTAGGGTATAAACTCTAGGAGGACAGGTGTTTCTAATCTCTTCATTACTACCTGTGTTTAGGTTCTTAGAACAATGCTTGGAATGACGAGCACTCAGTAAATATTTGTTGGAGGAATAAATGGAAAACTGTTTTCTAATATGTGCCCAGGGAGTAGAAAAGGTCAGATGCTAAAGAGAAGCATAAACTAAACGTAAAGAAGAGAGTCAGACAAATGTTGGTGAGGGTGTGGGGAAAAGGGAACCCTCGTATGATGTTGGTGGGAGTGTAAACTGGTGCAGCCACTTTGGAAAACAGTATGGAGGTTCCTCATAAAACTAAAAATAGAGTTACCAAATGACCCAGCAATTCTACTCTGAGATATATATCCAAATAAAATGAAAACACTAATTCAAAAAGATACATGCACCTCAATGTTCATAGCAGCACTATTTATAATTGCCAAGATATGGAAGCAAACTAAGTGTCCATTAACAGATGGATGGTTAAAGAAGATGTGGTGTGTGTGTGTGTGTATATATATATATATATACATATATACACACCTAATATATATAGGAATATTACTCAGCCATAAAAAAGAATGAAATTCTGACACCTGCAGCAACATGGATGGATTTGGAGGGCCTTACACTAAGTGAAATAAACCATATAGAATAAGACAAATACTGTATGATATCACTTACATGTGGAATCTGAAAAATACAACAAACTAGTGAATATAACAAAAAGAAGCAGACTTACAGACCTAGAAAACAAACTACTGGTCACCAGTGGGGAGAAAGGGGCAGGGACAATGCAGGGGTAGGGAGTAAGAGGTATAAACTATTAAGTATAAAATAAGCTACAAGGATATACTGTACAACATAGGGAATATAGCTAATATTTTATAATAACTATAAATGGAGTATAACCTTTAAAAATTGTGAATCACTATATTATATACCTGTAACCTACATAATATTGTAAAGCAACTATACTTCAATAGAAAACATATTTTTAAAAAAGAGAGACAGAGATGAGAGGCAGAGGAAGAGAGCTTGCTGCGTCCTTCAGAGCCCAAGGCTCCACAGCCATCCTGAAGTCATTCTCCACCCTTCCTCTTACTATGCAGGACACGCCTACAAAATAACCATCCTCTTCTATATAAGTCAGTTCCAAAAAATCACTATGGCTTGAACTCAGAATCTAATTAATACAATTAAGAAGGCCAAAGCCAAGTTGATTTATTTCTATCTTTTGACCGCCCTCCCTTGATCTGTCACAATGTCTTGCATACAGTGCACATATTTATGTTAAACAAATAAATGCAACCTTGCTTATATGCAATCTAACTTGCTAAGGTATTTGCACCACAGTAAGGAATTCTTGTATTGCCACTGCTTACAGTCAGAAGTTCAGACTGATGATGTATTTACTTGCCTGAGTTACCTTAGTCTGGTTCGCTAGTAAATTAATTTCCTTACGTGGCAGGTCAGTGTTCGTGCATCTTATTTTAACATAGGGCAATCCACCTAATGGCTCAATTCATGTGTTGGGTGGTGATCTCCATTTCTCTTCTGCTAAGGTCCGTAATCAATGTATCATCAGTGTGTAATCAGCACATGTCTTTGCCTAATGGTTATGCATTAATTTCATTGCAAGATCTATTTGTGTATTCCTGAAAGAAATCAACAGCTCAAAGCTTAAGTGTAACACACCATAGATTATTACTTTGCCCTTGAAAAAGGGATATTCTATGACTGGATTACAAGTACACAACATACTAATGGTACATTTATGATGTCCAATTGTGTTCCTGCAAAGAAAGACTGGAATACATGTTTTGCAAGAATTTTAGAATTAAATATCATATCATAAAAAAGACAGTTATTAGTCTATCAAAGGGAGGACTTGGAAAATTCAATCAACTCGGGAAGAGTTACATCTTCCCTAAATTTTCATTTCCTCCCTAGAAATTTCTGTTTGAGAAATTTTTTCCCTTAAATAAATATATAAGACATTTTTTTCCTCTTCTTTCAATGCACCTAGTACAGAGGAAAGTTTAAATGTAGTTGTGCTGATAGTTTTTTTAAAAAAAGACTCCATAGGAAACCTAAGAGAGAATTGAAAAAGAATCTTTTGTTTCCTTCCATTATATTCTAGGACTTCTTGATATTGTTTTGTTAAAAAGTCATGAAGAGAAGAAATAAAACTGATTTTATTCACAGATGACACGACTATTTATCTAGAAAATCCCCAAAGATTCTACCAAAAACTCCTGGGATGAATGATATAAGTAGAGCAAGGTTGTAGAATATAAGATTAATATACAAAACTTAATTGCTTTCTTAGATAAAAGCAATGTCTACCAAACAATGAGAGTAAGGAATTGTAACAATATAATTTACATTTATAATAGCACTAAAAAATAAAATAATGAAGTATCAATCTGAAATATGTACAAGTCTTCTGTATGTGGAAAATTACAACGAAATAATCAAAGATGAAAATAAATGGGAAGAAGCTCGATGTTCGTGAATTAGAAGACTCAATGTCAATTCTTCCCAGCTTGATCTACAGGTTCAACATAATTCCATTCAAAACAACAGCAAGATACTTTGTAGATATCTGTACTAATTCTAAAATGTATATGGAAAAGCAAAAGTTTTAGAGTAGTCAATACAGTATTGAAGAAGAACAAAGTTGGAAGACTCAAACTATTTGATTTCAAGACTTACTATAAAACTACAATAATCGAGATATGATGGGTTTGGTGAAAGAACAGACACATAGGTCAACAGAATAGAATCGAGAGCCCAGAGATAGACTCACACAAATATAATCAATTGATATCTCACAAAGCAGCAAAGGCAATCGATGGAGAAATGTAGACTTATCAGCAAATAGTGTTGAAAAATTGTACATCCATATACAAATGAATAAACCTAGACACAGATCTTAATTAAAATTCTCAAATTGTATCATACACCTCAATGCAAAATAGAAAACTATTAAACTTTTATAAGAGAACATAAGAGAAAATCAAAGTAACTTTAGGTTTGATGATGGGTTTTTTTTAAAATATACAACACCAAAAGCAAAAAGCCCTATTTAAAAATGAGCAAAAGACCTGAAAAGTTACCTTACCACAGAAGATATACACATGGAAAATAAGCATATGAAAATATGGACATCATTTTTCATTATGGAGATGCAAATTAAAACAATAATAAGAAACTACACAGCTATTAGAATGGCTTAAATTAAAAAAAAAAAAACTTACAATACAATTGTTGGTAAGGATGCAGAGCAACAGGAACTCCATTGCTGATGAGATGCAAAATGATACAGCCACTCTCAGTGACAGTTTGGCATTTTATAGCAAAGCTAAACAGTCTTACCATAGGATGCAGTAATTGTGTTCCTTGGTATTTATCCAACTGATTTGAAAACTTATATCCACATAAAAACTTGCACAAGAAAAAATTGCAATATTTATGGAAGCTTTCTTCAAAATCACCAAAACCAAGATTCAGTACGTGAATGGATAATCAATGTGCTTACGTCCATATAATAGAATACTATTCTATGATAAAAAAGAATGATCGGGCTTCCCTGGTGGTGTAGTGGTTGAGAGTCTGCCTGCCGATGCAGGGGACACGGGTTCGTGCCTCGGTCCGGGAAGATCCCACATGCCGCGGAGCGGCTGGGCCCGTGAGCCATGGCCTCTGAGCCTGCGCGTCTGGAGCCTGTGCTCCGCAACAGGAGAGGCCCCAACAGTTAAGAGGCCCGCGTACCACAAAAAAAAAAAAAAAAAAAAAAAAAGAATGATCTATCAAACCATGCAAATATGCAGATTAATATTAAATGCTATTGCTATTAAAAAAGCCAGTCTGAAAGGGCCACACAGTATGATTCCAATTATATCACATTGTGAAATAGAAAAAAAACAATAGAGATAGTAAAAACAGATCAGTGGTTGCCAGAGGTTCTGGAGAAGATGAGGGTAGGGGGGCTGATAAAGCAAAGGGAATTTTTTTTTAGTGCCATGAAACTATTCTGTATGATACTGTAATGGTAGATACATGACATGATGCATTTGTCAAAATCCATAGAAATTTACAGCAAAAACAAAGAATGAACTTTAATGTGTGAATTTAAAAAAACTACTAATTTAGGAGGGTGGAAAATCAAAGGATGTGACAAAACGATCTGACTGCATTACAATTAAACAACTTCACCAAAAGGAGGCAGGTAGAGAGGTAATGCTCTAAGTAACATTTGAAATCACTGAATTCTGTAAGACCAAAGGCAAAAGGAACTGTACATAAGCACTGACCTATACTTGATAAAGTTGTTTCCTATGGGAATACAGGTTATCACTTCTGAAACCACTCTTCATGTATGCTGGAACTGAACAATTAAGAAAATGGATGACAAACTTTGGGAACAAGATTTCTCACTGTTGGAGTGGGAAGTTATAGATAAACAAGGGGAGAAAGTTAGTATGATCCATGTAATAATGGATTAGAGTTGGAGACATCCATGTGAACTCATGTTTAATTTAATATAGATATAGATTATTACATGTAGAGATACTTATAAGTATACACAGGAGTAAGTGTACACACATATTTCCTTGTTCTCTAAGCTGAGATGGCCTAGAAGCAAAGATATACCAGTAACAACAAGAAGACCTCATACCCAGACCTTGGTTTCTGGTATCATTCTCTAGTAAAAGGAACCAGAAATCCTTGGAGAAATGGCTAATGCTACGGCTGAGGCAGCAAATATACCAGATGAGCCAGGAGCACCTTATAGTGCCAGAAAGTAAGGAAGTGCTCAAAAACACCCACAATCATGGAGGTATGTCCAAGGCACACAGAAGCCAGTTGAAAAAGTTCCCAAAGGCCAAATATGGGGCAATATGAGCATCAAAGTAAACCATTATTGGCTTCTGTGTTAAGTATAAAATAAATATCCATGCATCCATATAAATAAATGAATGAATAGATACATGAGGGAGAAGACACAGATCCCATATGCATAAGAATTTTGAATAATTTATATAGATACTCTACCTTCCAGGAGGTGGAGTATAACTCCCCACCCTTTAAGTGTGGATTGGGCATTGTGACTTCCTTCCGAAGAGTACAGTGAAGAAAGGGGAAAGAAAAAGAATAACTTTATAGTGGAAACTTGACAAACATTACCTCACCCAGGTAATCAAACTTAACCTCAACAGTGGTAAGCCATATTGAGAGTGCATATCCTTGATATGATACAATGAGCACCAGACTTTACCTCTGTGGCCTTCCTCCCAAAAACCTATAAGGTCAGTCTATTCATAAGAAAAACATAAATGAGGGCTTCCCTGGTGGCGCAGTGGTTGAGAGTCCACCTGCCGATGCAGGGGACATGGGTCCGTGCCCCGGTCTGGGAAGATCCCACATGCTGCAGAGTGGCTGGGCCCATGAGCCATGGCTGCTGAGCCTGCGCGTCCGGAGCCTGTGCTCCGCAGCGGGAGAGGCCACGGCAGTGAGGGGCCAGCGTACCACAAAAAAAAAAAAAAAAGAAAAAAAAATAGAAAAGAAAAACATAAGAGAAATCCCAGTTGAGGGGCATTCTAAGAAAATACCTAACCAGGGCTCCATAAATTTCTCAAGCTCGTCCAAACCAAAGAAAGTTTGAGAAAGCGTCTCAGCCAGGAGGAGCCTAAGGAGACATGACAACCGAATGTTACGTGGGGTCCTGGATGGGATTCTAGACCATAAAAAGGACACTGGGTAAAAACTAAGAAATCTACATAAAGTATGAACTTCAGTTATAATAAGGTACCAATACTAGTCATTAATTGTGGCAAATATACCAGACAATATAAGATGTTAAGAGAAAGGGAAACTAAGTGTGGGATATTCAGGAACTCCCTACTATCTTACCAATTTTTCTGTAAAACTAACATTATCCTAGAATAAAAGGCTTATTTTAAAAAAGCAATGGGGAATTGTCTTCAAATACTAAACTCTGCGCTCTAGAGCCTGTGAGCCACATCTACTGAGCCTGTGTGCCACAACTACTGGAGCCCGCACACCTAGAGCCTGTGCTCAGCAACCAAAGAAGCCACTGCAATGAGAAGCCCGCGCACCGCAACGAAGAGTAGCCCCCGCTCGCCGCAACTAGAGAAAGCTTGCATGCAGCAACGAAGACCCAATGCAGCCAAAATAAATAAAATAAATAAATTTATATAAAAAACAAAGGTAACATCTCCAGTTCCCTCTTGTTTGGCACTTGTAACTCTTCAAAGCATTTTACACCCACTGCTAACTTTCAGTACCTACTACCCCTGTTTGCCACGTGCTGAATGACTTGAACTACCACGTAATGGAAATCAGCCACCTCTTTACTCCTAACTGCCACAGTACAAAAACACTGGCCAAAGATAAAGGGAAAGGGAGAAAAATTGAAAATGAAACAGACAGAGAAGAAAAGAAACACAAGCACGTTTATGTTGGAAGCGCCGAGGTCACCAGCAGGGACCTCCTGCAGTGCTGACCTCGTTTACTTCTGCCTAAAGAGGATGTTTCTGGAAAGAAAGGGTGTGTATCTCATAAACCCCCTCTTACATTCTAAGGCAGAGTTTATAAAACACCCGCAGGACATTTCGGCTTTCTTCAGAAAATGTAGCTTACATTCATCCATTAATCAATCAATTTAGTGAAAGAAAAGTGCCATTTGGTTCCTCGGAAGTTAACAGGACACTCACATAAACCCTTTGGCGAGAGGATGGATGGTGTAAAGCCAACTACGCCGGTGCACACCACCAATGCACCTCACTCAAAATTATCATCAATTATTCACGAATTCTCAGCCAGCTAAGCATTTATGCTAAGATATAGATTCTTTAAAAATTTTCCACTTATTAACAAGCAGTGTCAAATATGACAGCAGGTGTTTACCGAAGCTACTGAAGAGATGAGTTTGAAGTGAGTCACCTAAAGTTTCCTGTTATAGATATCATGTGATCTTCCCAGTTTTTGTAAAGCAAAAAAAGTGCTTTCTGTCATCACTCTTTCTGCCTCAAACAACTGATCCCCAAACACTCAATGGTAATAGTAACAGTAATAGTATTTTACAACTCGAAATGGTATATACAGAATAAAGCATTTCTATTAAAGCCTATATTTCAGAATATGCTTTGCTACTATTGCTTTAAAAATGTTAGTTTCTTTGTAATAATCCAATAAGAATCCTGTTTTGGGGATTTTGAACAAGGGCAGTTTTACAGCAAGTCTCTAATAACCATTTATGCAAATGTTTGCTTCGAATATGCCACATTCATTGATTTACAGGGGTATCTATTAACAGACCTTATATACTACTGATATATTATAAATATTGTATGTATCCAATACTAATAAAGCAATATTTTTAAAGTTTTCTCTTATTGGAGTCCTTATCTCATGTTGGACACTGTGTCTCAATAAGGAAACATTGCGATGTTTCATGCCACCATTAAAGGCAAAGGTCTTTCTGTCCATCTGCTCTGACATCCTTACTTGAATAGCTTGTGTCCTCATGGACTCAAAATGGCCGCTGTGCTTCCAGTCATCACATTCATGTTCTCGGCAAGAAAGAGGCAAGAGGGAAAGGGCTGCTGCCTCATGAGGCTTTGTCTTCTTATGGAGGAAGGGAAATACTCCCTAGTAGTCTTATTCTTCCATCGCATAAATCAGAACATAGTCATAAACCAATCAGTGATCAAGGGGAATGAGATTGTTTTATCATGATTTGTTTTGACTAACCAGGATTTATCGTCTGGGCTGGGATAGGAACCTACCTTCTCTGAGATTAAGCCATCTTACCCTCCTTATAAAAAGTATCAGGATAGTGATAGATGGAAATGAAGACGGTATTAGCTGCATGCTCAGCAGGCCAAAAAAAAAAAAAAAAATAGGGGTTGCTACACAGTTCTAGATTCTAGCTGGGTAAAAGCACTCTCAGTATATGCAAGTCCTTTCAGCTCTACTTGGTCTCTTATGGGCTAATTACAGAATCATAGCAGGGCCAAGCTGAGAAAAGGAAGTGACTTGGATGCCTTGTCTCCCCCAGCCCCAACTGCATCAAGGAAGCATATCCCAAAGCACCTGAAAGAGGTCTAACTTAAAAGACAAGGATTCAAATAAAATAATAATAATAACAGGAATGGCAACAACTCACATACGTATGACACTTTGCAGACACATACAATCAACACATACAATCACATGTTAACTTGGCAGCCACCCTGCAAGGGAGATTTCAGGATCATAAACATTTTACAGAAGAGGGAACAGACTCAGTGAGGTGTATTCACTCATTCCAGATCACTGTGTCAGGGGTCCACAAACCACCCTAAGTTCAGTGATTTGCTAGGAGGACTTACAGGACTATACATGAGCATACAGTCATATGCACGACTACGTTTTATACAGGGAGGAGAACCAAAGCAAAATCGGCAAAGGAAAAGGCACATGGGTAAAATGTGGAGGAAACGAAGCCAAGCTTCCAAGAGCTCTCTCCTGTGAAATCGCACAAGGTATGTTTCACTCCCCCAACTGTGACAACACCTGTGAAATGTGGTCGTCTGGGGAAGTTCATTAGAGATGCAGTACACAGGGTTTTTGTTGGGGGGCTTGTTACCTAGGCATCCTCTGCTGAGCACATACCAAAACTCCAGAGTCCTTGAAGGAAAGCAGCCGCTCAGCATAAACCACATTGTGTTTATACAAACAACCTAGGCAAAGCGAGCCACTCTGTTATCAGTTAGGGTGGTGGGAACCCTCCCCAAATCCAAGTTCCCACACAACAGCCAAAGGCCAACATCTCAAGCAGAGCTTTTTAAGGGTAGCAGTCTCAGGTTTGCTATTAACTCTTTTCTGCACAATCACAGATCTAGAATACTAGACAAAAACCCGGACTAGAACATGGGTCTTCTGTTTCTATATCCCATCATTCCCCTTTTTTCTTTTTGAATATAAAATAGGGAATTTCTAACATTAAAAAGAAAAGGAGTAGATATTGGGATATTTATATCCAGTTATGACTGAAAAAGGAGGGGCTCAGAGAGTTCATATATCTTGGCCAAGATAAAAATGTAATGACTGTGAGGGAGCTACAGAACTGGGATTCTAACACAGGCTTGTCCAAATGTTAAAGTCAAATTTCCCCCCATTAAAACACACTGGTTTAACAGAGAACTCTACTCAATATTCTGTAATAACCTATATGGGCAAAGAATCTGAAAAAGAATGGATATATGTCTATGTATAACTGAACTACCTTGCTGTACACATGAAACGAACACAACATTGTAAATCAACTACAGTCCAATACAAAGTAAAAATTAAATTTAAAAAAACACACTGCTTTATAAAATTGATCATATAACAAATACATTATAAATGTTGATCACTGAATAATAAAAATACATGACTCTAATCTTGGCATACTGGAACATACACAATCAAAAGGGTTTAATATTTTAACTATAATTTTATGATATCTACAAATTAATATATTTCAAAGGAACTAGAGAAATGCAATGAAATTGAATTTTAAATAAAAAGAAAAAGCAGAGATTCAATGTACAAATTAACCTATGGAGAAAAAAATATAAAAACAAAAGTAATTATTAAATAGAAGATAACATGATAAATGTTACAGTTTTGAATTTTATTTATTCATGTTTTCATTGAGTGTGTGACCAGTGGAATTCCATTCAGGGAATCACAGTTTTAAGATCAGTTTATGAAATGCACAATCATTATTTAAGTTAGCATGCCAGTCCATATCCTAGCAGGAATAGAGGCACCTTCTAATATCAGTTATAGCATATGGTTATGCCAAGTGATGAAAAAAATCTCGCTAAATAAAGCTTACAAGATGTCTATCATCATTGCAAGAAATTATAATAAACCTTGGACATGCAAGATGGTGAGCATTTATTTATTCATATTCTTTGCTTGCTGCATTTTCCTTGGGGAAAACCAGCAGCTGAAATGTAGCCACGGTGCAGAATTTACAATAGGGAAAACAAGCACTTAACAGGGTAACTGCATTCCAACACTGCTGGCCCACAGTTAGAGCAGGAAGCCACGACTCAAAGAGGAGCTGGTACTCTCTTTATGGTTCTAAATCCTGGAATACCAGAGCAATTATTTTTAAATTAAATACCTAAGAGCATGAGATATAAAACTCCCTGTTAAATTTAGATATTATTAAGTCATTCTAATTTTCTGTAACGTAAGGAAGAATAACACTGGACAGTCCCACAGTCTTTATTTCACAGTCCTCAAAAATTAGATTTTACGGCCATAATTTCATATCAGAGGGACTTAAATCCTGTCCCTTAAAAAGGCAACACCATCATTTGATTCACTGATGGTGGTCTGGGAATAGCTAGAAAGAGATGAACTTTTATCTTTTGGTAAGGAATCTACTCTTCAATGAAATGAACTTCTCTCTCTCTCCCTCTCCCTCTCACAAATACACACACACACACACACAACAAGAACAACAAAACTGTCCATCATGTTCAACTCCTGCAACAAAACATTCCAAAGGAAAGATGATGATTCTTTCTGAAGAAAGGATTCGTTAGGTATGGACAACACAGAAAAAAAAAAAAAACGTTGCTAGTAAACTCAACTACTGAATTCTTCTTCCAAGTTCTATCTCAGACATTATACTGCTGTGGGTTTTTCATACTTTACAAGACTGATAAAGAACAAAAGTGGTTCATAAGCAGGAGATGTCCATACCAATCAAGAGAGCCAGAAAATGTTACTTTCCTGAAGCTTTGACTCCCAAAAGTTTCCCACAAATCTCCCTGATTGACAGATACATCTTTGAGCGGGAAAGGGGAACTCTGTATTACATGGAAAACTCCAGAAAGGAACGAAACTACTGCATAACTTTAGAAATACACAGCACATCATTACACTGATAACTCCTGTCTTGCAATTGCTAGTCAGAAGTGTACTTGAAACACTCAGCTTCCCAAGAAACTCGGATAATATTCAGAAAGGCATCAAATTGGCCTTGCCTTCAAAAACTCAGGGTCTACTTATTTTTCTTCTTTTACATAACTTACCACGCAGTTCTTAGATATTAAAAAAAATTATCACAATTCTCAAGTTAAAATATGTAACTGAATCAAATTGTAAGCCTGGAAGATGTCAAAGCTCACATGTTTTCTCAGTGCTGAGTGCTATTTTGCACAGTGCTTCGTTTAAATATTAAAGACAGTGATTGGGGATCTAATTATTTAAAATTTAAGCCTCCCTTCTTAGGAAGAACTGTTGGTCTTGCTGGTGATGCCAATTCCTCACTACAGCCTGAAACTGTAATTATATGAGAAGAGTGCCTAGATTATGATACCCTCTAGCCATGTAATTCTCTTTGGTTTTCCAAGGTGGAAATCCCTGTTTTGATATAGGTATAAGAACATAGTGGGGAAGATAAATTTGAGACTACCGGCACATTTCAAATTTATTATTTCAGGGGTTTGAAGACTAATACTCTTAATTTTTAAAACATCAGAATAAGTCCCTTTACTCTTTGCTGATGTGATAGTAAAGCTATTTTCTCATTGGTAAAGTGAATTTAACTTCTGTACTTCACAAGCATGGTATAAGCCTAGGGTATTGATGAAAAATTACCCAGACTGGAGTGGGCACAAGTTCAAGATACCTTCAGTATGTCAATGCCACTCAGGATTATAACACTGGACAGTCCCACAGTCTTTATTTCAAAGCAGCTACTTTAGTTATTAAATCTCAGAATGGTCAATTCTAACTGAGCTCTTTCTCTCATAGAAATATTTTGTGTGGTATTAAAAAAATATACATAGATAAAATTTTGATGAAAACCTTGAGAAATATGATCACGTACTGGTCAAAGGGACAGAAGCTGAGCATACATATTTTGTTCTGCTTACCACAACCATCCTCAAGCACAACAAAACAAAACAATGTTTGGAGATTTGAGGAATCCAGGAGCTAGCAACAGTAACCAAGAGGCACGTGAAAAGATGCTCAACATCACTAATTATTAGAGAAATGCAAATCAAAACTGCAATGAGGTATCACCTCACACCGGTTAGAATGGCCATCATCAAAAGACCTACAAATAGGGGGATTCCCTGGTGGCGCAGTGCTTGGGAGTCCGCCTGCCGATGCAGGGGACACGAGTTCGTGCCCTGGTCTGGGAGGATTCCACATGCCGCGGAGCGGCTGGGCCCGTGAGCCATGGCCACTGAGCCTGCGCGTCTGGAGCCTGTGCTCTGCATTGGGAGAGGCCATGGCAGTGAGAGGCCCGCGTACCGCAAAAAAAAAAAAAAAAAAAAAAAAAGACCTACAAATAAATGCTGAAGAGGGTGTGGAGAAAAGGGAACCCTCTTTGCACTGTTGGTGGACGTGTAAATTGATACAGTCACTATGGAGAACAGTATTGGAGGTTCCTTGAAAAACTAAAAATAGAACTACCATATGACCCAGCAATCCCACTACTGGGCATATACCCTGAGAAAACCAAAATTCAAAAAGAGACATGTAGGGCTTCCCTGGTGGCGCAGTGGTTGAGAGTCCGCCTGCCGATGCAGGGGACACGGGCTTGTGCCCCAGTCTAGGAAGATCCCACATGCCGTGGAGCAGCTGGGCCCGTGAGCCATGGCCGCTGAGCCTGCGCATCCGGAGCCTGTGCTCCGCAACGGGAGAGACCACAACAGTGAGAGGCCCGCATCCCGCAAAAAAAAAAAAAAAAAGAGAGACATGTACAACAATGTTCACTGCAACACTATTTACAATAGCCAGGTCATGGAAGCAACCTAAATGTCCATCAAGAGAGGAATGGATAAAGATGTGGTACATATATACAATGGAATATTACTCAGCCATAAAAAGAAACTAAACTGGGTCATTTGTAGAGATGTGGATAGACCTAGAGTCTGTCATACAGAGTGAAGTAAGCCAGAAAGAGAAAAGCAAATATCATACATTAATGCATATATGTGGAATCTAGAAAAATGGTACAGATGAACCTACTGCAGGGCAGGAATAGAGACGTAGATGTAGACAACGGACATGTGTACACAGGAGGGAAAGGGGAGGGTGGGACGAATTCGGAAATCAGGATTGACATGTATACACCACCGTGTGTTAAATAGATAGCTAGCAGGAACCTGCTGTATAGCACAGGAAGTTCAGCTTGATGGTCTGTGAAGACCTGGATGGGTGGGATGAGGCAGGGGTGGGAGGGAGTTCCAAGAGGGAGGGGAGATAGGTATACATACAGTTGATTCATTTCATTGTACAGCAGAAACTAACACAACACTGTAAAGCAATTATACTCCGATAAATAAATATCTCAAAAAAAAGAAAAAAAACATGTACTGTATTTACCATGTACATAATATTCTGAAAGAAACAAAACAGTGAAACATCCACACTTCACCCTCAAGGAATTTGCACTCTAGTTGGAAGTGAGATATACCCACCAGGTAAGAAAATAACTGTAATGGAATGTTCACGTGTGTTCACTGGGTTAGATGTTTACTTATCTGAAGAATGTCTTTTATGCCCATTCTAAACATGAAGGAACTGTGTTTTTTTTCACCTAAAGTGATTCATTTATGGGTAAAGCACCAAGATTAGATTCTAAGTCAGCCTGGAACCAAATCCAATTATCTCCATTATATCACACTGGTTCTGATGAGTAAAATCAGGTACTAAAAATATGTCACAAGGAAGGATACTATTAAGTTCCAAAGAAATGGTACATACTGTTCGTGCAAAAATTTCAGAAGGAAGAAAGATTACAGTGCAATAGAAGGCACTGCAGTCTCTTCATCAGAAATACACAGGGAAGAGTGCCAGCTGGCTGACAGGGTTACTGAAAATGTTAAATTAGAAAATGTTAAAAATACCTAGCATGCTCTCTAATACACACTATATACTTAGTTTTATTTACTTTTTTTTTTTTTTGGCCACACTGTGCAGCATGTGGGAACTTAGTTCCCCAACCAGGGATCGAACCCACGCCCCTTGCATTGGAAGGGTGGAGTCTCAACCACTGGACCACCAGGGAATTCCCTTATCTATTTACGTTTGTTGGTTCATTTGTTGCCACTCCCAGGGGGACACAAGAGTCGTGATAAGATAAAAGAGATAGTTTTAAGTAGTATTTAAGGCTAAAATGTAACCTCAATCTCAGTTCTTTAATTCATTAGCAGGAGAACTCTGAGACTTTTCAAATCTGTTTCTTCATCTATAAAAATGAGAGAAAAATAATTTACAAGGTTGTTTACAAGGGATATTGAACAAAATAAACGGTATCATGCATAGAGCTTACCCCACTGCCAGGCATACAATTAAGCATTCAGTAGATAGGAGCACTTATTTATAATCATTTTTGAAGTAGAAGCAGGATTTAGCTAAGTAGCAAAAGGAATATATTATCCTATAGGTCACAGGTATTCAATTTATTTTCATTGAAATCAGCATTAGTGAAATACAGATTCGAGCTTATACCCCCAATGCACATGAAGTTATTTATATATTGCATACATATGCTTCTGTCATGGGCGAATATCTCAAGGCATTCTCTTCCCAAGAGGTCATGTCATCATTAATAATACTGAATGTAAATCCACATTTTAAATTGTCTACTTGATAATTCTGAATTTTTTGGACTAATTCATATTGAATATGTGTATTATTGTTTATTATTATTCATGTCTTACAGTGAGGCTGACAAAGAGCTTGTACCCCAAAGAGCAGAAGGATGCTTACATAACGATATTACCGTCAAGTACTGTGGCTTAGAGATCTCTCGATGTCGCTTTTTATAGTTTAGAAAAAACTAAATTATATAATCTATAAATCTACTTAACAAAACTCCAATATCCTTCAGTAGCTCAAAATATTCTGAAAGCAAGTGAACCAGTGAGGGTGCCTCGTCTATAGACCCCCCCGTGTACAATTCCCACCTTGAGTGATAGGTGACCATCAGATAAATGATCCAGTGAGAAAGCCATTGACAGTTGATATATAAAATATTAGTTATGTTTAATTTCTCATTGATATACAGTTTCTAATAGTTTATTCATGTGCTCCACTGGGCTATCCTGCCCACATCCTTCCACTTGGATATCACTACTATGGAAACTGAAAACTGTTAAAGATGTTTAAAAGGACTGAGACATAAAAAAGCAGGGGGGCGGGGGGTGAAGCGCACTATTTAGCAGCGATGTGCAGGGTAGTTTGGAAGGATGAAAGAAGAAACAAGCAGACCAGTGAGAAAACCAATTTAGACTCCAGGCTCTATATAAAAGTTTGACAAATAAAAGAAAGTCAACCTAAGTGTCCAACAAGAGATGAATGGATAAAGAAGATGTGGCACATATACAATGGAATATTACTCAGCCATAAAAAGGAACGAAATTGAGTTATTTGCAGTGAGGTGGATGGACCTAGAGACTGTCATACAGAGTGAAGTAAGTCAGAAAGAGAAAAATAAATACTGTATGCTAACACATGTACGTGGAATCTAAACAAAAAAAAATGGTTCTGAAGAACCTAGGGGCAGGACAGGAACAAAGATGCAGACGTAGAGAATGGACTTGAGGACACAGGGAGGGGGAAGGGGAAGCTGGGACAAAGTGAGAAAGTGGCATGACATATATACACTACCATATGTAAAACAGATAGCTAGTGGGAAGCAGCCGCATAGCACAGGGAGATCAGCTCAGTGCTTTGTGACCACCTAGAGGGGTGGGATAGTGAGGGTGGGAGGGAGAAGCAAAAGGAAGGGGATATGGGGATATATGTATATGTATAGCTGATTCACTTTGTTATACAGCAGAAACTAACACACCAGTGTAAAGCAATTATACTCTAACAAAGATGTCAAAAAAAAAAAGTCAAGGGCTTCCCTGGTGGCACAGTGGTTGAGAGTCCGCCTGCCAATGCAGGGGACACGGGTTCGTACCCAGGTCCGGAAAGATCCCACATGCCGTGGAACGGCTGGGCCCGTGAGCCATGGCTGTTGAGCCTGCGCGTCCGGAGCCTGTGCTCCGCAACGGGAGAGGCCACAACAGTGAGAGGCCCGCGTATCGCCAAAAAAAAAAAAAAAAGTCAAGACCCAGATGGCATCCATCTATCCCCCAGTCATCCCGTATAGTATTTCTTGCCTAGTATCAGGATGACTGTGGCAGTTCCGGGTGGACATCAACATAAGTTTTTGTGTGGGCATATACACTGTTGTCATTTCTCTTGGGTAGACACCCAGGAGTGGAATTGCTGGATTATCAGGTAACTCAATGTTAGCATTTTGAGGAACTTCTAAACTGCTTTCCAAAGTGAAATTTCCAAATTTCACCAAAGTTCTTGGTGAAAATGAAAAATGCGTCTTTTATTTTTACTTAAAAACTGAAGGAACATTTTGGCCAACCCAACAGATATGACAACTTCCAGTGAGAAAAACAATGGAAGTTTCTACTTATAAGTCTTTTTAAAATTAGGTTTCTACTTACAGGTCTTTTTTTATATAGTTTCTCATGATTCAGGTATTTTACATTATTTTATTTTATTTGTTTTTTATTGTACTTATTTTTAAATTTAATTTTTAAAGAGAAGAATACCTTTCCTAGAAATCTCCCACACATCTCAGAGGCAGGATTGGGTCCCATGACTCTCTTCTAGGCCCAGTGGGAATGTGAGTACAGGTGGACCTCGTTTTACCATTCTTCACTTTACCACGCTCTGCAGATACTGCATTGTTTTTTTTCTTTACAGGTTGAAGGTTTGTAGCAACCCTGCATCAAGCAAGTCTGTCAGTGCAATTTTTCCAGCAGCATTTGTTCAGTTTGTGTCTCTGGGTCACATTTTGGTAATTCTCGCCATATTGTAGACTTTTTCTTGATTATTATACTTGTTATGGTGATCTGTAATCAGTGATCTTTGACGTTACTCTGATGACTCTCCGAAAGCTCAGATGATGGTTAGCATTTTTTACCAATAAAATATTTGTTAAGGTATGTACAATACATCGTTTTTTTGACATAAGGTTATTGCACACTTAATAGGCTAGAGTATACTGTAAACATAACTTTTATATGAACTGGGCAACCAAAAAATTCATGTGACTCGCTTTCATGTGATATTGGCTTTACCGGAGTCGTCTAGAACCAAACATGAAATATCTCCAAGGAATGCCTATGTATGGCATTTCAGTCTCCAAAGTGGGAAATACGCTCTGTGTGTACAAGGAAGGAGTGGGGACTACTGGTTGAGCAGTGTCTGAAGCACAGTGACATGAGAAAAGAAATTCCCAAAGGATAGAGTGTAGAGAAATTTGTGACCTAGGAGGACAGCCTGAGTGAGGATGACACAGGAAGAAAAATGACTCCCAGTTTTTGAGGCTGAGAAGTCAAGGAAAGATAATAACATGGATACAACAGAGAACACAGAAGGACCCACCATATCCAAGAATATTACTGCTCATCATAGCAACAACTAGGAACTTACACAGTGCCAAGCACTGTGCTAAAACCCGTGGTCTCATTTAATCCTCACTTGAATCCTTGTGATGAAATATTTTATGTAAATTCTTCCCAGAGAAGGTAATAATGAGCTCAGTTTGGAGGATACGAGATCTGAGATGATACCTGGACACCCAAGAGGAACATGAAGACAGCAGCTGTGTCTCACTTGCCACCAGGATGGGGACTGCAGGGCAGTGCCTACGAGGCATTCAGAAGAAGCTTAACCTAGGGAAGGCCAGCTAGCCTGTAGTGCTAAGGAGGGAAACAGAGTCATTTCAACACCATGGAGACCTTCTACAAGAGTCAGACTATTCATGAGAGAGTTTTAGTGAAGAGAAAACAAAACACCAATCCGAAGTGAGCTCCTGGTCAAAGCCCTTCCCTCCCCAAACACATCTTTTCTCTTTTGATCGCTGTGTGTTTTGAATTAAAGAAAGCCATCCTAAAATGTCTGTTTAGTTGACTTACATCACTGTGTCCTTCATTTGGAATATTTGTACAGAGAAGAGAAAGCGACTCTCTGAAAAGATTCACACTGACCTAAACAAAGGAGCTTTGCATTTCTAGATCATTCCTAAGATCTATCAATACTGAATTCACAAGTGCCACACTTCCCTTTGTCTGCACAGACAGTAGTGAAATAGTAATTTAATTGTGAAGTTACTGTACCAAATCTCATGAGATTTTCCCCAAATCTCATACTAATACCATTTTGTTCCATTAACTTTTATAATCTCCTGGCACTTGATAAATTCTACATTGTGCCATTATCTGAATATGACAGTCTTCTGTGAGTAGAAGCAAATGGAACTTTATTCCGCTAAGACTTCAATAACAGTAAAGATAAAGGGCAGGGATGCAAATTATCTGACAATTTTTTAGAAACAAAAACAAGGGCACTTTATTCTACCATTTATATATACAAGCTGCTTGGAAAAGTTTAAGTGAATTTTATATTTAAAAATAGTTAAAGGCACTTCTCTGGCAAGATGTGTGTGTGCAGACTTTGTTGTTTTACTTTCATCGACAGCACCTTGAATTTTCTACCTTATCTATCATAAAGTCCAGTAAGGCATCAAGGGCTATGTGGAATGCTTAAGTCTAAAATAGATTGAATAAATTGGATTTGTGGTTGAGGTAAAATCTAGGGTCTGATAGCAGGTGGCCCCAAGTCTCATTCTGATAAGAAGGAAACAGAAAACACACATTTCTCTCCCTGGAGTACCAAAATGAGATAAGCTGCACATAAGCTCTAGCCGTCCACAGTATTAGATCACCCATCCACCAGGACCAATTACTTCATGGGACGAAGTTTTGATTGGGCCAAGTAGGAGGGTTCACAGGAGCAGAAAATCATGCAATGGAGAGAAAAAAATATAGAAGAGCAATGGAAATAAACATAAGGCTATAGAAGCTATTCCCAACATGTAGGATGAGATATCCTACGTACATTTAAACAATCTTCAGAGTTCTTGCTCTGAAGTATCTGTGCTTTGTCTAAGAGGAAAAAAGCTTCAGTTTGGGGATCTTAATTTTCCCAAGTTTCATATCCCCATAGGAAAGTTATGCATATTGTTATCAACAGAAATAGAACTAAATTAAGATATGTAAAATTTTAACACAGCCTAATCTAAAAGGAATTGTTTTATTTCCACTTTCAAGTGTATGAAATCATATATAATGAATTGCCTGTAATTCATTTTCTATCACTCCAATCATTCAGATTCTATACAATAATGTCTTTTTATAGAATTTTTGATACAAATATAAATGATTTTTTATTGTATTTGGAGTGTTTTATTGAGATGTGAGAATATTATAGCATTAAATCAACCACTCACTATAATCTACTATTATTTTTATATTTAATTAAAAACCCAAAACATCCTTCATTTATAATTGACCTAGTTTTAAACAAGCAGTACTGACTCAAAGAGCGTAGTATCAATCATAATTATCAAGTACAGCACATAAACAACTGTTTTTAAATGGTCTGAAAATATTATACATGAAATAATGATTGCATTAATAAATAAACAAATGCTGTAATACAGAAAAACAATGAATACTGGGTTTTTCCCCCTCCTTTGATTATCTTCTGGTATTCTCTCTTACCTATAAAAGACCTTAGGAAATCTAAATGCTGTATTTAATGGTATTATATAAAGACAAATATAGATATACCATGAAGATAAAGATAGCTTGTCTGAATATGCTATTTAATGTTAATTGTTCATTTCACTTTGCATGTACATCAGATTACTGATAAGTTCTCAAAGTTCTATAACTAATTATAGAAAAAGGTATGTGGGTTTTGAAAGATTTAGATTAGTTCACATTAAGATTTTAAAATGATTTGACTTTTTAAAATATAAAAACACATTTAAACATGTTAATATTATTAGTTATTCCTTGGATCACTTTTTAAGTTTCTCTTAAAGTTTATATATTCTTTCTGAATTAGGGTTATGATCAGTTATTATTAAGAAATTTATATAGTTATTTAGAGGTTATTCATTCTGTTTCAACAGAGTTAGCAGTCCTTTTTCACCTTGGAATCAAGCATTATAGCTGTCTTCTTATGTAAACTTAGACTATGTTTTTCCTGAATTTTTAAAATGTAAATATCTAGTGACTTTATATTGCATATAAAATTATTTCAGGTTCCACCAATACTTCATAGGTGTATGAAGTATATCTAGGTGTTTTTTGATAATTTACAAAATACAAAGATGAAAGTCTCTACTCAAAATATGTCTTGTTATTCGATTAAACCTTTTACTCCAATGAATTTTTGAGAACCTTCAAGTAAGCAAATAATCTTACTTGTTCCTTCAAAATTTTAAATAAAGTAAAATCTTTAGAATTCTTTCAATCATGTGATTTTCCTTGTATGTCAGATAATACATCTACAAATGAGTTTTCTGAAACATGCTAAATTTCATATTTTTTTCTCATAGGCAGTGTTTTCTAGTTTCTCCAGCATATCAGAATCACTCGAAAATTTGTCATTAAAACAGAAAACCTGTCGCATGGAAGTTACATTTTCAGTGGTATAAGCCCATGGCTTTTTTCTATGATGTAATACTTCAACAATAATTTTGCACAAATCTTTACCGAGATTCAGTGTGTAGAATCAAGTTACTACCAGTTGATTAATACAGCCAGACATAAATTGAGTTAGAAATCTCAAGTACTCCCAATTCAATAGTCTTTAGAAAAATTGAGCAAAATAACAATAAAACAGCTTAACCATTAACTTGCTCACAAATAGCATTTTTAGAATTTTTTGAATGAAAAAATAAAGGCAAATGTTAACAGAGCCTTTAAAATTTAATAACTTATCAAAGATATAAGGTTAATCCTTCACTTTTATTAAGCTACTGAAAAGCTTAAAGACTTTTATAAGTCTTTTTCTTCTTTAATTCCAATTACTTCAGAAAGTTTACTGCTATTATTATTAAAGATGAATGACTATGATTGAATATATGAAGTAATTGATTATCTAAAATTTTGTGTGTGTTGCCTAAAATTTGCACTGGACCTTTTCTGTCTAAAATATAACTAAGAACGTAATTTCTTTAAATTCTTCTTGCAACAAAACATCATTAGTAAGTATGATCCCTCTTTAGAATGATAATAACATTAATAGCTTAATTGTCAAAAATATTTCTTGGACACATGATTTCAATTGAGACAAACCCACCTCCTTCCAAATGCCAAAAAGCACTATTCCCTAGCTATAGACTGGGACTTAGCCTAGTGAAACAAATACAAAGAAATTTTTTAGAGCAGGTTTAGGTTCACATTAAAACTGAGGAGGGGACTTCCCTGGTGACGCAGCGGTTGGGAACCCACCTGCCAATGCAGGGGACACAGGTTCAATCCCTGGTCCGGGAAGATCCCACATGCCGCAGAGCAACTAAGCCCGTGCACAACAACTACTGAGCCTGCACTCTAGAGCCCATGAGCCACAGCTACTGAGCCCATGTGCCACAATTACTGAAGCCCGTGCCCTCTGGGACCTGCGTGTCGCAACTACTGAGCCCTCGTGCCTAGAGCCCATGCTCCACAACAAGAGAGGCCACTGCAATGAGAAGCCTGTGCACCAAAATGAAGAGTAGCCCCTGCTCACTGCAACTAGAGAAAGCCCGCACGCAGCAACGAAGACCCAACACAGTCAAAAAATAAAATTAAAATATATATATATATATATATAAAACTGAGGAGAACGCACAGATATTTCCTATATAACCTCTGCCCCCATACATGCATAGCCTTCCTTATTACCAACATCCCCCTCCAGAGTGGTATATTTGTTGCAAATGATGAACCTACACTGACACATAATCATCCAAAATCTATAGTTTACATTAGGGTTCACTCTTAGTGTTGTACATTCTATGACTTTGGACAAATATATAAGAACATGTATTTATCATTATAGTATAATACAGAGTACTTTCACTGACCTAAAAATCCTCTGTGGTCTACCTGTTGATGTTTCCACTCCCATCCCCTTACAACTGCTGATCTTTTTACTGTCTCTATGGTTTTGCCTTTTCAAGAATGTCATATAGTTGGAATCATACAATATATAGCCTTTTCATATTGGCTTGAAGTACATTATTGCAAGCTCTATCGTCTGGCTACACCATGGCTGTGTTTCTTTGAGATCTCACAAGCTTAATTCCCTACTCCATGAAGTAAGGATGTCAATAGTATATATCTTTAAGTTTTGGAAAAGTATTAGATGAGGAAAAGCACATAAAATGCTTAGCACATTGCTGCTTTGCATATTTGTAATGATGGTCTGCCAGTCTTGAATTCTCAGCTTTTTATGTCTGAAAAAACTCTTTATTTCACCTTTATTTTTGAAAGAGATTTTTGCTAGGAATAGAATTTGAGGTTGATTTTTTTCCCCTCTCAATATTTAAAATAGTTGCACCACTGTTTTCCCTCTTGCATTATTTTAGATGTCTGTTGTCTGCTGTCATTTATCTATTGTACCCTATTTGTAATGTGTCTTTTCTCCCAGACACTTTTAAGATTTTTCTCGTAACACTAGTTTTAAGTAATTTGATGTGCTTTGGTGTACTTTTCTTTCTGTTTCTTGTGCTTGAAATTCACTGAACTTCTTTAACACATGGGTTTATACTTTTAATCAAATTTGGAAATTTCCAAAAAATTGGATTTCTAGCCATATTTCTTCAAATATATATTTTCTTCTGTCTCCCTACTTTTTCCACTTTTTCTGAGCCTCAGTTCTACATAAATTATACTGATTAAATTGTTCCACAACTCAAATGATGCTCTGTTGTTTTTTCCCCAGTTATTTTTTTCTCTGTGTTTTATTTTTGATAATATCTATTGCTATGTCTTCAGGGTCATTAATCTTTTCTTCTTCAGTGTTTAATATACTTTTAATCCCATTCAGTATAATTTTTTTCATCTCTAAAAGTTCAAATTGGTTCTTTTTTAGACCTTCCCTGTCTCTTTTTATGTGCATGCTTTCCTCTACCTTTTAGAACAAGAGAGTATAGATTTACTAGCTGTCTTGATGTTCTTGTCTACTGTTTCTGTTATTTGTGGCAATTCTGGGTCTATTGCTAATGATTGATTTTTTCCTATTTATTATCAATTGTCTTTTCTTGTTCCTTTGTGTGCCTGATAATTTTTTATTGGATGTCAGACATTGTCTTTTACATTGTTGAGTGCTGGACGATTCTTTACTTCTAGAAATATTTTTCATTTTTGTTCTCGGACACAACTAAGTTATTTGGAAACAACTTGATTCTTTTTTGGCTTGCCTCTATACTTTGTTATGCTGAAGACTTACTCAACGCTCAATGTTTTAGGTCTTTTTACTCTGCCTGGTGGGAACATAAACTCTTTGTGGCCCTGTGTGAGCTCCAGGTATCGTTCTGCCTGTTTCTTTCTGATAATTCTTCCTGGACGCTCATGGTTTTCTCACAGGTAGGCACTGAGCCATATTTAGCTGAATTCTTGACAGGAATCATTCACTCTGTGTGTAGCTCTCTTCTCCCCAGGACTCTGCCATAGGCATTCTATTTGTTTTGGCTTTCTTCATCTCTGAACTCTGTCTCCTAAACTTTGAGAGACTTCCAGGCTCTGTTTAGGTTTCCTCACCCTGCAATGAACTTTTAAAATCCTTCTAAGAAGCAAGCTAGGACAATCATTAGGCTCATCTTGTTTGTTTTCTTTCTGTCAAGGATCACTGTCCTGCACTTCCTGTTGTTCAGTATCTAATTGCTGTTCCTTATGTTTGTCTAAATTTTTTTTTCAGCTGTTTAAAGTGGAACGGTAAATCTGGTTCTTCTTATTCCATTATGGCTAGAATCAGAAGTCCTTTGTAATATACTTGATGGGGTAATACTAGTATTAGCGGTAATCATCATCATCAAATATGTACAATGATGCCAAAAATTAGTGAAACAGCTTTCATCCGTAACTGTCTTGCCATCATGACATAAACTACATGTACATGAAATACATATTTATGGGGTAACTGAATAATGAGAATAAATGAAAGATAATATATATCAAATGGAAAAACTGTTCAAAATTTGATAAGACATGGAGGAAGAAGGAATGGAAGGATAAAAACTCTGGTACAACTCTTTAGCCCTTCCAAGTGTCTCCTCAGAACATGAGAGACAACAACTGCAATGAACTTCGTGACTAAGTGCCATGGACGGCTGTACTGTCAAATCAAAAGGAAGTTTGTTGCCCCCCAAGGAGAACGAGAAGTTTACATAACAATAGCCACCAACATTTATATAGTATTTACTAAGTTCTAGTAATTGTTCTAAGCACTTAACATTTAATAATCATTTAACCCACAAGGACACTGTGAGATACATACTGTTATTAACCAGTTAAAAGATGAGGAGAGTGCAAAGCAGAGTGGTTGAATAACTTACCCAAAGTCAGATAACTAATAAGTGGCATATCTGGGATGTGAAGCTCATCATTTTGGGGCTATATTAAGAATCCCCATTAATTTGAAAATCTTCCAGTCTGAGGGTAGATAAGAAACACAGATAAAGAATAGATAAGTAGATAGGTAGATAAGAATGACAGAAAAAAACAACAGAAGGTATGGAAGGGAGGGAGGGAGGGAGGTGGAAAAGAAGAAAGAGGGAGGGAGGAGAGAGAGCACACATTAGAAATAAGATTACAAATTCACAGAATTCAGAAATGCTCTTCAACTGTACTGATCCCAAGAATATCAGGGTTGTGCTGAAATCAAATCAATTTTGCTAGGATACGGAGAAAGTTACCAGGAAAGTAAGAGTGAAAAGGTGATATACAAAAAAAAGAAAAAAAAGGTGCTACAATCAACTGGACTGTAAATAGGTGAGGGAAAACAATTCAACAGAAAGGAAAATCTCTATATAGATCTAGAAGAAAGTAAACCAAAGTGACTGATCCCATACTTTAGGCCTATGCAGGCTATGACAAGGCAGCAATGGTAGCCTGGTCTTTTTGTGGAGACAGGACCTGAAAGCTAGAGTAGATGGTTACATGCTCTTGGTGGACCTTCAGTTATTTTTGCTAAAGTTATATGCTCACCATTCACTCATCCACCCTGTCCTCTAGAGTCTGACTACTCGAAAGTATGGTTTGTAGAGCAGCAGCATGTCCATTACCTGGGACCTTGCTAGAAATACAGAATCTCAGGTCTATTCCAGACCTCCTGAATCAAAAATTACATTTCAACAGGATGCCCAGGTCATTCTGTAGGCATAAGAAATGTTGGGGCCTGGAGAGAAAGGGGTCACAAGACAGGCAAGGTCTCTTTCCACCCCTTTCATCACTGTATTCCCAGAGCCTAGTTCAGGTCTACACATAATAAATGCTCATCACACTTTTTTTAATGAATACATTATGGCTATTATTAGTAACACTTCAGGTCTGAAAACCAGCCTTGTTTTCTTCCTTGACTACCTCAATTCAGTGAGATGAACATGTTAACCACTACACTATGGAAACACGATTATCTCAGTTCCTAGTGAGTTCTTCCCTGCTAAAATCCTACAGTTACTGAATGTGCATCTCAGCTGGCACTAATTAATATCATGCCATGTTTTAGTCTCTACCTTTCCATATGTATGTGTCACTGTACATGTGACATCCCTCCAACTAGAGTGAAACCTCCCTGATGGTAGGGATTACATGTACTTCCCTTAGATTGCATATCCTTCCCTTAAATTACATATCCTTCCCTTAAATAACTGGTTATATTCAAAGCTATCTAGAACATGCATACTCATGTAGGACAGCCTATGAGGCAAACTAAAAACACCTGTACACTGTAGGGTACAGTAATAAAGTATAAGTTTAGATACTAAGATGACCTGGGGTCAATTCTGACTTCCACTAGTTCTCAGCATTAATCGCAGTAGATATTTCAGCCTTCTGAGCCTCAGGTTTTATCCTTAGGGTGGAGATAATGGCACATTTCAGAGTGCAGAGCTTCCTTAGATACACAGGGCTAGTGCTATAACTCATCAGCTACTCCTATTCTTCTATCTTCGGAGCTCTTAGTCCAAGATACAAAATAATAATGCATAAAGGGACTATTACACCAATAACCAAGCAAGGACACGAAATATTTTTGTTTGGTCATGTGTAGGCGAGAAAGAAAAATTCAGAAACTGCCACTTTGTCTCATTACCTGTTTTTCATAGAGAGTTTAATAGTTCAGACAAGACTTCCTTTACTTGGACAGAGACATGTTTTATAATGTGATATACCTACCAGTTCTCTCCAAGTACTGGCTGTTTGTTTTCATAAACATGTATTTACAAAGGTTATAGGCTGATGTCGTACAGGTGCAATATCAGCCACTCACAAATGATTTCTTGGAAAGGGAGTATTGTGAATAGAACGATAAAGAGAGAGAGTAGAATTGGAAATGAGCAAATTGCAAAGGAAGGAAGTGTCTCAAAATTGCTCTCCCTATAAGAGGACTACATTACTATTCCAATAAAATATTGTAATATATTTTTCCCTCTCGCAGCATCAATTAGTTAGAGACTCTTTGTAGTTGATTATTTCCTCTTTTGAAATGTAAATGAACACTTGAAAGTTGAGTCTTATTCAATCTTCCTGCAATAACTTTTATCAGCTAATCAGCTAGGTGTGGATCTCCACACCTAGTTGAGATACACACATAGTGAAATCGCTGAAATAGGAAAGGAAATAGACCCAGATGAAGTACTTTCCAAGTATCTCAACAGAGAGGCAACTCATTTTGGGGAGGTCATTTCTTTATTGTGCAGAATCCTCCTTACATAACAGGATGTTCAGCACCCAAGGTTCCTGTCCTTGATATGCCAGTGACGTTCCCTAGTCATTCCAGCCACCCAAAGGACTCCTTTTGCGAAGCACTTGCTTGCTTCACCGAGAGAAAACAAGTGCATCAAAAACTAACCTTGTTTATTTTACAGTTTTGCCTTGCTGGCCTTGCAGCAACTAGGGTGCCATGGAAATGTCTCATCTACATGTAAACAGCTGAGTTAAGATACAAATGAAGTGTGTGGTCTGCTCTGAGCCTGACTTTCCTCCATTTCACTCAAGGCTAACCTGGTTCCAGCTTTCAATATTCCATGCCTTCTGTTCATTATCTCATTGCCTTTTTTTGCCATTCACATATTCATCTTCTAACTCAACACTAAGAGGGAAAAAGAATGGAGAGAGGAGAAGAAGTATTCCCTCTATGACCTCTTTTTGTTGTCACGGTGCAGTGCACTGTGCCTTTCCTACACCAGCATGCATTTTCTGCCACCAGCCTCCCTCCTGTGGTTCAAGATCTCCTGAAAAGGGCTGGAAGGAGTTACATTGCATATCAGCAGGCATTGTTCTCCATTGCATTCTTATGATCACATCCCCTGGATGCATTGAATTTTGACTGCCTAAGTGGGATTTTAAGTTACATTAATTCTGTTCTTAGATAGCACTTAGAAATGATGAGAGTCAAATGACTGAGCTTATCAGAATGTATTCCAATATTTCTCAAAGTGTGTTTCCTAACCACTGGTTGCAGGGTTATGTTAACAGGAGCTACTTGGAAAATGATTCCATGGTCAGATAAGTTTGGAGAAGGATGGACTGAACAAATTACTTTAGTGCGTGGATTTACAGAGCCTTTACTGTGTGAAGGTGGTAGGATCTCAGTACAGTGGTGAGGAATGAGTTCAGTGTTTTTCAAATGTATTTGGCTACGAAGTCAATTTTCCCACCTATTACTGGAGCAATAAATGAGAAACAAGTGATTCTAGTCTTTAATAAGCCACTTAAGCTATGGGAATACAGACTTTCAGAGCTGCTGATTCGGCCCCTAGGCAGTACACTACAGGACTATAGCAGTTGGCGCCATTTACATGGCGCAACGTGAATGGAGCACTTTATCAGTCAGAGTTCAATCAGAAAAGCAGAACCACTGGCAGGTTTATATAGTAAGGGATCTGTCACAGGGATTTGATCTTACACAATTTGCGAAGTCAATTAGTCTCTATAAAGTTGTAGTTTTGCTTCTGATGCTGGAGTTTCAAGTGGGTGGAGCAGGTTATCAGGAAGACAAGAAGGTATGTAAAGCAGAGGATAAAAAGGATAAACTGACACCCATGAGCTTGAGCTGGAAGCCATGAGTTTGGATTGGAAACTGCATTGGTTGTCACTACCTCCAACTCTGAGGAAGTAGATACCCTGCAGAGAAGCTGGATAAATTCCATCTAATTTGTGGAAGGAGAATTTCCCCTTTTATTATCTGTACCCTACTCCTTTCCCTTTTTCAATCATTCCTTCTTTTTAATCTCTGTCCACTAAAACTTTCTCATCTCTTCTCCAAGAAAACTCATTTTTCCCCTTAGAACTTGTAGAACATTAACAATTGTGTATTCTTAGATCACTGTGGCTTACCTATGTAGGTCTTGTGTGGTTTTAACTTTATTAAGTTCATAATTTAGGGATATACTGATATTCTTTTCCAATTAGTCTCTACAGCTCTTCAAAGAATTATTTTATCTCAGATAACATCAAATAAAACAGCTTACAACTTTTTATTTGCTTTATAGTTCTTTAAAGGATACAAAGACATCATTTGTGAATAGCTGATCAAATGTTAGAATTTCTCTTTGAATCCAAAAGTCCTATTAAACTGGGATTGTATTTGAAGTTCAATTTATTTAAATGTCCTGCTTTAAGACTGACCCATGAGAGGTGGTCTGGAGAAAAGACTGATCAAGATAACATATTTTTTTCTTTCTCTCCAGGGATTACAAAAAAAAACAGTATTCCTCACTGATGTAGGTAGAAAACCAGGTACTGTATGAAAGAAATCACGGTTGTCCATCCTACTTAATAATGACCACCATCTCCAAAGGAGATCTTGGAACTAAAAAAGCCAAGACACAACCAAAAATATGACAAAGAACTTGACAATGACGAGATTCAATTAGGAGGGAAATAACTACATGTAGTCAAGAAATGTCTCTCCCTCAAAGAGACAGAAATTTCCAGATGTTAACATTTCAAGAGTACATTTGAATGACATAATGTACTGATTAAAGAGGACTTTGTTTTAAGCATTATCATACCTCCACCAATAATATCCACTAGTTTACATAATTATTTAAAATAATTATTAAGAATTTAGAAAAAGGTACTGTAATGTAAGAATCCAATAAATCAATCCCTTCTCATTAATAAATAATTTTTAAGTAATTTGTAATACAAACTCAGTAAGCAATGTTCTATACGGCTGTAATCGCTATCAGCCAAATATTTCAAAATATCTAGGTTTCCAGTGAGAAAGCAAAGTTGCTATTTCTGCAATTTACTTTTAAAATAAATTGCACTAAATGTTCTAACTGTATGAAAAGTTCAATTATCTTTTTAAAAAACAATAGTGCACATTTCTGGGAAGACAATATGCCTCTTCATTTCTATAATGCAATTTTGAGAGGTTAAGGGGCAGTGTCTGGTCTTATTGTCTTCAATTTTATAAGCCACCTTTTTCCTCTTAGAAGGTTTCCTAGCAGATGGTAGTTCAACAAAGACCTCACAGTAGTCAAATATAAAGATGAGACAGTTGTAAACTCCATTTGGATGTCAACTAGTCTCTTAAAAGTAAAGTTGTATATTCTAGGGTAAAATTAATTTGCAAGCTAATGAACGCTATTTTTAAAACTGTATTTTCTAATCACAATTTTATTTATTGAGGGGTTTTCTCATTTTCCCCTTAAAATTTTTTAATTTGATAAATACTAAAACCAAACAAAAAGTAAAACCACAGACTTGTATTGATACATAAGTGTTTACAACAGTTTTATTTGTAATAGCTGTAACAGGAAACTACTCAAACACCCATCAACAGGTGAATAGATAAACAAATTGTGGTATGCCCACACAATGGAATGCAATAAAAGTGCACTACTGACACAACAATATAGATGAATCTCAAGATCATTGTGCTGAATTCAAAAATCTAGCAAAACAAACCAAAAAAAAAAAACCCACAAATCACAGTATATGATTCCATTTAGATTTAATTCTAGAAAATGCAAACTAATCTATAGAGAATAACAAAAAGAGGATTTGTATTTGTCTGAGAATGTGGGTGGAGAGAAGGTTGGATTACCAAGGGATGAGGAGACTTTTGGAGTGATGGGGATGTTTGTTATCTTGATTACAGTGATTGTTTAATGGGTTCATACACATGTCAAATCGGACCAAACCACATGCTTTAAATATGTGTCACTTTTTGCGCTTCAACTATACCTCAATGGAGTTGAAAAATAATTCACTCATAATAAACAGAATTTCTAAGTCTTTACTGAGTGTTTAATGTATGTTCAGGCTCTTTTCCAAGCTCTTTACATTCATTAATATTTAACCACCACCCCCAACAACTTCAAAGTAGATACCATAATTATTACATCTACTTTAAAGATGAAGAAACTGGAACAAATAAGTTGCCCACTTTGCTCTCCTGATTCCCCCATTTTTCCACTTTCTCACAACCCAAACAGGCCATCCTGTGTTAAACCCTAATGATTGGATCCCAAGTCCAAATTTTGGGAGAGAGGATATTGGATTGGTCAGCTTGAACCACCTATTTCTGATACCACCTGTTATGGCCAAGGAATAGGGTGCTGGACCCACCTCTGTGAGTGATGGTGGTCATTATCTAAGAAGGAAGCCTTTCTAAATAGACTCCTAAAAAGCACTTCTAAATGTTGCCTACATTGGTGAACTCATCTTTAGAGATCTCGGGAGAGTAGTGGGAATGGAAGTATAAAGCAAGGCTATGTCTTCAGATCAACAAAACATATGGTGTTTTTATTTCTCTTTAACTGACATTAACCTAGCATTTGTGCCAACATTCCTACTGATAGTTGAAAAAAACTTACAAATTCAAGTTAATTCAATCTCTTCCAGCTTCAAAGAGAGGCTTTCAGGCTATATACAATCCCCCCTTAACTTCCCCTTGGATAGCAAATCTAACACATGATAATCCTCTGTCATTGCTGGTCTTCACTTAGAGAGAACACTTCCTGATAGCCTTTGGGGATCATCTCTTTCCCCACAATTTATTCTCCCAAAATCCATAACCCTTCTATTGCTGCTAGCGTGGATTGCCTACTATGCAGCATCCACGAATGGCATCTCTTATTGAGACCAAGAGCCTTGTTTCTGTTTACTGGCCCTCAGCACTTCTCTCAAACTTGGACGAAGTTTGGAGTTCTCCCCAGGTGTTCTCAGAATACACTGTATTAACGGAAATACTCAAATCTTTTCACCTAGTCTTTCCATCTGCTACTGATATTTAGATGTCATGCTGGATGCAAAGATTTTTCTCTAAGTCTTGAAAACTACTAAGGTACTTCTAGGAAAATGGGCAAAGAACTATTCTGCCCTAGTAATCCCCAGATTATCCAGGGATCCTACTGTCCCAATCTTTCAAGAATTAACTAAAACAATAATGCACCAAACTCCTATTTAATGAACATCCAGCATCTAAACCACAGTCACACATCCCCTTCCAATTCCCTTCCTACTCACTTGTCAAAATTTAATTGGGTGGGGTGATTAGCTCAAACACTAAACTTTAAAGCAATTTTGTAGTCTTACCTAACATATGATTTATGGTTTAAATGTGATCTCAGTTCTTTGGTACTTATCATAAAAAGGACTTGCTTTCAAAACTACTGATTCTTCTATGAACTTAAAATAAAATGAAATTTGAATCTCAAAAAGGAGCCACCCTTTGTTCTAGACTCATCTGCCCCACACCAGGGGATGTTGAAACCTGTCTCTGATGTCTGATTGACTGGAAGGATAGGGATAAAGGAATGTGCAAAATTTCTTTAACTTTTGGTCTCAATGGAATAAATGATACTGGACTTGCATGTCTTCATTTATAGTTATAAAACCTGATAATTCTTGAGAGTAGGTAAAAACAAAAGACGAACTACATATTTGCTCCAGCTCTTGACTTGGCAACCCTTTCCCTACCAAAGTGCAAGTACTGAACAGGCCAAAGTAGAGTAGCAAAGTTGTTGAAGTGAAGAGGCACAGACTGGAGTGTGGGCTATTGAAGTGGCTAGAATGTTCAGTGCAGGGTTCTGGAGAAGAGGGAGCTGCACGAAGAAGGTAAGGGGCAGAGTTCACCCTAGCATTCCTGGCTAGGGGCTGGGTTGTGCATGCATAGGAAGAGACTTGAAGTATCTCGCAAAAATTAGCTTCTGCGGGACTGAGCAATGAATGCATGTATGAGGGTTAATACAGTGTTAGAGCACACTCTGGTCCAACTAGACTAGAGATATCTCACTGAGCACCTGGGCATTTAACTGAGCCCTGAAAAAGGACATGCCTCAGCCAATAATAACCAGATATTTTAGCCTGAGCTACATCGTAACACTAAGAAAAAAACTGAAATTGACTCAACCCTAACAAAACATAAAACCAAGCCTGACAGGATCCAAAGTATATACCAGTAGTTTAACTGTTAGCTAGAACAAAATTCATTACCCTTTAAAAGAATGCGGTGTTGCCCAGAATCTCCATAATGTATCATCCAAAGTATTTAATATACAATAAAAGATTATCAGCCATTTGAATAACCAAGAAAGCAAGCAGTCAATAGAAGATCCAAATGTTGGGGTTACCAAATGCTGACTTTAAGCTAGCTATAATAATATGATCAAGAAATTAAAGGAAAAAATGGTGATAATAATGAGTATTATCAGCAAAAAAGTAGGAACTATTAGAAAGAACCAAATATAATGTAAATTCTAGAACTTAAAGTATGTTTAAAATGAAAAATATACAAGATTGCTTTAGTAGTAGTAGATTGGGGAGTATAGAAGAAAAGGCTAGTCACATCAAAAGCAATTCTAGGGCTTCCCTGGTGGCGCAGTGGTTGAGAGTCCGCCTGCCGATGCAGGGGACACGGGTTCGTGCCCCGGTCCGGGAAGATCCCACATGCCGCGGAGCGGCTGGGCCCGTGAGCCATGGCCGCTGAGCCTGCGCGTGCGGAGCCTGTGCTCCGCAACGGGAGAGAGGCCACAACAGTGAGAGGCCCGCGTACCGCAAAAAAAAAAAAAGCAATTCTACAAAGATTATTCAATCTGAAGAAGAGAGACAAGAGGCTGGGGAAAAAATAAGTCGAGCCTCTGTGACCTTTGTGAAAATATTAAGTGGTCTAACCCATGTGTAATTGGAATGCTGTTGGAAGAGAAGACAGAGAAGGGAAGAGAAAACATATTGGAAGAAATGATGGCCCCAAATGTCTTGAACTTGGAGAAAAACGTCAACTCGCAGAATCTAGAATCTCAGCAAAATCCAAGAAGAAAACATTTTTTTTTTAAAACTACATCTAAACACATCATAGACAAGCTGTTGAAAACCAAAGATTAAAAAATAAAATTAAAGTGATCAGACAGGGAAAAAGGCATGTTAGATATAGGGGTACAATAACAGGAAGGATGTCAAAACTAAAATGAAGGAAGGAAGGGAGGGAGAAATGGAGGGAGGGAGGGAGGGAGGAAGGAAGGGAGGGAGGGAGGAAGGGAGGAAAGGACGAGGGAAGGAGAGAAGGAAACTAGCAAACAAGAATTCTACACTCAGGGTAAATATCCCTTACTAAGGAGAATGAACTCAAGACATTTTTAGAAAAACAAAAGCTGAAAGAGTTTGTCACCAGCAGACCCGAACTTCAAGAAATGGTAAAGAAAGTTCTTTAGGCTGAAGAGGAATGAAATCAAATGAAAATTCAGGTCTACTAGAAGGAATTGAAGAAAACCAGAAATGGCAACTGTGTGGGTAAATGTTTTTTAAAATATCTATTTTTTCTTCTCCTAATTTATTTAAAAGACAGTTGACTATTTAAATACACACACTCACACACACATGCACACACATACACACAGGAACACTGCCCATCAGATTATAACATTTTAAATGTACAGCACATAGAAATAATAGTACAAAGGTGAGTGTGTTAATTGCATTATATAGTTATAAAGTTACTAATTTAACATGAAGTGGAACAATATTTACACTAATGGGACAGTAGTAAATTAAAGGATTTATACTGTAATCCCGAGGAAACAAAAATCTTCATAACCCACTAGCAAGTGTCATTCACATGTTTACTCTTATATCTTTTCTCAGTGCCAACCAAGGTCTATGTCAGTAACAGAAACTCTGTAAGGTATAAAAATAATTTGGTCAAGGTAAACAGCTTTTTTAATGGTTTGGCATGAAACACGGATAAAACTTAATTCATTTTATATCCCTGAGTGCTATTTCTTAAACCTAAACTTTTGATGAGATCTAACATCTAATAAATCCTTGAATTGGTATGCCTTGTGGTGTTAGCTGTAACTTTCCGCTGGGAGAGCCTGTGTTACAAATAAGGAATTTTCTTCTTGTTTTGTTTGTCTTTACCACGGATACTTTAGACCAATGTTTATTTACTCCATGTGTATTTTTGTATCAAGGCCACATAATCTCAAAGAGAATTTTAAAATGTAAAAAAACGTGATGGCATACATTGGTCATTTGAATGGCTACTGAAAACTTTTTCATTAACTATACTAAATAATATAGAGATTCCATTCTGTAGGAGAAAACATACTTTTGAAGGGTAAGCACTCATCCTATACCGTTTCCATCTGGACCCAATCCACCAATCCTTCAGAAAGATGGACTCTACAAGAGTCCTCAAATCCAATAATCCAAGTTGGTGACTTCTCTACACACTGATTAATACCATTTTGTGCATTACACATATAATGTCACTGTTATACAAACAATGGCAAGGGACAATGCAAAGATTTTGAAGACAATCACAAAAGACTAATGTGATAGCACATAATTATTTGTTAAAGAAGGCTCTAGTTTCACACATTCAATTTTATTTTAAAAGAAACAAGAAGATGAAACATATGACGATCTTGCAGGGATTTTTTTTTTTTTTTTGGCAAAGATAGCTTTATGCTGGATAGTGTGCCCTTAAAGATTCTATTTCTGGATAGGATTTTGATTAGGAACTAGAAATACTGCTGCATGAGTCAAAATAAAGGGAATGGAATTATTACTGCCGCATGAGTCAAAATAAAGGGAAATGGGTAATTCAAATTATCTCCTTTTAGAAAAGAAAACAAAAAAAGAATTTAAAAAGAAAACTTGAGCCTGGAGACCACATTCCTGGGTCTGAATTATTTAGCTCGCTATTTGAAATGAGCACAACAAACATAATTTGGACAGGGGATCCTTTCAATAACATGTTTATTCTCCTTGGAGCTTAGTCAGACCAGTCTGACCTCTGAGGCTGGCCAGTCACTTCTGGGTTTTATTTTGAACCATGTATTTCCAAGTCTGCTCTGCCTGGGACCCACTGGACTTAACTCCTTTTTACTTCCTATCATCCACTGTGGTTTATCTTTTTCATCCCAAGGCCCAGTCTAGCTCAAGAGACTAAAACCCAGTCCAAATCAGACTCCATCACCCAAATGGAGAATTCTGTGACCCAAGTACATCTCTAGGTGGGTGAATGAATGATTTAAAGGTTGGCATCAGTATGGAATACCCTTACTGCAATGTCCAACCAACAGGGACACTAGTGATATACAACTGGTTCAGGATAAAGTACTTGATGCTTACTTTTATCATCTTTCCTGATGAAGTAGAAGAAAAAATGCAAATACCATGCTTATTAATGTCTACAGTTCTCATTTTAAATGATTGCTAAAACAAAGACAGGAAAGGAATTTAAAATGAGTTGTCTGACTTCAAAAAATGGCATCTTCAAAATGAAAATAAAAATTCCATATAGAAAATTCAAATAACGTCACCCACTCTTCAAGACAAAAGCCAATTCAAAGAGCAAAAGTGAAATCAAAGGGCAGTGAAAGTCTAAGCAGAGAAAAATGATAAAATAGAACAACAGAAAAATTTTAACTGTTAGGACATGTTTAAAATATATCAGTCAGTCTCCAAAGAAGATATACAGATTGCCAACAAACACATGAAAGAATGCTCAACATCATTAGAGAAATGCAAATCAAAACTACAATGAGATATCATCTCACACCAGTCACAATGGCCATCATCAAAAAATCTAGAAACAATAAATGCTGGGGAGGGTGTGGAGAAAAGGGAACACTCTCGCACTGCTGGTGGGAATGTGAATTGGTACAGCCACTATGGAGAACAGTATGCAGGTTCCTTAAAAAACTACAAATAGAACTACCATATGACCCAGCAATCCCACTACTGGGCATATACCCTGAGAAAACCATAATTCAACAAGAGTCATGTACCAAAATGTTCATTGCAGCTCTATTTACAATAGCCAGGAGATGGAAGCAACCTAAGTGTCCACCATCAGATGAATGGATAAAGAAGATGTGGCACAAATATACAATGGAATATTACTCAGCCATAAAAAGAAACAAAATTGAGTTATTTGTAGTGAGGTGGATGGACCCAGAGTCTGTCATACAGAGTGAAGTAAGTCAAAAAGAGAAAAACAAATACCATATGCTAACATATATATATGGAATCTAAGAAAAAAAAAAAAAAAGGTCATGAAGAACCTGGGGGTGAGACGGGAATAAATACACACACCTACTAGAGAATGGACTTGAGGACACGGGGAGGGGGAAGGGTAAGCTGTGACAAAGTGAGAGAGTGGCATGGACATATATACACTACCAAACATAAAATAGATAGCTAGTGGGAAGCAGCCGCATAGCACAGGGAGATCAGCTCGGTGCTTTGTGACCACCTAGAAGGGTGGGATAGAGAGGGTGGGAGGGAGATGCAAGAGGGAGGGGATATTGGGGTATATGTATAGCTGATTCACTTTGTTATAAAGCAGAAACTAACACAACATTGTAAAGCAATTATACTCCAATAAAGATGTAAAATAAATAAATAAATAAATAAAATATATCAGTCAAAACTGGATAATATTTCCAAATTAGAAATGAATGTTATCCTCATAAAAATTCCCTCAGAACTATTCTTCCAAAGGATTTTAAAGTTTGCAATTTACTTAACAAATACAAATAAGTGTATCACAGTAATTTCAAAAGTAAAACAAGTAGAAAAATATGTATAAAACAAGCGGAAAAATATGTATAAATCAAGAAAAATCAAAGCATAAATCAAGAAAAATCAAGAGTAAACCATAACCTCCAAAGTAAGAAATGTGGACAGGATTTGAGTTATACGTTGCTCTGGGGACAGATAATTAGAAACTAGTTTAGTTGAACATAAATAAAATATGTAAACATAATCACAGAATCCAAGGAGAGGCTTCATCATCACACACTCAAGGTAGGAATGGATTCTCCGCCTTAGAAATTGCACGGAAGAACAGGTTATACAATTTGTAAACTTACAGAGAACTAAAACCATTTTGAATCTTAAAAAAAATAGTTTCTGTTGAGGAATAACATGGATACTCATATGGTCTATGATTAAAATACAACTGAAAATAAACTAGGAGGAATAATATGATCAGCAGTGTTCCAGCTCACTCATTCTCGCCTGAACACTTGACTACTTCTTCTCATCTGGACAGTGTTTGCATCTTAGGTTTCTTTAGCTCGGATGATGTCTCTGTTGTTTTAAGATCACTGTGATTGTCATTTACCAAACATCTTCCTGACCCCAGGAATACATAAAATTTAGATAATTTGCTTTTCCAAAGGACAATGCCCGAACTCTTAAAGGCATTAGATTAAGTCTCCAATTTATGATGCAGGGACATAAAGTGCTGTAACTAGAGAAAAGAGACAACCTAAGGAAACATCGTAATCAGGTGTTGCCTATGACTTTGGGACAAGGAAAACACCACTGGTTTTTGATATACTGGTTTTGTTTATCCAACCATTGTTAATCTGTAGGTGATCATGTCTTACACTGAGCAAGATGCAGAAAATGCAGAGACAGAGGTAGACCCCTGGGGGGTTGGGGTGGAGGTGTTTCTAACCTTGCCAGGAAGATAAGACAGGTTTACAGAAGACCACAATGGAGATGATGATGCCAGGAGTCCCAAGGGGGATCAGAGAAGGGAATGATTGTTTCTAGACATTAAGAAGGCTTCAAGATGGGGGTGGAGGTGGGATTTTGAGGCAACATTCTGAAACGTTCATAACAAAAGCAGGTGAGTTCAAGAACAGCAGCATTGCAATTAGGTTAAAGGGAAAGGATAGGCACCTTGGAGAAATCTTAAAACTTTAAGCCACAGTTTGAAAATGATGCTATAGATTCTGACCAGTCAAGGTCTTCCTTGGCTATTTAAGGAATCTGAAATTTATCTTTTGCTCCCAATTTTATTGTTTTTAAAAACTACGTTGATCAGTCAACTTTCACGCGAAACTGGGAGCAAAGTAGAAGAAGGAATGAAGTTGGGAAAAGAGGTGAAATGGATACAAGTCGATCAGATAACAGACAGTTTCCAGGTAAAGACATTAGAGGAGGCAAAACACTTTGGGTTAAAAAATAAAGATTATTTTTTATGATGAAAAGAGGGGATATGTGTATAGGTATAGCTGATTCACTTGGCTTTACAGTAGAAACTAACACAACATTGTAAAGCAACTGTACTCCAATAAAAATAAAATAAAATAAAAAACAACATTTAGGAATGTTGGACTATTTATTATCATGCATTCCTAAGGGTTATGGGTTATGCTCTCTGCTGTTAACCTTCTGTTGAAAACAGTACTATCTTTGCCTAAGAATCTAATGACAAATCCTCTTTGGAATGTGATTCCAAATTCTTTTGGGAATACCTGCAGACTCTCAAAAGGACGTGAAATGTTTTCTTGTTGTCTATAAAACGTTAGAAAAACTTGCCTTTTGAAACAGCAGCTGCAGGGTGAACTTCTAGAAAATAAACCCTGAGAGGTTTCTCTTCCTTTTCTTTTAACACAAATAGCCTACGTATATTTTTCAATCTCTTCTTTCCACATCCTTAATATTAACTGTAAGTGATGAATGGCGGGTGTGGAAAGAAGGAGACTGGAGAAACTCCGTCCATTTGAAAAGAGTTCATTCTTCTCACCCTATCTTGCAGAGTGTCATTTTAAATAAGTGCTGGCCTGGAGAAGGTTTTTATTGTTTTGAACCACAGGCTTTACATTACCTTAAAAAAAAAAACCCTCTCAGCCGCAAGTTGGATGCTTCTGGCAGCAATACAAATCTAGCACCACCCAGGGAGGGAGCGTATTTGCTTCTTCGCTCACTTCTGGCAGGGCAGAGGAATGCTGGACATTGAGAGACAAGAAGGGAGGCTGCCCAGAGCATCGGCACGCTGCTCCCCCGTCCCACGCCTTGGGCCTCCTCCCTTAGGAACAAACAGGTAAGTACATCGAGGTGCTGATGCAAGTGGGGCATCCTAGCTCACTGCAACCAAGCCATGGAGGAAGTCAAGTGCAATGTACTGAGAATACCTAATAGGTCTCAACACCTTCAGGAAGCTCAGCTTGGCCTGGCTGAGGTCATAAGGTTCTCATTCTACCCAGCACATTGCTGAAAAGTCCTTTGGTGTTTATTAGTCTTTCTAGCTTTGCACGTCACTTTGCAGCATGCTTTTCTCTAGGCTATTAAGAAATGCATTAAAACAGCCACTGAATGTTTGGGTTTTGACAAATCTGGGGCTACTTGTTCATCTGTTTTTCTTTCGTATTCAGAAATCAGAGCTCACAGCAAGCTTGACTGCTGAAAAGTGAAATATCATCTAAAGTTTCGTTTTCAATGTCAGTGTTGTAAAATACTATACATGGATAAAATGTAAGACTTAACGTTAGACAGGGAGCTGAAAAACTACAGAGATAAAATGTTCCTCTAATATGAGCGTTGTCTCTAAATATAAGGCTCCATGTTATAAATTTGGGCTCTTAATGAATTTTTTATATAACCAATTCTGTTTCCACTTAGATGTCAGAAACTGAGCTGGAAAAGATAAAAGTCAGAACAGCTGAGCATTTTGAAAATGACAAAAATAACATTTCTTGGTTGAAGGAAGGTAAGTCCTCTTGCTGTTGATTTTCTATCAATGTGAGAATTGTGCTTTTGTTTATAAGCAAAAAAGAGTGTGGAAGAAAGAAGAAAAATGTCCCAGCATTTCAAATGACATTAATACTTCTGATTTTCTTTCTTTCTTTCTTTGTTTTTTTGGCCTAAGTGGTAGTTTGAGGGTGTTTAGTATTGAAATGCTTTTTGTATTCCTTAGACTGCAGAGATCACTCAGATGACTTTATGGGTAAGAGGATATACATTTTCAATTCAAATACACGTTACCTGTGAGGTTCTTGTTGTGCTGGAGAATTTTCTCCCTTGTAGCCAGGAAGATGAAATAATTTGAGGACAAGTATTTTTTAAATAATAATCACAGAAAGGAGTGCAGGCTGTAGGAAGTCATGTCTACAAATAGAATTGCCATTCACTGCAATTACAGAAGCCACCTTCCCCCGGGAGAGCACTGTCAGCCACAAGCACGACGTGCTTAAGATGCTTGCTTGAAATACACACACAAATCGATATGTCCTCCTAGGAGAAGTACAAATATGTGCACTTTCTAAAATACGTGTAAACTCATGATTATTTACTAGAAGGTTTGGTTTCATAATCTTTTCTTTTTATGAACATCTTTAATGTCTTTAATCTTCTTATGAACATCTTTAAAAGGAAACCAACTTGATATTCTATCTAAATAGATAAGTTGTGTCTTCTACTTCATTTCCTGAATCTATTCTGTTGTTAAAAGACGGCTCTTAAGTAGTTGCCATGCCTCAAAATTGTTTTCTAAGGTCACAGGAGACTTTAATATATATGTCAAGTAAGTTCTACAACACCAATAATAATAATAATAATCATGACATCAAACACGATGACAATGTGCATTAGTGATTATGCTGAATCATCACAACAACCCTAGGAAGCATTAATCGCTCCTAATATTCAGGTAAGAAAATAGAGTCTCAAAGAGTTTAAGTAAATTGCCTAATATTACAAAATTAGGAAGTAACAGAGCGGGGATTTGATCCCAGACTATGTGACTCCATAGCATATAAACTGAACTACCACCTTACACACTGTTTCATAGAAAAGATGTTTAAGTTACTTGTCAGGACATGATCTGTGCTCAGAAAGTTTTCCTAAAGTGTTTAAATCAACACCTCCACCTTCACACGTACTCTTCTATCCACTCTTATTCTTAATCCTGCTTTACCCCCATCCTCGTTTTTTAACTGTCCACTTTTTTAAAAAAAAGATTATCCTTCTGCCCCAGGGCCCCATAATCAAATTTAATAGCTGGAACTCATCTCCAGTGAAGACTTTATTTCAGGATAAAAGTGGGTACAGACATGTATTCTCAGAATCATTCCCTTCAAAAAGCCACAGAGCTAAGAAATTCTCTAACTTCTTTTTATTAAACAATCTTTTAAATAGAATCTTTAAAAAAACAATATAGAAGTAAAAAAACTGAACTCAGGCCAAAGATCCCTCTGTGTTTTTCTTGAGAAGACCAAGCCCGCAAAGACAGAGAAGTTCTTCACTGTGACTTAGAGTGTCGTTTATCTTATTTCTTTTGCTTCAATTGCCCATGCTATAGATGTCTCATAGAGAAATAATGACAAAAATTGATATACCAGTCATTTGCTTCCTGAAGAATTTCCATTTTAAAAAATTGTCTCCATTAAGTACAATTTAGGATTAAATTTTTATAATCTACAAAATCTAACTTCCTAGGTGACCTGTTTTAGCCTATTTGGACACTTCACTTAAGCTACACTCAAATTATGTTTACTGTATCATAAAAGGGATTCCAGCCAGATGCAAGATGACAACATCTTAATTGGGAATTACCAGGATGAGTTAGTTTTTGAACATAAATGTCTTTTTTTGTTTGTTTTAATGTTAAGAAAAAGGATCTATGTTGGCTTTTTTTTCTTTTTTTGGGGGGTACGCGGGCCTCTCACTGTTGTGGCCTCTCCCGTTGTGGAGCACAGGCTCCGGATGCGCAGGCTCATTGGCCATGGCTCATGGGCCCTGCCGCTCCGTGGCACGTGGGATCTTCCCGGACCAGGGCACGAACCCGTGTCCTGCATCGGCAGGCAGACTCTCAACCACTGCACCACCAGGGAAGCCCTTTTTTTCTTTTTAAAGCAACCTGGTGCAATGGAAAGAGCAGAGGATTTAAAGTCAGGCAGGTGAAGGTTTAAAACTTCAGCTCGGCTGTTTACTGGCTGTTTGGCTGTGCCGTGTTGCTCAACCTCTCTGAGCTGCAGATTCCTCAGCCAAGGACTGTAACACCTACTTGTGAAATTACGGGAGAGAGATCTCATTACTGTTGTGTTTTTTCTTCCTCTTTAAAGCATGATTCAAAATAATATAATGTTTTTTTTGAGATCCTGGTTCACACTTGGAACAATCTGCACTAGTACCAGCACTGTATATTTTAATAGCTTTGTCAACAGAAAGGACATCTATAAAGACGCAAAGAGGCAGTTTATTTGGGATCTTAGAATTGCAATTTGGGGAATCACAGATTCCGGAGGAACCCAGAATAGTGTCTCAACAGAGGAAAACAGGCAGGGGGTTTTATGGAAAAAAGGAGGAAGTTCATGCAGGCTTAGGCAAGTTGTTTACCAAAGATTTGGATTGGAGGGTAAATATGTTCCATATATACAACTGAGTTATCAAGCACGTCTCATCCCTTACTAGGGAAAGGTAGGGTTTCCTTAGTCCAAAGAAAGTCCAGGTCTCAGCATTACTGTTTCCTTTTGGCAATTCAGCAACTACTCAGCAGCTTTATTTTTGAGTGTTCAGCCGAAGTTCAGCATGGACAGCAAACACGGAGGTCCTTCGTGACACTTCAGTCATTCCTGCCATTGTTTCTCTCACAGCATTTTATATAAATTCCTTCCCATGGTCCCTACAACCATTTGGTGTGCAGTAGTATTGTCTCATTTTACAGATTAAAAGACCGAGGCTCAGAGAAACTAGATCTTGCTCAAACTTACAGAGCTGTTAAGTGGCAAACTGAACCTTGAACCCAAATCTTCCAAATTCTGTTCTTTGCCTTAAACCACTTTGTCACAATGCCTTCTCCAACAGTTATCAGTATTTGAAATTTATCAAACCCCATCCCCCTTAAAAAAGAAAAAGAAATACAGTCATCCCTCGGTATCTGCAGGAGGATTGGTTCCAGGACCTTTTGCAGATACCAAAATCCAAGGATGCTCAAGTCTCTTACACAAAATGGCATGGTACAGTCAGCCCCCTGTATCCACAGCTGCAGAACCCATAGATAGGGAGGACTGACTGAAGACACTTGAAAGTGGTTCAAAAGGTTTTTTCATGAATAGCAAAAGTAATTGCTTCTCCCATCACAGTGCCTCTTGCCTCCCTCTGCAATTCCAGCTGAATACTGGCCATGTTTAAAACATAGGGAATCACAGCACTGCCCTATTAGGGTTGCAGCAAGCACTCACTGGCATAATCTACATAAACCACTGAGCACAGCACCTGACCTCAGAGTGAGCATGGGACCAACAGGAGTTAGCACCATCACTGCCAACCTGAGTACTGATACTCTAACTTCTCATCTTCAAACATTCAATTTACCCAGTTCGAGTCAACATTTATTAACAGCGGTATCACTGGAGACAAGGCATGAGCATAACACAGAACAATTTTAAAAAATGAAAGAAGGACAGAAACACAGTCTTGCACTCAGGAATTTTATCTAATTGTCCTGCTTTCCCCTGAAAGGTGAAGAGGTTCTTATTTGCCTTCTACTTTCTCTCCTATGCACCATGGGCCTGATGGCCTCGGCAATGGTGTCAAAGAGCTGCTTAAAGCAACATCCAGAGCTTTTATTAACAATTAGGGTAAATAGCGTTTAAGAAACACACCAATAAACCTGAAAATGCACTCGGAGTCAAGTTAACTGAATCCTATTTTACCTTCTATCAAACTACCTGGCAATCTTGTACCATTATTCGTCATCTTGCCTTTAAATTCCTGACTTCTCAAATTTTAGATTGATCAAATTCCTGGGTCCCAACTTAAGGAATTCAGGAGGATATAGGTGGAGGCCAGAAATAAATGCTTAAGAGCAAGTTAACATGAAGTAACATGTTCAGGGACCATACTTGGGGAAACCCTGTTTTAAGACAATCAGAGAAACAAAATATGATTGTGAAATATGCACCAGGCAAGATGAACTGTACTGTGTAACTGTGCACCAAAGTGGTCTAGAAAGGCCAGTCTTGAAGGTGGTCATCCTCTATTTGCACAGGTGAAGAGGAGTAATGCTGGGTGCAAATCACAGGCTGCGTGATGCCCGCTTTGGCGCTAGGGAAACGGGCATTTGGGCTAGTTACCTGTGTATGGATTAACACAAAACAAGGAGGACAGAGAGACTGAGTTCCAACTATAAGTTAAGTAGTTAGTTGGACATGGGTTCTAAGTTGTCACTGCAGGTCTGAGGTCAGGGACTAATATACTGAAGTGTCATTTAAATCTGTAACTGGAGTGCAAAGTGGGATGAGGCAGGCAGAGGAAACTTTAAGGCAAGGGGGATGTTGATGGCTAAGAGAGCAATGCATTCAGTAGCCCTGAAGTGAGGACAACACGACCAGCATGAAAGTCATAACAAGGAGAAGAAAATAGGCCCAAACGTGAAAAAGGTTACAAAGGAAAAACTGATATAACATAGAAACTGGGGGGGAAATTACAGGTGGAGTAAGATGGCATGTAACACCCCATTAAACCAGGGAGCATTCTGGGTAAGCATTTCAGTGCTCGTTCCTTACACTATTTGATGGAGAAGAGAAACATCAGAATGAAGGGATGGAAGCCTTTAAATTGTTGCCATTTGCAGTTTAAAGATCACAGCATCACCAGTGTTTGAGCTGCACACGATTTCTTAGAGTGTCTCCTGAATTTTCAGGAGAAAGTGGATTTCTATATGAAATCTCCCGATTTCTAAAGGTTAAATAATAACAATTAACAACAACAAACAACACTTTCAAGAAAGAGCCATGCAGAACAAATGAAACCAGGTTCTGTGAGTCTATTTCAGCCCATGGGCTACCAGTGTGTAACTTCTGTTCTAAGAGCTTGTATCTCTTAACAAAATCTAGTACAATTTCCTAAAAACTGATTTTCCATAAATATATATATATATACACACAAAGTCAAAACAATGGTGTGACCTACAAAATGTGAAGTTAAGAAGATCGAAATAAAACTGTTTGCCCTTCAGAAGACTAGCTCTCTGTAACGGTTTTAGTGGAGCAGTCTCTTTATGAGTGTAATAAATAGAGGGAAGAATAAAATTAGCCCAAGTTACGAGTGTGCCCTCAATGTATGAAGCATAGTTTTATAATCTTCTAACCTGATGCTGACTTGGTCCCATACCTGCTACACTGGGTGGGCCCCAGAGGGAAAATTCATATTATAGAAAATACTTGATTTTTAAAAAATGGCCAGGGGGTGGGCACAGGGAGAGGGCAATGAATAAGCTTTCTCTCACTTTCCAAAAATGCCAGGAAGAAAAGAGCCTGGGAGATGAGAATTCTGTAGTAACTCTGAACAAACTACAGATCCTTTTCTGTAAGCAGTCACATGGTGACTACCGTCTTTGGTGATTTCAAAATTATTATTTAGAGATATTTTAAAGGAAACTTCCCTAAACTTATTTAGTATTGATGTAGAGGAGTCAAGTCACCAATGAGTTGGCATCTTGAATACAGTGGTTATTATTTAATCAAAATTCAGCAGTATTAGAGACTAATATTCCAAGATACTGGAAAACATCCGAGAGTTCCAAAAAGCCATGTTACACAAATTTCCTTCTCAATATAATGCAAAACCTCAAATCCATAACACAAAAATCCCAGCTCACTCTTTTTTTTAATTTTTTTTTGCGGTACGTGGGCCTCTCACTGCTGTGGCCTCTCCCGCCGCGGAGCAATAGGCTCCGGACGCGCAGGCTCAGCGGCCATGGCTCACGGGCCCAGCCGCTCCGCGGCATGTGGGATCTTCCCGGACCGGGGCACGAACCCGCGTCCCCTGCATCGGCAGGCGGACCCTCAACCACTGCGCCACCAGGGAAGCCCCCAGTTCATTCTTGATTAAGGTTTGTTTGCAAATGAGATAGAGAAAGTATAAATCTTACATTTATTGACATTCATAAATTCACGCAACTTCCCTTAATTCCAAGTGAAGACAGTTCACTTCATTTGCTCAGAAAAATAATTTCAGATCTTGAGCATTAAGACAATTCCAAAATGCATACTTTATACAATTCCACAAGCATTTGATGAGGCTCCTCTTGAACTCACAGATAACATATTAGGCGAAGAAACAAAGATGTCAAAAAAATGAAAACGCCACAGGTTTTGCACTCAAGGAACTCATGTATTTCAGTGCTTTATTATAATGACTAAATATTAATCCATGCTAATTCGCTCATTCAGATAATTTTCATTTTTAGAAGGGCTACTTTTTTGTGTCTAGCTTAAAAATTAAGTCACATTAACGCCTATTTTAAATTGTTAATTTCCACCAATAGCATATCTTAGTTTCCTTTTACTATGTACACACAGGAAACAGAATCATTAGCTCTTGTTTTGAGGTCTCCATGAACTTGTGAAAATGTGTTACCTAATAACCAAAATACAGGTAAGGAGAAGGTAATAGTCAAATAGAGTGTTGTGCTGTTTTTAACCAGAGCTGAAAGGAGAAATTATATGTGAAAATATGTCCTTGCAAGTCATATAAAGAAGTAAAATAAGCACAAGATAATTTCACAGGGTAATTGTTTTGAAGCTTTAAAACAAGATGATGTGACAGAAATTGGTGTGGGGAACTGTCCTTGAGAATCAGTGGTCAGAAAAGTTCTGAAGGAGAGAGATTTGAGTGGAGACTTAATTGACAAGAAGAAGCCAGCTGTGCAAAAATCTGGGAAGAGCATTCCGACAGGAAAAAGATCCTGTTTAAAGACAGTATGGCTCAGAATGGCTGGATGGGAAGGAAGGAAGGAGGAAGAAAGGGAAGGAAGAAAAAAAGGAAATGAGGGAGTAAGGAAGGGAAAGGGGGAAAAAAAGGGCTCAAGTTGCAAATAATGTAGAACCTTGCTGGTCGCAGTCAGGAATTCAGGTGTTTTTCCTTAATTTGAATTAGAAGCCACTGCAGATTCTAAGCAGGGGAATAAAAGGACTCATTTATATTGGATGTGGTAAAGAGTGTACTCGGAAATAAAACAGAAGACACTGCAGTTAACCAAGCAAAAGATAGTAAGTGGGATAGGATAAAACTGTGAAGGTGAGAGAGGTAGAATAGGATTCGGGACCTATTTTGGAGGTAGAGCCAACTGAACTGGCCGGTGCCCTGGTGTGGGCCGACAGAAAGAAAGGAGGCAAGGCTGACTCCTGGCTTGAGACACTGCATGATGGTAATGCTGCATGAAGAATAAGAGAAAAACTGGCTGGAGATGGGAGAATCAGAAGATCTGGGTGGGTCAAGTTAAGTGTGAAATGCTGAAGATAATCCCCATGAAGATTATCAACTGGGCAAGAGGATATATGAGATCAGTGCCCAGTTTAAGTAACGCTGACAGGGAAAGCTGGCTAGAGATTTTGCTTTAGACCCGAAGATTGAGAAAGCATCTACCGATGGGAGAGCACAGGAAATGAGATACAATTTCAAGTAGAAACACAATTTCTTTCAAGGCAGGAAAGAACACGTCATGTTCCAGGAAGTGAACAAAAACAAGAAGGGCTGGAGCATCTTGACCCAAAGGAAGGCTGGCATTTGATGAGTGTGGGGAGTTTGCCCAGGAACCGAGCCTCAAGCCTTTCAGAGACCTTGGTCAGTCAGCATGTTGGATTCCAATGAACTCTTTACCCTGGAAATGCCTACTAGAGATATATTTTATCTTGTAGTAAAATATAACCCACTGCATTTTATTCTCAAAAAAAAATTAGGGAAAGGACTATGAAAGGATAACACACTACTTTCAAGATCTAACAATGATAAAATGAAGCTTTAATAGTTTGTATTAGTTCTCCAGAGAATCAGAACCAATAGGCTAGGTTGATAGATAGACAGATAGAAGAAAGGTGAATGGATGGATAGATAGATAATAAAGGATTTATTATGAGGCACTTGTTTATACAATTATGGAGGCTGAGCAGTCCCACGATCTGCTGTCTGGAAGCTGGAGGCTCAGGAAAGCAGGTGGAGTAGTTTCAGGCCAAGCCCCAAGTTCTGAGAGCCAGTGGTGTAAATCCTGGTCCAAGTAAGAAGTTCAGAGAACTACGGGTGCAGATGTCCAAGGGCAGGAGATGGATGTCCTAGCTCCAGTGGAGACAGAAAATATGCCCTTCCTCTTTCTTTTTGTTCTACTTATCCCTTAACCCGCTCTGGAAAGAGATATTCTCTAATCAGACTATCAATTCAAGGGCCAATCTATTCCCTGAAATAACTTCATGTACACACCCATAAATAATGTTCTACCAGCTCCCTGGATATCCCTTAGCCCAGCCAAGTTGACACATAAAATTAATCATCACGTAGTTTTTGAGAGGAAAGTAATAGATAATTTTTCTAGTTAAATTAATGAAAAGTGGTATTTATTGGAAGGCTGGGAGTCAGTTTGCAGTCTACAAGGAAAATTCAGGTCCAGGATGGACAGGAAGTAATCTAGCTCTGGTGATCCAGATAGCAAGATTTAACAATACATTCAGGTCACCATTCCTAAAACATTAGCTCCACACACTTTTTCTGTCCCCTCATCCCCCTGTACTCAAGACTCCAAATCTCAAGGAAGAAAGCTCAACAGATTTATCCATGAGTCCCCATCCTGGCTAGGCAGGGCAGGAAACCGTGACTGACAGCACCACAAGGCTACACGTAATGGGGGAGAGATGCTTCTTCAGATGAAATTCAGTATGCTAGCACCAGAATGAAAGGAGAACAGATGCTGTGTGGCTTCCAAATAATGTCTACTCTAAGAGACAGTACCCACGATTTTCAGTGCTTTGCTCCACAGGGATAATATTTTCTTAAGAACCTGACATGTGCTGCTGATGGAACACTGAACATTTCAGGAAGGAGAGTATTTACTTTAAATGTATTGGCCTTCTACCGAAGTTCAAAAGTCAGAATCATTTTGTTTCTCTGATAACCTTCTTTTATGTTGAGAAGGTCCAGTAAAAGATGAGATCTGTGTTCTCACAGGTCAACAAATTAAATTCACATGGCACATCCTACAGCTGACGGTTGAACTTTCTTTCCAACTAAGCCTATAAAGTGGTAAGTTCATTTCTTATAAAATGATGATGTTGATCCCAATGGAATGGAAGGCCTACAAGATGCCATGTCAGCCTTGAGACTATAACCAGATGAATTAAGCAGTGCAAAGTCCCTATAAGTTATTAAATAGCAGATTTAAACATTCTCTTTCAATGATGATAGGGCAGTACATCAAATCCAGAATGATCTTAGCTCACCATTATTAACTGCAATTTTATGAACTAGGAGTGAAGCCATCTGTAGAAACTGTGAACCAATCTTTCCTGTCTCAACAGGAAAATGAAAGTTGTAGCTAACTAGAAAGTTCAAGAGATTTACTTGTTTCAACTGAGATTTTTCAGGAGACTCCTTTTCCTCTATGTCACAGCTGTTGGTGTGATTCACTTAATCCACATTAGTATAAAGAGAAATCTTATAGGGAGAGAAAAAGTCCCCTATGTTCTATGGCTCAGGAATAAGGACATTCCATTTCTTGTAAATTCCACAAAGAGATACTTTATTTTTATATGATTATGGCCCATTTCTTTCAGCTCAGGAACAGCATTTAGAGGGAATATACTCTCTAATAAAACGTGCCTGCGCTAGGTGTGCACCAGACCATTAGTACAAAAAGGAATGTGAAGAGAGGAAATGAAGACATCAGTCTACAGACATAAATCACTTCAGCCATTTTAGCCATTATTTAAGCCTGTCGAAATGTAAATGAGCAGCAAAGACAAAAAGCAAGGGCAATGACAGTAGTTTTGCCAGCGTATAACTTCAAGAAAAAAGAGAAGGGATAACTCCTAGAGGTGTAGAATTAAATAAGGCATCAGGCGATTTCTCCTCTTGAGCTGAATTTCCACACTACTATGGATTTGAAAAGAAACAGCTACCTTGCAGAAGGTAAGAAAGGTGCTTCATGATGTCTAATCTCAAACAACTGACAATAGGAGAGGAAAATCTGCATTTTACCTCCTTCATTTGCTGATTTTATTTTCTTTATTATATTTAGAATATTCAGCATTATAGACTGGAAACCAAATTTCTCCCAGAGTTGACAAAAGATATATGTCAACACTAAAACATCCTGAATGTAAATTTCATTAAAATATGTAAAGTTTCTATAAATAAACTCTTTGAAGAAAAAATTCATCAAAAATTATATTCCATCTACATTCAACAAAAAAAAGAAAGATTCCACTCTATACATGTGTCTTAAAACTAATTTCTTAGACCACTATATGAAAACTCAGATTGATAAGACAAAGTATTCATACCATAAACGAGGCATTTGTTTTATACAATAATATACAATTAAGTAAACCAAATCAACGAATGTTTTGATTTCCTGAAACGCAAAGACTTAACACAAATAATATGTCATGATTCTTGTGCCCAAGGAACTTATAATTCAGTTGGAGAAACAAAATATCAACAATACGTCCTGTGTGCCAGAGGACTCAGACAAGAGCAAGCTTTTCAACTTTATATGAAATATAGTACAATGTGCACAACCAATTTGCATGGAACTTTTCAGTACCAATCTCTCACACACCAAACCATACGCGTATACCTAGTTCCTTAGATAAAGATTTCTCTTAAGATGAAAACAGAGCTTGTTGGTTTGCTATATTTTTAATGGATTTAGCAGATTTCGGCTAAAACAACTGCACTAAAGATTCCCTTGAAAACAGGATTCATTTAAAAATATTAACTTAGATTTCTTACATAGTCTCTTAAAAGAAAAGAACTTTTTGTAAATATTCTTTAACTTATTACCCAGCCTTTTTTCTTAAAAGAAAAAAGAAAAGAAAAACAACTGATGTCCATATTTTAAAATGAGGAAAAACTATAACATGAAGAGATAAAGATACTTAATAAATAGTAAGGGAGTTCATTTTTCCAGGGGAAATTCTAATGTGAATGACTTATTTAGTGAAGAGGGAAAACTGCATTAAGGACTTTTAAAAAAAAAATTACAACACAACTTGGAGGCAAAATATATTCATAGGTCATGAATACACTGGGGTGTCCAATATACTGTTAAACCTCTAAATTCTGTAGGCCAACAACCATTAATTAAGAAGCTACCCTCAGGCCTCTGGATTCTAGGACAAATTACCAAGTCTGAGTTCTAAACTCAATTCATCACTTCCTCTCTAATAGAAGAATGTACTCGTTGCTTCAGTTTTACTTAAGGACATCAGTCTTGTCTTGTAGTCCCCTAGCAGCTAGGAGAAATAACTTGTTCTCCTCACTTCACAGGTTAACAATGCTAATTGGAAATCGAATTTAATTTGTAAAAACCCTGAACAGGGAAAAGTTACATGGTTAAAAATTATATATATAATTATATATTACATACAAATAATATACATAGTTATATATAACACATATGTATATGGAACAAAATATTTTATTCCATCCTTCTCTCTGGCCTTCTAACAATACATTTATTGACTTTCTTCTCTTTGTAAGACAACATAGTTGCTTCTTAGGAGAGAATCAGACATAAATAACACTCTAGGTGCCCACAATCAGTGTATATGTGATATTGCAGAGGCCGGTAGTAGTTAAGGAAACTTCACCATAAGCCACCAGATTTAATAAAGCAGAAATGTTAAGTATTAGATTGCTAATTGCTCAAGGGCATGGGTGTATCCAGCTTACTTACTTCTATATTTGAGCATCCAGATAGCCCCTGGAACAGAGCAGATGCTCAAAAATGATATGAATAAATGAAACAATACGTAAGTAAATTCCAAAGATGATATGATATTCAGAAGTGATATATGATATAAGAAAGAACACATCTACAATTCAGAAAAATCGGGGATGTGGCTGGGCTATAAATCATAAGTAGAGTAGGCAGTAGCATTACAAACTGCTGGAATACTATGGTCTAAAGTGGAGACAGAGAAGTCTGGGGTGTTCAGAGAACAGTAGTTATGTTTTTCTGGGTAAAGGGTATGTGTGTGACAGTAGGAAATAAACATTGGCTCTATCATGAAGGACTGTTAATACTAGGCTGAAGAGCATATTTGGAAAGTTCTAGGACAAAGAGAAGCTATCAAATGTATCTGGGCTGGGGGTTGGGAAGGCGGACAGGACCTAAAGATGGCAGAAAACTCTGTGCTTTAGAAAACATTTGTGATTTGAGCATCTTTATTTAAATGGATTAGAAGCATATAAATTGAGGGGAAGGGTAGAAACAGAGTGTTGCATCCACAGATGAGAAAGAATGACTTCTGCATTGGGCTACTGGTTGCCAGGACAATGGGAACAAAGGGGCTGGCACCCAAGAGAGTGCTGGCCCCAACGCCTTGGCCATGGACTAGATGGTAGAGGGTAAGAGGAGGAGTTGTCAGAGATTCTAGAAAACCTCAGGGTTGAAACTGGAATGCCTCTGTGTGTGTGTGTGTGTGTGTGTGTGTGTGTGTGTGTGTCCCCTTATGTAAATAATCTGTTTCAGAAAATTAGAAAACGCAAATGGCAAAAAATTACTCCAAATCTTAACACTTAGGGGTAGTCACTGTACATCTTTCCTTATATGTTTTATATGTGTACCAAAGTGTATATACGCACACTAGTAAATTTAATGAAATTTGATTATGCAATATAATTAATAATGTGCTTTTCTTACTCATAAATGAATGTCAATACCTTTTCAGGTTAACAAATACAGATTTATAGCACCATGTCAATGGCTATACACACAGTACTCCACTACTGAAGTCATAAAATATATGTCAACATTTCCTTACTTTCGGATATTTAGGTTGTTTCCAATTTCTTGCTTTGAAATCTCAAAAGAATACACTACAGCATCTATTGCGATTTCCTTTCAAACGGATTAACCAGAAGCACCTTGTGCATCCTCACACCTTATCTTTGGTTGTCAGGGAACCGTATGCAACGTACTGCACATCAGTGCTTCACTTTATGTTCATAACAGCCATGCTCAGGAAGAAAGTAAAGGTCAGAGAAATTTTAAAAATGAGGTCTAAAGTCACACAGGTAACAGATCACAGAACCAGATCTCAAGCCAGGCATGCTGATCCTAAATCCACGGCCTGTTCACCCTAGACTCTGCTCTGAAATATACTTGAAGGTAGATAACCAATAACCCCTCACCTGCACTCATTATGACAAATAAAATTAAAGGAAACTGAAAAAGTTCGGGGAAGCCTTGTGGATAATGTATATTTATTTTTTTATTTTTTAAATTTATTTATTTTATTTTTATTTATTTTATTTTTGGCTGCGTTGGGTCTTCGCTGCGCGCGGGCTTTCTCTAGTTGCGGTGAGCGGGGGCTACTCTTCGTTGTGGGGCATGGGCTTCTCACTGCAGTGGCTTCTCTTCTTGTGGAGCACAGGCTCTAGGCGCGCGGCCTTCAGTAGTCGTGGCACACGGGCTCAGTAATTGTGGCTCATGGGCTCTAGAGCGCAGGCTCAGTAGTTGTGGCACACGGGCTTAGTTGCTCCACGGCATGTGGGATCTTCCTGGAACAGGGCTCGAACCCGTGTGCCCTGCATTGGCAGGCAGATTCTTAACCACTGTGCCACCAGGGAAGCCCGATAATGCATCTTTAAACCTCTAATTCATGTAGTTGGATTCTCTAAACACCTGTCTTCAGCAAAGACGTGGTGATTTAAGTGGGAAAGAGGACTTAGTTATGACATTAGGCAAAGATTCAGAAGCCAACTTATCTACAGATTGTAGTGATTAAATAGTTCAGAATGAATTACAACATTGTAATATTGCTGCATTCATATTTAAGAGATAAAAGTTGGAGTTCAGTTCCCATAATAGCCAGTCATTTAAGACACAAGAGAGTTAATCATGTTAATATCTTCCCACTGATGTTGGCTAACTAAAGAAAAAATATGGCTGATGGAGGAGGGAAGTGGGAATCTTATTTTGTTTGCTGATCTTTCTGAAACGAGCACTTGAAAATAAAACATATCACATCAAAGTGTGGGGGAAAAATAACTCCAGCGGCAGAATCAACCATGATCAGATTAAGAAACAGCAATATATTTTTGCATGGCTAATAAACAGATCAAAAACCTGCAGACCTAAGGATATTTGGATGCCAAATCTAACTTTAATTTTCAAATAGCCTTATCTGGTCTTACCATCTCTCCAGCAAGAAAATTACATTACACATAGCCCTGCTTTCTCATATTCAGCAAGTAGCATCCCACGGTCAACCTTAGACGTGACCTTAATTTTCCTTGTTATATTCAGAACTTAAAAAAATTTGTCCCCTTAAATCTTTAAATAGTAGGATTTAGCAAAGAATAAAAGACACCATTCTGTAAAAGCTTGAAGCCAGAAACAAACACAACGTATTGCAGACATGATGGATACTTCATCCATTGTATTTTTCAACCATAAATTAAATTCAATTGTACTTTGGTGATCAGAAGCCTGCTAGTTTACAATAATAATATTTTTAGTTAAAATTATAAATAAAGCTATTTTTTTAGGTAATCAAATGACACTTAACAAATTACCTGAATTCTTACCATCTACCCCACCAACGGAAAACAACAACAATAACAAAATGCTTAGGGGAGAATTTTAATTTCTCATTTCACATAATGGAGGAAAGTGAGTCAAATATTTTTCCACCCTCTAAGAAGTTTAATGCAACTCCAAGAATTCTGATTACACAAATACACTTACTGCTCCACAAGGCACCCAGACATACGCAATGAAAAGCATTCCTATTTCTGTCTAACCAATTGAAACTACAGTGATTATATGAAATTGGCATTAGTAATAAGAGAAGCTAAATGAATAACTTGAGGGTTAAACAGAAGTAGAGTCTAATTACAGCCCTCTAGTGGCTCAAATATCTAAACTGTTCATTTTCACCAAGACATCTAGTCTCTGTGGTCTGAAGCAATTTTCTTACAACCTTTATCTAAACTTTGCCTACCATATTCAAGTAAACAGGTTGGCTCTTTAGTTCTTTTGCTTTGTTTCTGTAAGGACTCATTTTACAATAACCAATTACTCAGAGTCAGACAAAATAATTTGCACAATTATTTAAATTGTCCAATATTAAATTCAACAAGGAGAGAACTGTGCTTAAATGTAAATTTTATTTGTTCTCTTTTTTAAAATAAGCAGAGATCAGAGAGAAATAGGTTGCTATCATTTCAGATTTCCATAAGGAATAATATATACACTAATTAGTCAATCAAAAATCATTGGCAAAACCATAATATACTGGGGGGGGGGGGTAGAGGTTGGAGAGGAGGGTATTGGACCAAAGCCTGGCAATAGGCTAGACCAGAGAGGCAGATCATAGTGTACTTATTAACCATGTGAAAGAAGTTACTTGAAGGGCAATGGAAAACATTAAACGGCCTTAAACACAGAGAGACCATTATTAGATTCGCCTTTTTTAAAGACCACTCTGGCAGCAGTGTGGATGGGAGAGGCGGAAAGCAGATAGAAGGGTTCTGCAGTAGCCGAAGGAGAAATTTTTTAAATGACAATATGAATGAGAAGAGAAAATGTGAGGATTCGTTGAAATTTACAATTGTCAGGACTTCCTGGTAACTTGGTGCTGGGGATGAAGGAGACAGATGTCAAAGACAGAATGCAACTTGCTGGGTCAATTACCAAGCTCTTTGCTCAGGTGGAAACACAGGAACTGTAGTGTATCCTTCACTTGCTGTGAGTTACATAACTAAATGGGTTTGGTTTTTTTTAATTACCTTAATTGAAGAAGGATGTCAACCAATGTGGAGGTGTTAGAAGTGTTGGGTTCTAGAAATTGGAGTTGAGTATTTCTTGGACTTCGGTTAACTAACATGAATTCCATCATATTTTCTGGTGGGCTCTGGGTGCAGAAGTTAATAGGGAGGAAGCAGCATATTCAGAGTTCTTTCAGTCTCTTAGGGAGACAGTAAGCTGAAGATCTGGAGAGGGAAAACAAGCATAGGGTTTAAATGAAGCTTCATGGCCTTTTATGTTTTAAATTTCAAGTTGTTTGGGGGCTTATGGGGCAAGGAAATCTAAGGTTCGTAGTAGGTATAAACGACTCATTCATTTTCTCTTCACCTTATTACAAAGTAAAGAAAATGTTTTGATAAACAAGGCTTTCACCCTTTCCCCACGAGTAAAAATACTGCTGCTTGGAATGAAATGTAACATGTAAAACAGACCTAGAATTCTGCTGATGTCTTTAACAAGGTGATTCACACATTAAACACAGTCTTAAATGGGGTACACAGAGGCTGTGAGGTTTGCAAATCAAGCTTGTTTCTATTTTTACACATAATTTACCTTTGTTGTTTCCATAAAGGTGAAAGAATATAAGGAGCAGGCATGAGAAGCAAAGAGAAAATAAATAGGGGGCATGTGTTCTTTTATCAAACCATACTTCAGTTTCATTCAGTAAGGCCCGTATCAACAACAAAAATGCAACAACTGAGATATCCAACATGAATCAAGAGGTATCATGGATCAAAAATACAGCACTTTAAAATATTTCCATTGCAATATTTATACCATTGGGAATGATACTGTCAAGAGCCAAGTCCTTGGAACCACACTGACCTGTATTTAAAATCTGGTTCTACTCCTAATTAAACAGTAATCTTAGCCAAATCACTTAACATCCTTGAGTTTCAGTTTCCAAAGTTATAAATCAAAAATAATAAAGGCTGCATATACAGTGGATTGCCTACCCAACATCCATTTTCCCCTTGTTCTTAAGGAACCTCAATTTTGTTCAGAAACCCACCTATTTCATTACAGCCATGCATTTCCAGGGAGGCTAGCTGCATCAACAGTCCCAGGAGTGAAATGAATTCTGATTGGTTTAACCCAATCATGGTGGTTCCAATTGCCCTTACCGGTAATCGTTTTAGACAAGTTTGTGAAATAATTCAGGACAATGAGACGTGAATCTGCTGGAGACTTTTGGTACAGGTTTTCGTTTTGTTTTATTTTGTATAAGGAAAGGTGAGTTGATTGCTTTATTTATTTGTTTGTTTATTTATTTATTCACTTTTATTTAGGTTTTAGGTTTTGGGGGATCCTAAGGAAGTTTACAAGTAAAGTTCTTTCCACTTTTGGATGCTGTCGAGTCTTTATGTGACGCCTGAAAGTGGGAAGCCACCTTATGGTCCTAAAGGGAAGTTAGCCTAATAATAAAGTCATGCATCTGACCTAATAAATTAACACAGGGGAAAAAAAGGAAACAAAAATCTTATGAGTGTTGTCAAGCAGTTGATTTAATCAACCCTTGAGCCAACGTACCTCTGAAATTGATATGTGAGAAATAAATTACCTTTTTTTAGGCAAGTTTTAGTTGGAATTTTCTGTTATTTGCAGCTGAAGGCTACTTTGCAGAATGAATAATAATGAATGAAAAGTACTGAGCACCCAATAATAACTACTGTCATTATTACTTTAACCTTTTTTTCTCATAGTCACTTTTTAGGTCTTTTTCTCCCTTTTCTTGACCCTATGGAAACCATCAGGGAATGTGTAGTTTCTTATTCCTTTCTATATTCCCCTACATACCTACAACAGTGTTTATCAACAGTAACTGCTTACAAATATTGTCAAAATGAAATAGAATTGAATCAAAGCATTTTCACACATTGTACTGTAGGGTCTATTAATGAACTAGAGTAGACAGATTTCATTAGCAAAAGAGGGTGTATTTTATAAAGAACAGTATGAGAAACATCAATGTACTTTTTATTCTAAAGAATGATATATTTTTCATTCTAAAGAGAAAATATAAATTTCCATGAACCAAGTTTCAAATGCTAGAGCAATACTATTTTGAACAAGTGACATTTCTAAAGCACCGAGAAAAAGAAACTCAGATGAGAAAACTTAAAACATGACAATGTCTTTGTAAAACCAAGCCGTACTCTTAATAAAAATTGATAAATATTAAAGACTCATTCAACTGTTGCCCAAAGTACCATCCTTGATCTTATATTCATATTCCTGAGTGATAGCTTGCGCTTTTTATGTTTTTATGCTCCCTCTTTCATCAGATAACTCCACTCTTTCTTTCTGGCTCCAAGAGTCTCTTTAGGCCTCAATGTATAACACAAAAGTAAATAAAGTGACGAAATAGAAAACAGCACAGTTAATTTTACCAATTAGCAAATATAAGCAAGCTCATAAGGAGGCCTTTTTTCCCTCTCTTTTCAGTAAGAGTCAGATATTCATTCATCTTTTTTTCTTTCTTAAGACTTTCTGGATGAATATTAATGTCATAAAAAAAGAAATCCTGTTAACTTCTAGTGAAGTCTAGTGTTGTGCTGAAAAGAGAAAATGGGAAGAAAAGGATCAAGCCTACCAAAAAAATCTTATCTGGGGACAAATCCCAAACTAACACAGTTTTATATCACTGTAACATCCAACTAAAGCAGAAGTGTTTTGTTTTCACTAACCTCTAACCAAACTTTAGAATTCCCTTCAATCATAAAGGCAACATCACAATAATTGGCAACAACTGTGATTATGTGAACAACAGAAATCATGGATATTTTCACAACACCTTACAATTGTAACTGATATCTCAAAATGTTGTTTATTTTTATCCCATCATTAGTTATTCGATTTCTGTACTTATTGAATTTATGTGATAAAGATGCACATCTATTACTATATCAACAATTTTTAAATATTTTGATAACTATATGTAATTGATCTCCTTATAATCCTATGGATTTTATTTTGATGCATTTAAAACATGACTCTGAGACGTGGTTTATAGCCTTCACCAGACTTCCATGGCTCAAAAATAAATGTTAAGGACCCCTGAACTACGGAAATGCAAATGAGCAGAACACTTCCAGAAATCTAAAAAGTAAAGGGGGTGGAAGCAGAATCAGCTAAGACTGAACCTCTGCCCCTCCCATCATACAATATGCTACTTATTTCTTCTCAAACAACAAAAATCAAAGTCGATTACACTTTCCACAAACAGCTTTTACTTATTTCAAAAAGATAAATTCTTAAATTTTCAGAAATCAATTGTGCATATGTTTCTCCTGAATATGTTTGATAATTTTGAATCAAAAATATTCTAAGCTTATTTTGGAAAAGTTAATTATATCAGACTTATACCCACCAGGGTAATTCTACCTTCAAAAGAAAATTTTTGAACAAAACTTCTATTTTTATTTATTTATTATTATTATTTTCTTTTGCGGTACCTGGGCCTCTCACTATTGTGGCCTCTCCCGTTGTGGAGCACAGGCTCCGGACGCACAGGCTCAGCGGCCATGGCTCACGGGCCTAGCCACTCCGTGGCATGTGGGATCTTCCCGGACCAGGGCACGAACCCGCATCCCCTGCATCGGCAGGCGGACACTCAACCACTGCGCCACCAGGGAAGCCCAAAACTTCTATTTTTAAATTACAATTCCAATGTGTAACCACGGAAAGGAAAGTAATGGTTTTTTATCTGCAAATTATAGATAGATAATACATATATCTATATGTAGATATATCTGTACATCATCAAATATGTACTTTTAAACGTTTGCACATCATTAAAGAGGACATTTCATAGGCGAAAATACTGGAAATGAATTTTGATTTTGTCAAATTTTAAGGTGGTTTAAAAGTGCTATTGCTCAAAGAGAAGAAAAGTCATCCCAATACAAGATATTCCGACATAAAAAATACATAAAAATACATAACAGATATGAAAGACTCCTACATAAAAAAGAAATCACAAGTTTGTGAACTTTCTTTTCTCAATGTCTCTCAAATTAAAGGAGCCAGGCAAACATAGCTTGAACTCCATCTCTGCAATTGCTTCCAGATTCCCCCTTATTATAGTTAATAGTGATTAACAGTAAAGTAAGAGTAATTGCATTTACAAGGTGTCAGGCACACTAGTTCAAACTGTAGCTATAAAAGGAAACAAGGCAGGCACAGTGACTACACCGAGAGACTCTGGTTTAGTAAGGCAGGTATTATGTAATGTAAATAATCGGTTAAATACAATTGTTAATATTATGAAGGAAAATCATATTGTGTATTATCTCACTTAATTCTTACAACAACTCTGTGAGATAGGTTATTATTATCTTCGTTTCATGAAAAGAAGCTTAAATTCAGAGACGTGGAGTAACTTCCCCCATGTCAAAAGGGGGCCACAAAGATACAAGCGTAACAGGAGAGGCTGAAACATACAAATTTAATTGTAGAGTAATAGCTTTATATTACAGTGGTGTTTAGCTTTCTGAAGGAACACAGTGATTATTTATTCAGCTTTGAAACCATCATGTCTTGTACGTGATAGGTAAAACTTAACTGTATGACAATAAAAATAAATCACTGGACAAAATTTAAGAGGTAAAGAATGGGAGAACACAAAGTATTACACTCCTACATTCTGCCAGGAAGCCAAAGACAAGATCTGCCAACTGTACATTTTGGAAGAAGGTTACGTTCACCTTCGGTCAAAAAACAGAAAAAAGGTACTATTCTAGTGAGTGAGGTTTGTAACGGAGCAAGCTATGCATGCGGAGGGACAGGGGTAGGCGGGAAATCTCTGTGCGCCCTCTCAATTTTGTTGTGAACCTAAAACTGCTCTAAAAAAGTCTCTTTACATTTTTTTTCCACAATAAATAATGAATAAATAAACAGACAAAGGAAATATTACGTATTATTTAATATCTGATGAGCATCTACTATACGGGTAACAAATACATTGATCTTGAACTCTTTGGTTCTAATCGGCTGTCAGTAACTCCTAGGAGGGCTGTGCTGAAGAGCATTCTGAGTGGGGTAAGGGTAGCAACGCTGTACTGGAAGAGGGGAGAATGACAGGATGCTTGCCAACGATTTGCCATTCCTGGCTACTGATGTTGTGATACTGTGCTAAGGGAACTGTCCTTTCTCAGGAGAATCTCAGAGTGTAGCGGGAGATAAGCTCAAAGAAAGAGAAAAAGCACAGGACACTCTGACAAGTGCAGGAACAGATCTATGTTCAAGATTCTAGGTCAGTCCCAAAAAGGGAGATAGGAGTTCTGCCTGTAGTTATTAGTAACTTGATTTATTAGTTATAATAACAATAACAGTGTGATATATTGCAAGCGAACAATCTGTCCAGCACTGTACTAACTACTTACATGTCTTAAGTCACCAAATTCTCTCAAAATTCATGTGAGATGGCTGCTATTATTATCCGCAAAAAACTGAGAAACAGTTGAGAAAACTGAACTCTAGATAATATAATTAACCTGCCTAAGATCAATACATGGTAGGTGGGGAACCGGAGTGCAAACCTCACATGGTCCAGAGCCCAAGACGTTACCCATTAAAATATGTGAAAAATACTTTTTTTTTTGGCACTGGGTGTGTTTCCTCCAGAGATAAGTAAAATTACTTCAAGGATATTCTTTTCCTTAGTAAGAAGCAAGTAATTTGGAACCACAGTGATTTAAGTTTAACCCACTTAACACTGTCAATGAAACTTCAAAAACATGGATCAGCTATACCAATTCATTAACTCTTGATGTTTGTCACTCTTCAAGGAATTCTTTTTTTGTTTGTTTTTGCTTTTGTTTTCACATAGGTTAACAGACTTTTGCAAGGAAACATGCGAAAAGTCAAATACCGATTCTGACAGTTTACCAACTGGAATTGCAAATTCCAAATACAACTCTATAAAATTCTATAAAATTGTAGGGCAGGATTACGGAAATAAATCACAGGGATTAACAAGTACAGATATCCTGGCCTTGTCACTTTTCCTGCTGCTTAATGTTCATTAAGCCTGTCTAATGAAATAAAAACTATAAATGAAGCACAACATGACTCTAGCTTTCATGGAACTTTAACAAGAACAAGGTAACAGTTTTAAGAGTCAGACTCATGAAAACCAGTCTAATTGGGCTTTAAATCCAAGTTTTATTCAGGATTTTAAAAAGCCACTAGCCAGTATCACTGCCACCCAAAAACATGTAAAGGCCTTTCGTATGAGGGTAGGAAGACTACAGATCAGGGATCAGAAGCAGACTTGTTAATCTTGGAATCATCATGTAAGATTATTAACAGCACATATATTAACTACTTGATTTTTGACATTTTACACATTCTCTTAAAAAGATATTATTTACTCACCACCCAGACTGAACAGATGTTAACATATGGCCATCTCTGCCTCAGATCCTTTTTCTTTTTTCTTTTAAAAACTAAGTACCACATACTCTTTAATCTCTCTTACTCTGTATGAAATCAGGATTCTAACTTGAATCCCCCTGGAGATTCAGACATTCAAACCCTAACTTTTATTATGATCATAGCTACAAAAGGTCTAACCCAAGCATCAATCCCGTGCAAACACCATGGAGATGGGTGACACAATCATGTCCATCGTACAGAAGAGGTAACCAGCAATAGGAGAGACTGAGATTTGCTAGCTAGTAAGTGACACATGTGGGATTTGAACTGAGCTCTGACTGTCTTCAAGGTCCCTATTCTTTGCATGTGCCTACAGTTCCCAGGAATAATAATGATATCCATCAGTCTCAACAGTAACCATTCCGTCCCAGCTTCTGCCAAATCTAGGCCTATTTATACTGTGGTTATTGAGCATTTACTATGCTCCAGGCACAGTGGATTAAAAACGCAGGCCAACCAAAAAAGAATCAGTCAGAGCACTGCTGATTTTACAAGGCTTCTGAAAATCTATTCCAGTGTCTTCCTTCCTTAATAAAGCTGGGATTCACGGGCATCTCCTGCCACAGGATCACTTATGCTCCCAGCCATCTAGTGCTACTCTCTGTGCCAGGCAAAATGGATTCTATTCCTTGATTATTAATCACCCCAAAAGCCACTGGTGGAGAGAATTCTACCGAGGTTCCCAAGCCATGAACCTCAAAAGCTTTGATGATCAGGATACAGTCAACTGTTTCTTCCATCTCCTGCTCCATTCTGTCTTGTTACCAGAATTAGTCTTGTCAACAGGCCTGTCCTGAACACCCAATTGTTATAAGACTCATCTTCTAATTCCCCCTTTCCCTATTTTGTACTGATGAGACAATGTTGGCAGGTTCATTTATTTTACAAATATTTACTGAATGCCCTCCATTTCCCTGACACTATTCTAGGCACTGTGGAAGGAACAAACAAAATAGTCATGATGTTTGTATTTTAGTGGAGAATGGCAGACAATAAGCAAACAAGTACATGGTATTTCTGGTGATAAAATGGTTAAGGAGTAGAAGCAGGTAGGGTATAAATAGAGTAGTCAAGGAAGGACTCTCTGATTAGGTAACACCCCAGCAGGGACTAGAATGAAATGAGGGCAAGAGCCACATTTGTATTTGGAGGAAAAGAATTTCCATCATGGTAAATAACAAGTGCAAAGTCTCTGAGTCAAGAGAATTCTCAACGTGTTCAAGGCCAGTGAAGTAGGATGAGCCAGGCTGAGTGCTAAGAGCTAAGGTCAGAGAGGATCAGAGGTCAGATCATAGCAGCCTTTAAATTTTAGCTCAAAAAGAATGAGCAATCATTAGTATGTATAAGTATCATGATCTGACTTATAAAACTTCGGTTGTCAGGATAGGACGTGGGCATTTCGGAATTTGGTGGGAGAACATAACGGATTCCACGGGGTTGGACACATCTTCTTGAATGGTGTGTCTGTCCAAGAGGGCTTCCACACAAGCTGGGACTCGCCATGTGTGGTACACAGGGTGTTAAAGTAGGTCAAGGAGCCACACACGGTGAAATCAACCAAAGTGCTTTATAAAATTGAAGATTCCATGAGGCTAGCTCAGATATGATGAACCAGAATTTCTGTGGCCAGGGCTAAAGAATCTGCATTTCAAACAAGGTACCTTAGTGGCTTACATATACGAGAATTTTGGAAAGCTAATGGGGTCAGGGAAAGCTTGGCAGAGAAGATGATTCTTGAACTGAGTTCCAAAAACAAGAAAGAGTTAACTTATGGGGGAGGGGCAGAGAGCAATGGTGGTCAGGATCCCTCAGGGAGAGAAACCATTATGAATAAATACCTAGATACATAAAATATTATCTGACTTTTAGATTCCCACATGCAATATGACATAACCAAAGCAACTTTTTTTCAACATTTATCCTGTGCCAGGCATATATGTGATCTCATTTTATGACCCCAATCACCATGAAAGGAACTTTAAGAAAAGTGAGAACCAGAGAAATGAATGGACCTATTCAAGATTACTCAGTTAGTAAATGGTAAAGGCAGAATTGAGGCAAATGATGTTTAACTGAAGCATGTGATCTTAGCCATTAGACTGGGGAGACTCAAATAACAAAGTATGAGAGATAATAGAACAGATCAGGATGTCCGTGAATGCCTTTGTATAATAAGCCAAAGTGTTTGAATGTTGACACAAAATCCATGGAGGGTTGCCTTGAAGAAATTTATGCAAGGGAATGATGTAATCAGATGTGGGTTTTGGCATGTGATTTTTGGCAGCAAGAATATAGGCAAGAAGTAGTGATAGCTGGAATCAAGTTAATGGCAAAGATAATGCCTTCACTCAAATGCTCTAGAAATCAGAGCTTGAGGCAAGGGTAAAGTGCTGATGGCTTACCTGAGAGGTACATACCTATGGTGGTGAAGGTAAAGAAATAAGGTAAATGTAGGAGACTGAATAATGATCACCCAACAATATCAGATCCTAATCCCTGAAACCTTGTAAATGTTACCTTGTAAGGAAAAAAGGATATTTTCAGATGTGATTAAGTTAAGGATATTAACAAGTAGAGATTATCTTGGATTACCTGAGTGGGCCCTAAACTCAATCATAAGTGTCTTTATAAGAGACAGGCAGAGGGAGATGTGACACATGCAGAAGAGAAGGAGGGGATGCAACCACAGAGACAGAGATGGGAATGAAGCAGTCACAAGTTAAGGGCTACAGTCAGCCACCACAAGCTGAAAGAGGCAATAAACTGATGCTCCCCTAGAGCCTCCAGAGGGAGTAAAACCATGCTGACCCAACTCTGTTGCAGTGAAACTGATTTCAGACTTCTGGCCTCAAGACCTAGGAGGGAATAAATTTCTGTGGTTTTAAGCCACCAAGGTTGTAATTTGTTATAGCAGCCCTAGGAAACTAATCCAGTAAGCAAGGAAAGAAAGGATGCAAGGCAATGTGATGTATTACGATGCCTTACTATGCTGGTCACCACTTCACAAACAACCACATCATGTCGTAACAGGCGGGTTGCCATGCAGCCCACGGGACTTCTGGAGAAGGTATACAAGGAGAAACAATACTCCAGAGCAGCCCACTAAAGGACAAAGGGTGAGGAATTTATCTGCCTGTATGCATAATCTAGCCCGTTGACAACTATTTGGAAACCCCCATTCCACACCTCATGGTGTGCATTTCATGTAAATGCAGAAACAGAAGAGCTGCTTACTGTAAATAGGACTCAGCATGCGGTGCAAGAGACCCATGCAAATCTCAGCCTCCAACTCTGATTCTGTCTGAATTGGGAGCTCAGCAGGCGGTGCCAGTAAAGGTGACGGCACGGTGACTCATGTGGCAAGAAGAACATTGTCAACGGAAGCTGAGAATGTGTACAAAATCTGCACGTGATAAGGGGTATAAAGATGAAATTATATATTCGGGGATGTGTTGTAGATACAGTCAAGAGGACTTTCTAACTAGTTTGCTATTGAATTGTAGTTAATCAAATGAGCATCTGAGTCAAGGAGATATGGTTTCAAATCCTAGTTCTACCACCTACTCAAATTATTAAGGATAATTCGATCTTTCAAACTCTCTGTTTCTTCCCATCTGTGAAATGGAAAGAATAATATGCACTATGCAAGGTTCTAATGAAGCAAAATGTGTAAAGCATTTATCACAGGGTTTGGCACAAAGCACTTGGTAAATTAAAAAGTGGAATGATACTCGTCATTATTGCATGGAGTGAGTGAGGCAGAGGAAAGAATATAGGAGGACATTCAGGAGTCTGGCTTGGGCAACTGAGGATATTAGGGAGGGGAGAAAGCTTGACAAGGTAGAAAATGAGAAGCTGACAGACAGCTATATATAGATGGATCTTCCTGGAGCAGCTTCACTGTTTTGCTTGACCACCCAGACCACTAAGAAGAGGGGAAAGGAACTATTCATTGAGCCCCAGCTATGTGTCGGGCACTATCTCACTACTTTACATGTGTTATTTCACTTGTCTTCATGACAACCCTTTGATTTAGGGTGTTTTGCTATGCTTTACAAAAAAAGAAATCTGAGGCATAGGGAACATAAGTTATTTTACCCCAGCCACTCATTTATAAATAGGTAGAGACAAAGATGTCAACCTAAATTCCTCTGATCCCAAAACTGGTGTTCTTACCACCTCCCCCATGCCCCATGATATTCCGCACACATGCTCAAGTATACTTAGAAAACATATTCCCAAGCCAAGTATATTTTTTCTTGAATTTTCTACACATGCAGCATATAAAGGCATTCACATCTATTAAAATATTGCAACTGACAATATCAAGTACTGACAACAACACAGAGCAACTAGCATTCTCATATGCCGCTGACGGGTGTACAAACTGGAACTATTTTAGGAAAACTGCTAAGCTTTATTTACCTAAAGCTAAAAATATGCTCATTCTACAACGTAGCAACTCTACTCTTAGATTTATAACCAGTAGAACTGAGTGTTTACGTCCACCAAAATAATACACAAGAGTGTTCAAAGCAGCTTTATTCAAAACAACCAATCACTTGGAATAGCCTCCAAGTCCCCCAACAATAACATGGGTAAATAAATTCTGGTGTAGTCCTGCAATGGAACACTACACATCAGCAAAAAGAGTGAACCGCTTGTACACATAAAAACATGAATGAATCTTACCAAACAGGATGGTGAGCAAATAAAGTTAGGTATAGAAGAATATACATCACATAATCCCATTTATAGGTAGAACAGGCAAAAGTAATCTATGGTCACAGAAGTCAGGATAACAGTTACTCTTGGGGGCAAAGGTGCCAACTGGGAGTGGGTCACATGGGAACTGTCTAGGGTGCTGAAAGTGTTCTTTATCTTGATGGACAGTGGTTACATGGGTGTACATAAAAACTTAAAACAATCTGTACACTTAAGATTTGTGTACTTTATTCTATACAAGTTATATCTCAATGAAATTTTAATTTAAAACATTAAGGAGGCCAATGAAACCAGCCAGCAGGCCCTCAATCATCAACCTCTGATCAAAACCAGTTCTGTATTAATCAGATCTGTCTCACCCTTTCATCCCCTACACCTGGCACACAGTAGTAGAACTCAACAAGCATTTATGTAACAAGTGAGCACATGCCTAGGGCAATAGGCAAGTTCCCACCCACCATTAAGTACATCCCTCTCGTTCCTCAGCTAAACCACAGACTGTGGTGGCATCACGCTCTGCAGCTCAGGAGGTGGTGGGACCAATCCCCAAACCTGGCCATACCTTCATTAGAAGAAATAAACCATAAAACCAAGCAGCACTTTTGCAGTATGACACAGCAGTATTGCTTGCATTAGGCCAATTTTCCACTTATGACAGCAGTAATAGCACTAAAAGCTGATAAAAGCGGTCTGTTCGTTCCGAGATCAGCTCTTATGGCTTATTCTAAATATTATCAAGTGAATCAAGAGCCGCCATTACAGTGTCTAAAAAGCCTTCATACCTTGTAAGCAATCTGACAAATAATCATCAGCGTGCTTGTGTGAGGCCAGGACTGAGGGAAAAAAGTCAGCAACTGACATTCCCGTTTACAGAAGTCATTAAGGTAATTTTGATTAGTTTCGGAATAAACAAAATGGATTTCATATGTAAAGTCATATACCACTGCTTTCAACAATTCCAGTATTTTTAAAAATCTTATTTCCAGGCACTTGAAGATATGGGCTACTTAAGTTGTTGAAGCCTTCTCAGGCCTTATGAGGACAGAAGGAAGTTCAATAAAACTGCTGAGGGCTCAGTCAGTCACAGTGGCTCAGCCAATATTTCTCACGTCTCATTTTAAGTAAATTTCAATATTTCTGATTCCACTAAATTTCAGATTTGGTGATTATTCACGCATGCTATGCTCAAAATAACTTGCTTCTAAGGAGTTTCTTAAGAGAAAATAAATAAGTCCAGTAAAAACCAAGCTATGTTTAGCTTGTTCATGTGAGAACTTCTGGATTACAGTTGAGGACATAAACTTTCTGGAGGATAATTTGACAAAATTACCATCTACCGGATCAGGGGTTGGTGAAATTTTTCCGTAATGGGCCAGACAGTCAATATTTTCAAATTTGCAGACCATATAGTCTATGTCACAGCTATTCAACTGCCATTATAGTGTGACAGCATAGACAATATATAAATTAGTGTCACCATGTTCCAATAAAACTTTATTTAAAAAAAAAAAAGAGGTTGCATTTGACCCCTGGTCCATAGTTTACCAACCTCTGCACTAGACTGTAAGATCCCTGTCATAGGGCTAAACCTGCTTTATTCACCATAGTATCTCCAAGTGGGTGTAGAGAAGAGCACAAATTAGATATTTGGTAAATATTTACTAAATAAATATTGAATGAATCATAAGCCTTAAAATTCCATATATTTCATTCACCAACCACCTCTAGACATTACCCTAAGAAAATAATCAGAGGTGAGTATAAGTATTTTGCTATGCGTACTTGTCACAATATTTGTTTACAATAACAAGATAACAGAATAACACAAATAACCAATAATAGGGGAGTGGATGGAAAAATATGTATATTAATAAGATGGAATGTTAATTACTCATTAAAAATGATGATTTGGAAGAACAATATTTAACATTTTTTAAATATCTTCAAATGCATGAAGTAAAAAAATTTATTAGAAAAAAGTATTTTTCATTAAATATTTATTGAACACCTACTATATACCAAACACTATTCTAGACACTGAAATATGAGAGGAGCAAAACCAGCAAAAATCCTGTCCACATAGAGGACATATTATCTTAAATAAGTATGGTTGTACTATCAAAAAAAAGTACATATAATATTTTTAAGTTTGAAATGTTCTTCATCAAAATATTTTTAGAAATTAATTGTCAGGGAATAAACTCCTGAGTAATTTTATCTATGACATTTTGATTAAGAATACTAAACAAAGTTGATTACTTAACATGAATGGTATCAATAATAAATAATCTGATTTCAAGTAATTATTGCCTAATTAAACACTGATGGGGTAAGACATAACTTCTAGAATTTTTTAGCAGAAAAGTACCTATTTTGAAAGAAATTTATTTTATTCACCAAGCCCTCATATAGCGTGCATATATATGTATATATACACACACACATACATATCTTATGCTAGACACTGCTCTAAGTACTTCACAAATATAAACTTATTTAATCCTTGTAACAACCCTATGAGGTAAGTATTATTATTATCCCTAATTGACAGATAAGGACACTGACGTATGGGAGGTGGGGTAAGCGACTTACCCAAGGTCACAAAACTAACCAATGGCAAGGCCAGGGTTTAAACGCAGCCTGTACCATTCCAAGGCCTGTAGTTTTAATCATCATGAATACTATTTGGAAACGCAATATATAAAATAAGTAATAATTTTTTTAATATCCACTTTCTTTGTAAGTTAAAATTTCTAACATTGATATAATAAGATCAGTTAGAATGATGAGGCATTTCTGTTAACTATGGGAATTTTTGTTTGGAAGTTATGAGTGACAGCTGCAGACTTATATCACCCTGAAGAGGCAGCTTATTTTTGCAGTTTGCTTTGGAAGACAAAGTACTGAGACTCTTCCTCCTTACAGACAAATGGTAATAGATTTTATTCTCCCTTTTTATATAACTTATATTGCAGAACAGGCAAAAATCTTGAACGAAACTAACCCAGAGCTTACAGGAGGAATAGTAAAAAATAATTGGGTTTTAAAGTTAAATCACTAGCAACATCTAATAATTTTTATAACATTCCTTAATGCATATTCAATTTGGAAGTTCCTAAGTTCTTTACTCAGTTTGACATTAATTATTTCCAGAAAATACTTTGCAAATGTATATTATAACACCAAGCTGATGAATAATCTCTTTGAAAAATTATATATCAATGCTCATTTCTGTCAGATATTCACTGTTTTCCAAGAGTTAAATTTATTTTGTTGAATATGATGACTCTAAACCGTGTTTCATTTTCATCGATCATAATTTATCTGCAATCAAAAGCACCAAAATATTATAACCCGAATTGCCTAATTGAACTCCCTGAGATTTAAATAATCAGCTCTCTCTCTCTCTCTCACTACACACATACACACACCCCACATGCAGCTATTTCTTCATTTTAATTATAATATTTATACCAACCTCTTGCTCTGAAAAGGCCAATAAATTTTGGTATCAAAAAGCAAATTCTGGACCGCTCTGCAAATGTGACTACTAACCAACTCTGAAAAAGCTACCCTTTAAAAAACTATGATCAAAAAAAAAAAAAAAAAAACTATGATCAATGCCTGCCATTGGCACAATAAATGGAGAATGGCAACGTATGTGTGCCAAGTATTTCTAAGGCTTGCCTTTCTCCCCTGACCCTAGCAAAATGCTCTTATAACCAAAAACAAGACACCTCACTTCTTTTTAAAAAAAAAAAGATCCTCCTAACACAGACTTTACACAAGGATTGACTTTTTCCCAATTAGATGATACTATTGTATTATCTGGAGTTCGCTGTTTTAGGGAGGATTTTTCTGGAGCATCTCCCGGGTGATGGCAATCATCCTAAAATACTCCTGGAGAGAAACGATTCTGTGATCTCATCCTGAAGCTTTTAAGACTTCCCTTCGGATTAAAGGTCTTAGCATCTCATCTTTAAGAAGAAAAGCGAGGTGATGAGTACTATATAAACACATATTTTCTTGAGAGTAATCTTCAGAGAAATTGTGGAGTCGAGTAAGTTTTAATGAACTCGCTGGGTTTAGCACACTTGTTATTCTACCTCTGGGACAAGCATTCACATCTGCATGAAACCTCATGCATACCTTTCATGTCTCCCTGATCACCAGGGTAAATCTTAGATTTGCCAGTTCTCTTAGGATTTTATTCATCTTCCTTTTACACATAACCTTTCTCATACAAAACTCAGGCTGGACTCCCTTTGGCAAAAGGGAGCCAGGAGTGTGACAAAGAATCTATGAAGCTAAATGAGGAGGGAGGTTATTATGTGACCTGGATGGAGGCCTTCATGGCACCAATTAGAAGGCACGTGAGCAGGAAGGGCGCTTTGGAGAGCTATTGCAGAATGTTACCTGCTGGCTGTCTCTTTTAGTTATTTATTTGAGTGATCTCCTCTGATCTCTTTTGCATTTCCTTTCCTTCCCAAAATCTTGCTGAAACAAAATTCTAACCCGGTGACCCAGGAAACATTCATTTGTGCTTTTCAGTGAAAACGTGGAGGAAAGCATGGAAGAATTTAGAGGAAGGATAATAGGGTTTTGGTATTTCAGCATTGCTACATAGTCTATCTAAACTCACAATGTGCTGAGAAGTTTTTTTACAAAGTTGAACATAAACTCACCATACAACCCAGCAATTCCACCCCTAGATATTTACCCAAGAGAAGAAATGAAGATATATGCCCACAGAAAGGCCTGCACATGAGTGTTCACAGTAACTTTCTTCATATTAGCTCCAAACAGGAAACATTCAAGTGACCATCAGAGTAGAATAGATAAATGAATTGTGGTTTATTCATACAATGGACTACACACCTCAGCATTACAAATGAATGAACTCAGCAAAATGGATCAATCTCAGAAACATTATGGTGAGCAAAAGAAAACAGCCACAAAAGAGTACACACTGTACGGCTCCACTTACATTAAGTTCAGGAAAAGGCAGATTTAATCTATACGGACAGAAAACAGATTAGTGGTTCCCTGGGGCTGGCTGGTGGGGGGCACGGAACTACAAAGGGGAATGGGGGAGCTTTGGGGGAGGTGGAAATGTTCTGCATCTTGATCATGGCGGTGTTTTCATTTGCCAAGATCCCAACACACACATAGAAGAGGTACCCTGTATTACATGTAAATTATACTTAAACAAACTTGACCAAAATAAATGTGCTGAACAACCCTTGGCTTGTGATGGGGATTGTCATTCTTCCTTTAAAAAATGTGATCAAACCATTACAATTTTAACCAATGTCGTGCAGAGGTAGCATGGCACTCTTTTGTGCCTTTTGATAGGATTCTCACTACAACACAGCTTCGGCGAGTGTGAGTCAAGAGGCTGAGATTCAAGGGTCACCCCTGCCCCCAACTCTCTGTGAGGCCTCCTTAGATGGGTCAGTTACTTACAAAGGTCTCAGTTTTCTCAGCTGTAAAATGAAGGTAATGGACTAGGCCAGAATTTGCAAAATGATGGGCTATGGGCCACATTTGATCAAATTTGCAGGTCCAGTGCAATGTAATTTTTGCAGTGTAATTCTTGTTAAATATTTGAATTAATTACCAATATTTAAACATCAGAAACTTTTCATAGAAAGTTCAGACTTCTGGCTTCTTTGAAAAGCAAGTATCTGATGACACTTAATCTGCACCCCAAACGGCACCAGTTAGCTGGAAAGGATTAACCACAACTCCATTTAGCCATGCGTAATACTCTCCAGTTCGCCTTGCCTTCTCCCAGGCCCTTTTCATGTCCCCTGGTCATGTTGAGTTTGGAAATCCTAAACTAGATTAATGATGAATAACTGGTGCCCTCAAGGTGTGAACAACTTCCCAGCTCTGAGAAATGACCTACGATCTAATTTTAGGAATAAAATTGCAATGTATGAAAAATTAGCCCTGTAAAGCCACTCACTCAGGTATACACAAAGAGAAAACATTCACAAGCTGTGAAATTCCAGGCAACCTTTTCCAAACACTGGAGTAGGACTAAGGTAGCAGCCTACATGTACCAGAGAAAGTTTCAATAATTAAAACAGCCCAAGACCGACAGTATGATAATCAGCCACTGATCTACTAGTGACTGAAACAAACATTTAGCCCTGAAACAGATCCTGCATTCATATGGGACTGCTCTGCGTTTTTCCTTTTTTGGTTTGTTTTCTTGTTTAATTTATCATTTGGGGTTCAGGACTATATATTCTTTTCTTTTTTTTTTTTTAGGACTATATATTCTTTATAAAATTATTGGAAGCTGTGCTTATTTATTTTCCCTGCTTTAAATATTTTATAAAGCGCTGGAATTAATAGTTGTACCTTAGAAATTTGAAAGGAATCATTCTTAAAATCAACTAATAGTTGAGACTTCAACCACTTTTTCCAAAGCTCTTAGTCTATTCTGTTTGTCTATGTTTTCCAAATTTTAAAATAATCTAAAATTTCTAATTTATTTGTATAACTGTGTGGTTTGCATTACTATATTTCTCAGAACTTTGTGTTCTCGGTGTCTTTCCTTCCCTGGAGGAAAAATAAACTCTCGGATTCATTTATCCTTGCATTCTTGTCCAATTCTTATTTCTCATTCAACCTGTTTCCCATTTCTTCTCTTTCCCTTAGGATCATTTTCTTTTTAAATTGTCTTGAGTTGTATACTTACATAAGTAACTGTCACTTAAGCGTAGTAATTTTCCTTAAGTTTATATTTGACTCATGCTTTAAACTGGGATATTTAGTATCACTGCCTTTGTTTCTGAACACAATATAATTGTGTTTTGATTTCTTCTTTGTCCTAATAACAATTTGGAGAATAATATTTAAACTTCCAATTGGCTAGGCATATCTTTTTAAAATTGTCATTAATTCCTAATTTTATTTCACTATAGTAAAATATGACCTGTATGTTTTCCACTTGAGGAATTTATTGGTATTTTCTTATGACCTACCATGTGATAGGGGACTACCTTTTAATTTTTTGAAATACCGAATGTGGATATTTCAAACAAATATTCCACAAATGTTTAAAAAGAATACGTAAGTTTTATTACTCCATCCTTTATTTCCTTTTTATGCAAAAATATATGTATTTTTTAACCTGTGACAGACTGATAAAAGGATATTACGATCTCCCACTATAAAAGTATTTTTCTCAATTTCTCTTTATCTTTGAGCTTTGTAATATACAGGAAGCTGAAGTCTTCTTCTGGTTCAAAAGAGAGCACCATGTTTTAATCACTTCCATCGTAAATTATTAATAGTAGGCATACATGATATGTGCTTCAGAAAAAAATAATTCTCATATATTGAGAGTTTATAAATTCACTGATACTAAATATTTGGTAATAATACCTCAATTTCTTTGGTAAATGAGAGAAAAACATTTCTGAAGCAAATTATCACATGTAAAGTGGATACTACATTGAGATATTCTCTAAAGGAGTTACTAGAATCAATAACTTTTTTTTTCAATTGGCTGCAGAGGAGCTGGGACAGACACTGAGAATTTAATCGTTTGAAAAAGAATGCTTAGAAATTAGAACCAAAGCTCAAATTCCCAAGTCTACTTTTCAGAAGTTGAACTAAAATCTATTGTTTAGATTATCAAAACAATAGATTGTTTTGATAGTCTAAAATTATTATCAAAAATCTATTGTTTTGTAGATTTTAGTGTACAGGTCATACACATATGTCCTTAACTTCATTCCTCAGTATTCTATGGTTTTTGATGCTATTGTAAGTGGTATTTTCTTCATATTCATTTTCCAATTCTCTCTCTCTCTCCACTCCTTCCTTCTCTCTCCCCCCGCTCTGCCTCTACCTCCCTACCTCCATTTTACAGCTCGTCTACGATTCCTTTTTCCTCTTAGCGATACTCTCTCCTGCCACAAACAGGTTCTCTCTAGGAGGGAAAATGGCCACTGGCATTGCTAAACCTAATTCCTTAAAGGTCATGGTCCCAAAGGAAAAGATTCTTCCCTGTTGATTCCATCAAGAAATTCCCCAGGAAGTCTATTCTTGAACTGCCCTGAGTGACCAAACGCAACAGGTTTTAAGAGATTAGGAAGAGTCTGCCAAGGAAACCCCTTTCCAATACTGAGTGGGCGGGGGCACGGGGGGAGGGGTATTCAGAAGACAAAAAGCAGAGTTAACCAATTCCTAACAATAATCATAACGTATGTTATCAAATTACCTTCAAGGAAAGTTGTGCTGGTTTACCCTACCATAAACACTGTACAAATATCCTCTTTCCTTTTTCATTCTATGCTTTAATGTTGATTTTTCACCATCATATCTGTGAATTTTATAATACTGACCAGATACTCTCCCCACCACTGGCCATGTCCTTCTCTCATTTGCTTAGTCACAAAGTCTGGCTTTTCCTTGGGCTTCACAGTGGGGACAAACTTTAATCCATTTCCCAAGGAACTGAAAGCAACTGCTAAATTCCAAGTATCCATCTACAGAAGTTCATTTAAGTTTCCAGTTGCCAACAAAGGGGAAATAGCCTATCTACTCTGAATTGCAGTGTCAGTGTGATAAAACATGTTTAGAAGCTCTCAACTTGAAAGTAAGTGATTAATAGGGAAATTTCTCACAGTCAGAATAAACTAGAGGACCAATACCAATAATATCATTCCACCCTTTCCATTGCTTCCCCCTACTTCTGGAAAAGGAGGGACATATTTCACAACTTTAGGCCCTACTGAATAAGGCATAATTTACTTTACTGATGGAACAGAAAATGGCAGCAATTTTCCAATGTTATATTAATTTCATTAGTCACTAGGTTTCCAACATTTAGAAGAACTAATTGAACAATGGGGTCCTGAGGCCCTCAAAGAGTGAGTATACCACCCTAAATTAGAATTGGGATTACAAGCTTTTAATAGTTACAGTTTACCATCAGCATCCTATCTTTTTTTTTTTTTTTAACATCTTTATTGGGGTATAATTGCTTTACAATGGTGTGTTAGTTTCTGCTTTATAACAAAGTGAATCAGTCATACATAAACATATGTTCCCATATGTCTCCCCTCTTGCGTCTCCCTCCCTCCCACCCTCCCTATCCCACCTCTCCAGGCTGTCACGAAGCACCGAGCCAATATCCCTGTGCCATGCGGCTGCTTCCCACTAGCTATCTACCTTACTACGTTTGTTAGTGTGTATATGTCCATGACTCTCTCTCGCCCTGTCACAGCTCACCCTTCCCCCTCCCCAAAACCTCAAGTCCGTTCTCTAGGAGGTCTGTGTCTTTATTCCTGCCTTACCCCTAGGTTCTTCATGACATTTTTTTTTTCTTAAATTCCATATATATGTGTTAGCATATGGTATTTGTCTTTTTCTTTCTGACTTACTTCACTCTGTATGACAGACTCTAGGTCTATCCACCTCATTACAAATAGCTCAATTTCGTTTCTTTTTATGGCTGAGTAATATTCCATTGTATATATGTGCCACATCTTCTTTATCCATTCATCCGATGATGGGCACTCTTTTTTTTTTTTTAAATAAATTTATTTATTTTTTTTGGCTGCGTTGGGTCCTCGTTGCTGCAAGCAGGCTTTCTCTAGTTGCAGCGAGCGGGAGCTACTCTTTGTTGTGGTGCGTGGGCTTCTCATTGCAGTGGCTTCTCTTGTTGTGGAGCACGGGCTCTAGGTGCACGGGCTTCAGTAGTTGTGGCACGCGGGCTCAGTAGTTGTGGCTCGTGGGCTCTAGAGCGCAGCCTCAGTAGTTGTGGTGCACGAGCTTAGCTGCTCCGCGGCATGTGGGATCTTCCCGGACCAGGGCTCGAACCCGTGTCCCCTGCATTGGTAAGCAGATTCTTCACCACTGCGCCACCAAGGAAGTCCAGTATCCTATCTTAAAAAAACCTTAGAGATTAGTTTATACACTGGATCATTATAGAGAGGGTTAATAAGAAGTCCAAACCATGTCTCTCAAACGATGAGCACATTTCTATATGACTCAGAGAACCTGTAACAGAGATACATGTTATCCTTTTTCTTTTTTTTGAATTTCATTTATTTTTTTATACATCAGGTTCTTATTAGTTATCTATTTTATACATATTAGTGTATATATGTCAATCCTAATCTCCCAATTCATCCCACCACCACTCCCATCCCCCTCCTGCCACTTTCCCCGATTGGTGTCCATACATTTGCTCTCTGCATCTGCGTCTCTATTTCTGCCTTGCAAACCGCTTCCTCTGTACCACTTTTCTAGATTCCACATATATGCGCTAATATACGATATTTGTTTTTCTCTTTCTGACTTCACTCTGCATGACAGTCTCTATGTCCATCCATGTCTCTACAAAGGACCCAATTTCGTTCCTTTTTATGGCTGCGTAATATTCCATTGTATACATGTACCACATCTTCTTTATCCATTCATCTGTCAATGGGCATTTAGGCTGCTTCCATGTCCTGGCTATTGTAAATAGTGCTGCAATGAACATTGGGGTGCATGTGTCTTTTTGAATTATGGTTTTCTCTGGGTATATGCCCAATAGTGGGATTGCTGGGTCATGTGGTAGCTCTATTTTTAGTTTTTTAAGGAACCTCCATACTGTTCTCCACAGTGGCTGTATCAACTTACATTCTCACCAAGAGTGCAAGAGGGTTCCCTTTTCTCCACACCCTCTTCAGCATTTGTTGTTTGTAGATTTTCTGATGATGCCCATTCTAACTGGTGTGAGGTGATACCTCATTGTAGTTTTGATTTGCGTTTCTCTAATAATTAGTGATGCTGAGCAGCTTTTCATGTGCTTCTTGGCCATCTGTATGTCCTCTTTGGAGAAATGTCTATTTAGGTCTTCTGCCCATTTTTGGATTGCGTTGTTTGTTTCTTTAATATTGAGCTGCATGAGCTGTTTATGTATTTTGGAGATTAATCTTTTGTCCATTGATTCGTTTGCAAATATTTTCTCCCATTCTGGGGCTTGTCTTTTCATCTTGTTTATAGTTTCCCTTACTGTGCAAAAGCTTTTAAGTTTCATTAGGTCCCATTTATTTATTTTTGTTTTTATTTCCATGACTCTAGGAGGTGGGTCAAAAAAGATCTTGCCGTGATTTATGTCAAAGAGCATTCTTCCTGTGTTTTGCTCTAAGAGTTTTATAGTCTCCGGTCTTACATTTAGGTCTTGAATCCATTTTGAGTTTATTTTCATGTATGGTGTTAGGGACTGTTCTAATTTCATTCCTTTACACGTAACTGTCCAGTTTTCCCAGCACCACTTATGGAAGAGACTGTCTTTTCTCCATTGTATATCCTTGCCTCCTTGACACATGTTATCTTGATTCCCAGAAAGTGGCTTTATTTTTACCAGCAGCAAACAGTTTATAATATAATTGCTTTAACACTGCCATCTGAATTACAAGGACCCGCCTCAAAAAGTTGTTCCTTACACTAGGGGAAACTAATAGATAAATTTCTTTGACCTTGTTGGTTCTTGCCCCATCACCTAGAACCCTGAATTCTCATTACTATTTGCACTAAAAATGAATTCCGGGTGGTATTATTACCTGTAAATTGGTTCAATTCTAATGGGGAGAGAAAGGGATAGATCCTGATTTTAAATCACATATTTACAATTTTTACCAATTCTCCATGTAATTAAGATTTTTTTTCCACAACATGTTCAGGATCCACAATTTACACATAACCAAGGAGTTAAAGCAATTCCCAAAGCGACAGAGGCTTCCGCCAATTGGTGTGTGTTTGTCCCAGTTCCCAGTGTTCAAAGGGTACCTAAGGCAAGTTGAGGAATAGGACTGCTTATTTACTCCTGAATCACAGAACCAACACACTTGTTCCATATCTGCTTATTATGAACCAAATGTCAAGAACAGCTTAGACTCATCTATGGCCCTTTTATTTGTGTGCCTGGTGACACCCATAAAATCACAAAGTATTTTTCATAGTTTTGTTTTATAAAAAAATGTATCAGTCATTAGTATAATCGACTCTTTATCCTGTAGTTTAGTAAAATTTTTAAATTTCTTTTACTTTTCTTGTAATGACATATCTCAAAATAACTTCCTTGATACCAAAGACGCAGCATGGTTTAAGAACCAGTTTACTATTTTGTTAATTGAACTATTTCCCTTTAATTGCTCCATTACTTTCATCTGCACTTCTTTCTTCTTCAAGCTGGTTCCCCAATCATTCCAAAAATTACTACAGTCCTCCCTCAGTATTAACAGGGGATTGGTTTCAGGGACCCGGCAGACACCAAAACCTGCCAATGCTAACGTCCCTTATATAAAATGGCATAGTATTTGCATACAACCAACCTATGTACGTCCTCCCATATACTTTAAATCATGTCTAGATTACTTATAATACCTAACACAATGTAAATGCTATGTAAATAGTTGTAAATACAGTGTAAACTCTACATAATTCAAGTTTTGCTTTTTGAAAAGTTCTGGAATTTTTTTTTCCAAATATTTTCAACTCACGGCTGTTTGAGTCTGAAGATGCGAAACTCATAAATACAGAGGGCTGACTGTATTATAAAACTATAGGAAACAAGCTAAATGCCATATTACTGGTCAAATGCAGAGGAATATTATAAAATCATTAAAGAAAATGTTAAAGTAGAAAAAGCGTAAAATAAAGACCACTGCATATAATAAGCTCTCATTTTTAAAATAAAAATGAGGGCTTCCCTGGTGGCACAGTGGTTGAGAATCCGCCTGCCTATACAGGGCACACAGGTTCGAGCCCTGTTCCAGGAAGATCCCACATGCCACGGAGCAACTAAGCCCATGTGCCACAACTACTAAGCCTGCACTCTAGAGCCCGCGAGCTGAGCCACAACTACTGAAGCCCACGCACCTAGAGCCCGTGCTCCGCAACAAGAGAAGCCACCGCAACAAGAAGTCCGTGTACTGAAACGAAGAGTAGCCCCCGCTCACCGCAACTAGAGAAAAGCCCGCGCACAGCAACAAAGACCCAACACAGCCAAAAATAAATTAATTTATAAGTAAATAAATAAATAAATAAATAATAAAATAAAATAAAAATGGGAAGTGCTAGGGCTTCCCTGGTGGCCCAGTGGTTGAGAGTCCGCCTGCCGATGCAGGGAGCGCGGGTTCATGCCCCGGTCCGGGGTTGGGGGGGATCCCGCGTGTCGCGGAGCGGCTGGGTCTGTGGGCCATGGCCGCTGGGCCTGCGCGTCCGGAGCCTGTTCTCCGCAATGGGAGAGGCCACAGCAGTGAGGGGCCCGCGTACCAAAAAAAAAAAAAAAAAAGGGAACTGCTATATATGCAGAAATCATGTAAAGAAAAACACAAGAAACTACCCACAATTTAACTACTATGGGGCGGGAAGTGACTGAACATCTCCATTGGGGTAGAGTGATTGAGTGATGATAGGACTTCTAATTTTCACTTTGTAATCTCAAAAAACAGACTATCTTTTTCTATCACTGTGATAAACTTAAGTAATGAACTTCTTTGTAATTACTGATTTCATAGAAGAAAATTGCATTCCACATTTTGGTTTTTAAGTGCAACTACCTTTGCCACTTCACCATTGGGGAAAATAGACTTGTATTTATTGTTCCAAAGACTTCTACGTGAAAATTAATTTTCTCCAATGTTTAGCAGAAGGAAAGCCCCAAAAGAGTTTATTTTTCTTCTATATCCTTTGTATCTAAGATGGATTATATTATTTCAGATCATACTCACATCTGTTTATAATAATGTAAAACTTGTATAAAACAAAATAATAATTGAGAATAATTGCACAGACTGAATAAAAATAAGCAATTTTTGAATGTTTGGGGTTGAGCTTTTTTTAAAAAGGATTCTTTTAAGTAGTCTTAAAATATGACTTTAATTTATCCATTAAATCCAAGAGAATTCAAAAACAGGCATTACAGCTGTTAAAATCATGCAATTGACAGTAATGTTTTATCATTACTATTTAGCATACAATTTTTTGTGTGTAATTGGAACTAGGTTTTGTTATGTATAATTACCAAAAAATTTTAATGTTCTGAAAAGAATATTAAAAATATAAACATGTCTGGGGCTTCCCTGGTGGCGCAGTGGTTGGGAGTCCGCCTGCTGATGCAGGGGACGCCGGTTCGTGCCCCGGTCCGGGAGGATCCCACGTGCCGCGGAGCGGCTGGGCCCGTGAGCCATGGCCGCTGAGCCTGCGCGTCCGGAGCCTGTGCTCCACACGGGAGAGGCCACAACAGTGAGAGGCCCGCGTAGCGCAAAAAAAAAAAAAAATATATAAACATGCCTACTAAATTCCTGCTATTTGAATCAAACTATACAGATTCATAATGAATCTTACCTCTGTATTTGTTAACCCTCTTCTTTAATTCTACTGAACTAGCTCCATTTTACCAATGAGCAAAACAGAAAAGCTTCTGGATTTTGTTTTGTTTTTAGATGTGATTGTGCATTTTAATATATTTAAATATTTTCATCTCATGGAACAGAATGTTTCCTTTTAGGTTTATTTGATGCGAGAATTTCAAATTTCTCTAAAATGGGTTATGGCATAGTGTTGTTGGATGTTTTATGTTACCTCACTTTTCTGCTGTTTTTTTTTTTTTCTCCTTAGCACTTATACCCATCCAAAATATTTTTCATTTTACTTATTTAATTTTTTATGGTCTGTTTCATGAACCAGAATATTAATCCCATGAAGATTTCTGTTTGTTTTGTTTACTATTGTATCTGTAGAATCTAGAATAGTTTTGGACACATAGTAGGTGTTCAAAGACAACGCAGTGCCTGCATGACAAAACTAGTTAGAGCCAAATACCCACCTCCTATAAATGGGGTACATGTTCTCCAGTTTACCAGGCACGTCCCATTCCTATCACCTGGCCCACTTTATTGATTTATGTTCTTTGCCTGTCTTTGCTTAAGTTTTGAGATTGAAACACTTGAATTATACTTCTAACCTATTACTCTCTAATCTACCTTAAGCGAACTACTTAGTTCAATAACCCATTTGCCAGCTATTACTATAATAGCTTACACCCTCAGTTAAGACTTGTCCCCTCCTCTACTACCCATTAAAAAAAAAAGTCACACGTTCATGCAAATGAAGTAGCAGCACCTGTGAAAGGCTTATGGACCACTGGTACCTGCCACCATAATCCAGTGGACAATTACAGCATATACTTTAAACCTACGTGATACACTGGGTAAGAATTACACCCAGACTGTGTGTACCTCCATTTCAAAAATTATTTTGAGCCTGTAAAAATCTTCTATTTTGTTCTATTTCACCAAGAAAGAGGTTTGGGCATTGATCATTTACACATAACTCATAAATTTATTGAAATGTTTCAAATCTGTATGGAGCTGAAGTCAAACAGCTTTAAAGGTAGCACAGAACCAAAAGACTTAAGAAAAGAGTAGATGTCTTCCTTCACCTGGTCACCTATGCAGAATGTTGTTTTGAAGACACAGGTTAAGGAACTATAATCGGACATAATAGTGTCTCAGTCAGACACTGCCATAATAATACTATGTAACAAACTACCCCACATATCAGGGTCAAATGTCAATGAGCATTTATTTCTTGCTTGTGTATCTATGAGTCAGCTACAGTTTGGCTAATGTAGGCTGGGTACAGTAGGGCTTAGCTCAAAGCTGTACGCTGGGTCCCGTTTTGCCCCACATGCCTCTCATCACTCGTGGACCAGCAACTTTTAGGCATGTTATTCTCAATGCAAAAGGCAGGAGCCCGCATTTGCAAGCACGCTGCTCACATCTCATTCCTTATCTTTGCCCAGTCAAGTCACAGTACTAAACTCTCGAGGTACACTCCACCACCCATCGTGAGCCAGAGCAACGTTCTGCAGGTAAAATACTTTTTTAGGGGAGTGAAAATTTTAGACCGATAAATCAATCTGAATACACCCACTATTATATGAAAGTAGAGACACGGTATATCTATAATCTGAGACCTCAGTATACATAGATAAAATAAAATTTCAGATGGTGCCCTTATTATGGCAAAGATGAGCCACCAACTTAGAATATGAAGGCTGAAGACTGTGGTAAATGACTTTACCTTCTGGACATTAAGTTCTAAGAACTCAGATGTTAGAACTGAAACTACAAAGGGCTGGCATCTCAAAATCCAGAGACAGCAATAACCACAGAACCTGAAGAGTCAGTCCGTCTCCAAAGATGTGGGCAGAAACCACCTTTCTGCAATTTCTCTAATGGAATTACAATTAACCACAGGCTTGTTGTGGAATAAGGCTCCACTGGGTATTAGAAGTTCGGCCTAATGAATACAATTCCACAGTACACAACAGAGTTTCTAGGTCTCTCTGGAAAGGCATTTAAATGGTGATTTCACAAAATATTACTTTTAATCAAATCACATCGGGATGAGTCACTATTTTATAGTTTATCTTTCTCTAAATAGATTAAATTTTATCAAAGATCACTTCTTCAGCCAAACGTGCTACGTAGTTTTGGTGAATCCTTATTATTTGACAACCTGCCCATCAAACCTGGCTTCCCCTGAAAAGAACTGTGTGCTGAAGAGGAAATACATATGTTTATGTCTATAAATCCAAAGGGAACACAGTATTTTCTTGGTCCCAAATTGCAAGATGCTTCCAGGACAAACAAAGGATTGCCAGTGGAAACTCTGGATATTAGCATTTGAAGTGTTCTGGGGAAGCTGGAAATTTTTGTGAAATAAAAACATACAGTAATTTGAAATTACACACATTCATAGAATAAACCTAGCCAAACTGGCTGCTCTGAGACTATTTTTCCACCCAAATAGTTTAATGGTTTTTCTTTTAAGTATTAGTTGAAAATATTTACCTAGAAGCTCAGAGGAATGTCCCAGAATTGACTGAATTCGGTTGGAAAACACTCTGAGTTTTTTAAAAAATTATTCATTATGAAGAAAAACACAGAATGCTTTCTTGTCAATAATGATTAAATCTGAAACACAGGGTGTGGTATCTTCTCAGTTACCTAAATAATGTCATTGACAACAATAAAGCTACAAGCGACTTATAAATTATGTACTACGAGAGCAGAATTAATAAATACAATAAGAGAGATTTAGGGCGTTAGCTACACGAAATGAGAAGAATTAAGGGGCCCAACTCAAGAAGTTGCGAGAAAATGTTGAAACTTCAAATCCCTCAAGATATTTATTGAACAGAGAAGAATAACTACCAACAGCCTGAAAAAGAAATCCCTTGGCTCAAACCACTAAATAGAAGAGGGGACACAAAATGTGCACAACCTGACCATTCCTTTGTTTAAAAACAATAATTTAATAAACAACTCGAAGGCAGAAGTTCTCTCTTGATTTCTGATGGAAATAGCTCAACATCAGCTGGACTAGAAGATCTAATTTTATGTGCTAAAACTTAGGCCACTTGGCATACTGCTCACTTTTTTGCCAGAAAACTCCTTCACCCCCTCAAGAATGTTTTTTATTAGGCTTAGCAAATAAAGGAATTTTCGTTCTTTATCTTATGACCACTGGGATCAGCAGTTACAATTTGAAATGACTACCGTATCTTAGCAACTCTAATCTTAACAAAATAAATACAGCAAGGAGCAAACAGGCTTCATGCCACACGAGTGTCTCATCACCATCCAAAAAACGCGAAGGGGGAAATCAACAGAGGATGACTCTCACCGTGCTGGTACTCTGGACTTGGCAACTCTCCAATCGTCAAAAACACTACATTTCTTAACATTTTCACAGCAGGGGCACCTACAATACTATATTTTAGGGAAAATTTCACTAAGACCTAAAGGGGCAGTCATGAAAGAGGGAGGGGAAAAGGATGCTTCATCCAAAAAGAAAGATACGAAGGGAAAATGTGAAATGTAATTATTTTCTGTTCCCTTTTCTCCTGGAACTTGGGGGTCACAACAATGGTGGCATCTCCTCAACTGTATCCAAACCAATGTTCATATTTGCACAGTATGAGCAGTTCCTTCCCTTAGACACTAAAGCCTGAGGTAGCTCTGAATTATGACTTAAAATAAGAAAGAAGGCACTCAATAAATAGAGTGAAAGAATGAATGAATCCATTTCTGGCCTCTCCAACTGGTTAGGAAATAGTAGAGACACAAACCTCTTGAAACCACTTCAAACTCCTGCAGAGATTACTTAAAGTGTCTCTGATGCAGAACTAAATGCTTGCTCGATGTGGTCCAAACACGCGCATCACTCTGAAGTGAACCCGAGGCTGTGCAATTGAAAGGAGAGATCAGGGACTTTGTGATTGGATGGACTTGAGCAGGGAGCTCCACACCATCATTTCCTAGCTCTGTGAATTTACAATATTACATCTAACATCTCTGAGCTTCAGGTTCTTCTTCAGCCAAATGGGATAAAACTCCAGAGGGGGGGGGGAAAGATGGCTGTGAAGTTGTCACTTAGAATAATGCATGTAAAGCTACCTATCCCATTTCCTTTAAAGGTGACTGATTTTACCATCAACAAAGGAGACTCACTTTCCTTCTCTTGGTATCGTTTCCTCTGAGTCATATAGGCCACCATCAGCAAACTTATCACATATGGCAGCCTACTTAATGTAATCCTGTTTGATGCTGAGCAGGGTAATCTCCACTCCTCAGAATGTGCAGCTGTTTAGTTCTTTGGCTTGTTACATCTTGTGCATCTCCAGTTAGAAACTGACATCTTGTTTAAGCCCTCATTACCTCTCACCTGAACTATTGACTGCGAGAGCTCAAACACTGCTCTTCTAACCTAACCTTGTCTCTTCCAATCTGCGGCCAGCATTCTCTTTCTAAATTTGACCATATTAAACTTTATGGGGCCTCCAAGTTCTGAGTTATGCCTATTTCTTAAGTCTCATTTCCTAGAATTACTTCTATACTCCAGTGAAACCAGTCTGCTTCTAATGCTGCTTCAGACTCAACACTTTGGCAACTGTTGTGCCCTCTACATAAAATGTCTTTTCACTTTTTTTGGCCAGTTGGTAATTCTTCAGAACCCACCTCAAGCATTATCTCCCCAGTGAAGACATTCCTGCAATTGCTTTAGAAGGTTGATAAGATTCTACAGGGGACCATGTCTGCACAATATACTCTGTCTTTATAGCACTTAATTACGGTGCACTGCAATCATTCACTTCCTTGGGTATCTCTGCCACTAGATCATGAGTTAAAGAGTCCTGAGGTCAGAGATTATGGTTTAGCATTCCCACTGCCTGGCACAGTGCCTGCATGCAGTAGATGTTAGTAAATGTTAGCCTATGTCCTCTAGCACTCTCCTCCCTACCCTTCAAATAGTATAAAGATGGATTAAACTGGCTTGTTTGGACTTTTATTTTGAAGAAGTTAACTGAAAATTCTACTTTATTTGTTAATGTAATGTCTAACCTAATCTAAAAGACGAGTAAGCATCTCTTTATCACAGAAAATAGATGGAAACTTACATTTAAGAAAAAAAAATGTTGATGTTATTTTTGTTCTTGCTGAACTTCCAGTTTCTGTTTTCTTGATGAGCATAATTCCATTTTGCATGCTTGTGACCTTGAATCTTTCTTAAGGCTCTAACTCATTCTACTTCTTGCTTCCCTCACCCCACACTTCTTTCACTCTATACTTCCTTGGCAAGAGCCCATGGCGTGTATATAATAGGAACAAAACCAATGATAATGATGATGGGGATAAAAAGATTTACCTTTTGCTATTAAAGAGTCACAAAATTCTGAGTTTTAAAAGAGACATAATGTTATATATCAAAATTCTAATACAATGGAGTTGCTGTTTGGGTCTGTGGTTCAGAACTTGGTACAGTGCCTAAGATAAAAATTCTATATACTTCAAGTCCCCTAAGAGGAACTTCCCTGGAGGTCCAGTGGTTAAGCCTTCGCTTTCCAATGCAGGGGGTGTGGGTTCCATCCCTGGTCGAGGAGCTAAGATGCCTTGTGGCCAAAAAAACAAAACACATAAAACAGAAGCGATATTGTAACAAATTCAATAAAGACTTTAAAAATGGTCCACATCAAAAAAAAAAAATCTTAAAAAAAAGTCCTCTAAGAAAATTCTTCATTCATTCATACAACAGATAATATACTTTACGTAATAAAGAATACGTATGAAGTGCCCAAGAGTATAGTTGAATATCTGAACTTAAATGTTTCTATAATACAACTTTCCTGGTGGCCTTAAAAAATTACTTCACTAAGTCTCCCATCACCATGAAAGTCACCCTCAACCTTCCAGATCTAATCTAGTTCCATCCTTGTAAGAAATATTGCCTATACCCTACTGCTAAGATGGTATGACATTTCACCCTATGCAGGCTAAAGGATATCTCAAAATGGAAATTCAACTATAGAGGAAATATTATCATTATGTCTGAAAAAGGAGGGAAATGACAAAAAATTAGAAGGAAAGAGAAAATCAGTTCAATGGTGAGGGAATAAATTCATTCAAGCAGTGTGGATTAAACTCCTACGATTTGCTTGACTCCATATTTGGTACCCAGGAAAACACATTTAAAAAAAATTATCTATCCTATATGGCAGTTAGGGAGACAGACAGACACCAATTATTATGATAGGACCTAAGCCTTACATTGTTCAAGAATATTCTGTCCAGGACCTATAATTATAAATTTTTGAGCAGAGAGTCATGTCTCAACATAATATTGTGCATTACTATTCTGTGAGGAGGAAAGAGATTTACAATCTTTAAGATGGTAAGGCTGTTGTAAGGATAAGAAAAAGTTAAAGTTCTACCGGTTTTTCTCTAAAGCCTTCTTTCCCCAATTATAATCTGCTTTCTAAACAGTACACGAAGCCTTGCTTTTATGGTGAAGATAGCCAGATTAAATGCAGGATGCCTAGTTAAATTTAAATTTCAGCTAAATGATGCATAAGTTTTTAGTATTAAGTATGTCCCACATATTGCGTGGGACCTCCTTCTCCTAAAATTTTTGCATCATCTACCAGAAATGCAAATTTCACTGGCCATCCTGTATTTTTATTTGGTATTTTTTAATTTAACATGGTAACCCTATTTATAGGGGTGCCCATCCAATCTTCAGACTCCCCACTTTGAGTGCACTGTATGTGGTCTTAACGAACGCAGTGGATCACACAGTGACTGAGATACAAAGCAGTCTCCTCGGCCTTGTGTTTACCACAACATTGTTTCTCAAGCCTGCAGGCTTGGACAGCTGAGTTCCCAGCTCACTTTCCTAAACTATTTCTGGTTTATCACACAAGTAACAAAATGTGACCTTTATCCTTCTCTTCTCCTGAAGAAAACAGAAATTTTCTAAAGGGGTAAAAATAGCCGAAATTAAAAAAGACTATGAACTATTCCAGAATCTTGAGGCTGTCAATACTTTATGCTTTTAAATAGTTGCCATGGTTCACCCCAGAAGCATCTGCATATTTCTGTGGTTTTCTTCATGGTGTGTAGTGAACTTTGATATCTTTGGGGAATAAAAGAACTCTCTATCTGTCTATCTACACATATATATTTAACAATGCGAGTTATTGTTATATAAATGTAGGCTGTTGTCAATTTCAGTTCCCTGCCATATCAAAAGAACAAAGCAGGCAGGAAGAGCAAGAGGATGATCTAATATGCCTACGCTAATAACAAAGCCAGTGTCCTAAACTGGCAGTGGCAGCCCTCTTCTGCAGAGATTGTTTTTTACACCATCAGTAGACATTTTACAAAATTGGATGGTGACAGGAAGAGTACATTTTAAATTGTCAACCTTCATGATGTCCTTTTGAAGAATAGCAATTACATAACTCAGGGAGCTTTATTTTGCATTTGAAAAAATATGTATCTAAAGGAGTTTGCAGGGTTATGCAAGACTCCACATTCTGAATTCTTTGTAGAAATTAAGGTCCCTTATTTTTTCCTGTAATCTCATATCAGTTTTTATCCACTTCCTAGTTAAGGTGGGAATCAATATTAAGCAAGTAGTACAGAAGTAAAGCTGTTTTTGATTTAAATTAACAAGTTCATTTAAAGAGGCCATCAACCATATGCCATTCTTTAACCATATTTAAAATCCAGTTTGTAAGTTTCCAAGGATCACACACCTTCTTTTCATCTCTATGGCATTAAAAAGTTTGCTTATAATATTCTAATATTTTGTTAAAGTTGTTTCCTCTTAGGCAATGAGAGAGGGAAATATTATGCAAAAGTAATTTTATATCACCCAAAAGTCATTTGGTCTTTTTCTTCTAATTCTCATCTTTTTTTGAAATAATTTTAGAAAAAAAAAAAAAAACTCTTTAAACAATGCAGACAATGCCAAGAGAAACGCATTGCAAGTACCCTAAATAGTTAATGTATTTTCTAAATGAATGATTTAAAATAGCTATTAAAGGAGAGGAAATGAGCTTAGGTTTCTAGTAATGACTTCTCCTCTTCAAAATGAAATCTGTAAATCCCTGATTGCAATTCCAAATCCCCAAAGGACCAGCAGTTCTGGGACCAGGGCTCACTGGCTTTATGTCTAATAGCACCAGATAAGTAGCATGATTTTTATATATGTAATTTGGGAGAATATTCAGAATTTATAGTCCCGGAGACAATTTATGAATGAATTTCCTTTTTAAAGTACATTATTCTAAAAATCAACTTTTCCACCCAAATTGTAAGCAGAGCACACAGGAATGTGAGAGGCATGGATATATACGTAGAGAGACATATGTATATATATTTATATATGCATGCACACACATGCACGAAATGTAAGTACCATTTTATTCATAAGAGCATAATGATTCAGCCTGTGATTGTTAATAAAAATGCATTTCTAACCATCAAATTTGAGTCTATTATTCTAAGTTAATTGCATTTGCCCTAAAGAGACTTACAGCTGGCTGTCAGCCTGTTTGTGTCAGTTTCATTTTATTCATCAGTCAATCTTGTCTCCTCTTCTTTTTCACATCCCATATATTGATCAAATAGATTTGTTAGCATCCCTCCACAGCTTTCACAGCATTTAAAAAAATAAAAAAATAACCTCGATATTATCATCAGATACATCTGATGACTTCATTCGTTCGCATGTTATCTTCAGTGCTATTTCAGTAGCAAATAGATGCCCTTTGGACAAGCCCATAAGATTGCCATTAAATATAACAGATGTAACTCACTCAAAGCGGCATTGAGAAAAAGTTAAACGGGAGAAAAAAGTGAACAACGGCAGTGGTCGGCGGCATCTCCGCTTTTCAGTTGGAATAGAGGATACTCATTGCGGTAAACATTAGTTCTTTACTGGAGTGTATTATGGAGTAAAAAGCATCTAGTTAAAATTCATCCTCAGAAGAGAATGTACTATTAGGTGGTGAAGTGGATTAAAGAAATAAATGGGCACCATGTTCCCACTGGAGCCAAAGAAAACCAGTGGGGGAAACAGAAGAGCAGGGAGGTTAGGGTAGAAAAGTAGTTAAGGTGAAAATCTGCAAAGAATTAGAATCTTCCTTGTGTGAGTCAAGTTGCTTAGAGAGGAGATAAAAGGCATCACAGGGTGAGGAGATAATTAGCAGATCAGAAGCAAAGCAGTTTAAAAGGTGACCCTTACCTCCTCTGTTACTCAGTCTAAGAAACTATAGACAATTATTACAGTATTTTCTCCAGGGATGTGTGATACAGTTTCTCCACATATCCTCCAAGACACAAAGCTCTCTCAGCATTGTCACTGCGTTGCCTGAGTTCAGTGCTTTTTATGGAAATTCCTTTACATCACGCCAGCCTTGTCTTTCAACCTTGCTTTAGATCAGTGATTCTCAAATGGGGTGATTTCACGCCCCCCAGGGGACATCAGAAATACCTGCAGGCATTGGGGGAAGGTGTTACTATCACCTGGTGAGTAGAGGCCAGCTATGCTGCTACACACCCCACTGTGCACAAGACACCCTCCACGACAGAGAGCTACCCACCCCAAATGACAATAGTGCCGAAGTTAAGAAACCCGGCTTTAGATGGCTGACTGAAATACACGTAAAGCTAAAAAACAAAAACTACATCACAGTACAGCAGCAGTGCAGTGAGCAGGATTTTAGCAACTCTGAGAGGCAGAGAGCAGTCCAGCGACTACACACAGGATTTCACACTCGCCTATTAAATAATACAATTCATTTACCTAGACCCCAGGAACAGTGGAGCAAAATACAACCCCAATTTTGAGGAGAACAAAGAAAAATGAAAATCATGGCTTGAGAGAAGACATTTCAAAGACCTCCAAGACAAACCAACTGAAAAATCTCCAATCAAAAGACTCCGCAAGAAAATTGTATCACAGCCCCTAATCCTCAACAGACCTTAACAAGATGTTCGTGAGCCAAAGACTCATGTCTGCAGAAGACAAAAGACATAGGAAACAATATAGTCTAGAGAAGGATTATTGTTAAGAGGCAGGAGAAAGATACAACAGATTCCTCCACCTTACAATTAGAACGCCTAAAAAGAATAACCAGAAATATGCTCAAAACCATGTTACAGTAACTGTTACATCTTTCTGCTCTTGGGAAATTAATATTTAGGTTAGACCTGGGGCAATATTTTTAAAACCTTTTTTTGATGAGTGCTTTTACCCCACCTGACTAGACACCCCTGCCTGGCACAGATGGCCAAGACATTTGCTTTTTTAAATACTCCATATTTCCACAGCCACCCACCAGACAAAAATTAGATTACCAATGCTTGTGTAAACTTTCCAAGCTCTGACACAATAAGATTCCAGGAAATGTACATGCACAGCTAAAAGCAGCATTATACATAATGCACTGTAATTCCAACAGACAAGTTGCTATCTTCGATAGATATACACACTTTCCATGCCAAACACATGAACGTCAATACATTTTTCTCAAGTTAAAATGGAAACCATTTAACAGATATAATGGGCACAATGAATTTCATTTTGCATTACTAATGCAGCAGGGGAGAAGGGAAGCTTTGGCAAGGATTGCAGTAAGACCAAGAAAAACAGGAAACAACTTAGAAGCTATCATGGCTGTGCAAGCTATTGCCCTAAAGCATGGTCATGAACCCAATGGCCACTGAGACTTCATATTCTCAAAACTCTAATTCCACATAAACAAATTTTTGACTCATGGGAAAAAAGTAAAAAATGGACAAAAGAGTGGTTGCATTTTTCGCAAAAAGGTCAAGAGAACGTCACCATCATTTTTTCCCACAGTTCCTGAAGAGATGTTATCATGACCAACTTGATTTTAGGGGAGATAAATTGGAGGCAAATGAATTAGATGATGCGTCATGTGAAAGGGAATTAGGAAGATAACCCAGGAGCCCAAATCCCCAGCCTCTGCTTTTACCACCGGAAATACGTATCCCCCAAGACTCCTTCTCATCATTGTTAAAAAAAAAAAGAAAAAAAAAATCAAAAACAGCAATTACTTCACTGGCCCTTACCTTTATCTTAAAGTCTTTCTGGCACCTAAAATAGTTTACCTCAATCATTGCACACCAAAGAATTTTTTGGTGCTTTCTACTAGATTTAGATGGTAAACTCTGAAGCCATAGATAAACGTTATTATGCAATTTAGAATAAAGGTTTTGAGCACAGGCTTAGTGCAGTCAGGCACACCTCACTTCCAAGCTGATCTCGCCTACTTAGTGAGATGGGCAAACTGAGTGACTCTGAGCAAATTCCGTTATCACAGTTTCACTTTCTCCATCCATAAAATGGGTGTATAATAGTCCTTATATTAATGGTTTTGGGGAAGGATTAAATGGGGCCATGTGTGTAAAACATTAGGTAAATTAATAGTAGTAAAGTCTAGCAGCAGCAGGAACACTTCCTGGGTTCAAATCCCTGCTTCCACAGCTTCCTGGCTCTGTGAACTTGGATAAAATCTCAGTTTCCTCACCTCTAAAATGAGGATAGTAATAATAATAACTTACAGGATTGTTACGAGAATGAAAGTGACATAATAATAATAATGGCTTGACAATTCCTAACCTAAATTAAAGCACATTACATTTTAACCATAATCATTCTTGCCATCATATTTACAAAGGAGATTTAACATCTTTAGTATTAGGCTCCAAAATAAATGATGAAAGTATCTCAAAATGTAAATGCATATATAGAGATAAACTTGGAAAGAAACCAACTGGAGGAACAACATAAGACTTTCTTCATTATGTTTATCATGAGTTCCAGCAAGGATCTTTCTTTGATCTTATTTTTGCCCTTAGAAAAATAAAAACACATCTCAACACAGTGAACTTTTCAAAGTGGAAATTTGACAATATTTAGAAAGCTCAGACCTAGCAATTCTTCAAAAATGCTCCCACTTCCAGCAACTGATGACTTTTTTGGCTAATGTGCCATATATGGTACCTCATCTAATTACAGAAGTCAGTATCACCACAGTCAGTCCCATGGCTAAAAATGATGTGACAGCAAATTGGTTATAAGATGTAAAAAATGGTGGACACAAAAATGAAGAATATCTTTGACTGTGAAAGGTCAAGATGAGTTAGTAAGCTATTAACTTGGCTCATTTTTCAAATGATGAGTCAATTTTTATGAGAAACATTCAGTGTTTTCAAACTGCTTATCAAGTTCCTAATTCTGTCATCTTAAAGGCCTATATTACTCAAAATTTTAGAACACCACTTAACATCTTAGTTGTCACAGTGATGTGACCTGGAATATGAAAATAACTCAAACTTTTAGCTTGTTTTTGTCTTCCCATGCAGAATAAACTTTTCAAAATGAGGGGCTTCTAAGGTGTACCATGTTTAGCCAGATAAAAAATAAACCAGATTGGTATGATAGTCAGCAGTAGAAAGAGAAACAAATTAAGTACTTATAATTAAAGATTGAGGAATGAAAGAATTCACACTTTCTTAGAGCTATTATTTCAGACAGTCTGGTGTCAGAATTAAAAGCCAACCAGTGCATCTGTTTACATTGCCAAGGATTTTCACAGTAAGAAGGGCTAGGAAACACATATTTTTTAATTAGGGTCCAAATCCCAAAGAACACCTAAAAAATAGGATGCCAAAAATAAATGTTCTTGTGATTTGTATTGTTCAATGTCTAAACAAAGACAAAAAATTATGTTTCTTACTTCTCCTTTATAAACACAAGTGAAAGGAAAAAAAAAGAGAGAGAGAGAGAGAGAAAAGAAAAGAAAAGTAATTCTGTTGCTTTGGCCACAGACTCCTTTTTTTGTTATCCTGCTTGTTTCTGGCTCAGCTACTGCTTTTCTTTCCCAGGATGAAATAATATAGGAAAAGCCGATTAAGGAAAACTTCACTCACACAGAAGGTTCACCAAGATGGCTCAGTTACCAAGCCTTAAAAGCTGAATTACAATGGCCACCTAAAATGACCATTCTATACTTTAAAGTACATCTCCATTTGAAAAATTTCAGTTAACTCTTTGCTTATCTTGAGCTTTGAATTAAAGGAAAGTCCTCTTTAAAATCCACAGTGATGGATCGAACGTTGTAGTACTCAAATCTACCATTAGCTTATTTTTACTTCTCACCAGCAAAATTAGAGGTATTTTCTGCAATTTCAAAGATCACTCCTTTGGTCAGTTGAAAAAAATATATAAAAAGTAGTATTCTGTACACAAATAGACTTCCTTCCCTCATTTATTTATTCAACAGATATTTATTGATCCTCTATTATTTGCCATACGCTGGGCTCATTGCTGGGAAATACTGAACTAAACAAGACATCACTGCATATAGCATATAATCATAACGCAAGGTGTTACCATCTCTCCTATTGGAGGTATAGGGTTCTGGGAAGCACTTACCAGTACAAGTGGACTAGGATAGACTTGAGAGATGATCAGCCCTCATATCTTTTATTTGACAGAGGAGGAAACTAAGATCTAAAAAGATTGAGTTGCATAATCCCAGAGCTCTTTACTGGAAAAAAATCACAGGACTAGAATTCATGTCTCCAAATTCAAATCTCAAACTCCCTATATAGCAATACACTCCTCCCCAAAACATAATTTTCCCGAAAACAATAATGCCAAGCCATGAATGTCAAAGCAGTTGACTTGTTGGAAATATGCTTTGAGATCAAAGGGTCAACATTCTTCCTAATTGTACGGCATTCCCAATGGTGGAGAGGGAGGGCTCAGAGGTCAGACCCAACTGGATCCTAACCTTAAATCGACCATGCCTAACTAACTAGTGACCTTGGAGAAGAATGAAACTCTGAAAATCATCTGGATTTTAAAAAAATCTTCCAAGTCAGGATCACAATATCTACATGAAAGGGGTAAATTTCATGAAAGAAATTGAGTAGAAACTCAATACACATAAATTTTTGTCCCCTCTTCTCACTCATATAAATTGAACAGAACTGATTGAAAGACCAGGTTAGCAGAAACCACACCTCAGTTTATTTCTTATCAGTTATTTTAGCATAAGATCCAGCCTCCAATTTTAATCCATTTTCGTAGGTCATTTTTGGCATACCTCCACATAATTTAACATTTCTACTCTGTGAACATTTTGGGAGTTAGAAAGCAGAGATTAAACAATTGAATTTAGAGAATTTCATCAGCATACATCCTCTAAAGAGAGATGGGAAGGAAACAACAGTCAGAAGAAATATTTAAAATGAATAAAGCCTCCTATATAATGTCGTGGGCCTCTTTCCATTATAGAACACAGAAAGCCAACTAGCATAGGTAAAGGGAATTTGTAGATTCACGTATCTAGGATGTCCAGGAGTAGATGAGCTTCAGATGTAAGTGAATCCAGGGAGCCAAATGATGAATTCGGTACCTTGCCTTTACTTTTTCTTGGCTGTTTGGCTCCCTGTTTTGGCTTTATTCTCAGGCTTTTTACACAAGGCAGGAAAGATGGCTTCTGTCAGTCACAAGCCAACATTATCTTTCTACCCCACAAAGGAGGAGAGAACCCTCACTTCCAGCAGGCTAATCTCAAGTCTCAGGGAGCAACCTGATTGGTACTGCCTGGTTCTTAGAGCCATCCCACCACAAACCTCTATGGCTGGGAAACAGAGGACATGGGTTACCATGTCTCTGTACATGGAACACTGATGGACAAGACCATTCCACTCAAGCTACATGGAATAGGTCCTCCGTTGGAAAGTGGTTTTCTCTTTCCTGAAAAAGGGAGTAAAGGGAGCCTGGAAAGGCAAAAAAATGGATATCCACTCAAATAATTATTTTTAATTTCCCTTCTTTTAGGACCATCCAGCTCAATTCAAAATCCTCTGGAAGACCCTGGTAGGTTCATTTTATTTCTTTGTAATAGCTTCCTATACTGGCTAATGGGTACTTTTGGTGCAATATGATAAGGGAAGGACTCCATCTTTGTCTACATCCACAGTATAGTGGCCACAGCACCGGCACACACATCATCACACATCTGCATTATTCAAGGCATACTGCAGTCAGTTTTTTACCTTGAAGGTGCTTATACCCTATCTCTGCATACATGTTAGGTCACAAAAGTTTAAAAATCATGTATTCATTTATACAATACATGGATTCAGAGTCTATGTTTAGGACCCTATGTTCAGCTTTGAGGGATGACAAAAACCTCAGTCTCTGTCCTCGAAGGACCAAGGAATCTCTCAAAGATATCACCTGAAGCTGGAATTTGCAAAGAGCACTCCATGTATAATTAACATCTGAGCTGGGTTTGGGGGCATAAGTAGAAGTTTCACTGTTAGGCATGTACAAAGAGGCCAAGACAGAAAAGTTGAAATGTGCTTTCTCGCTTAGTGAAAAGATGACACAGAAGAATGGGGAATAAATAGCAAGGTAGCTTTTAAGCATTCAGCAATGAAAGTCTGCCTAAATACGTCATGGTTCTCCGGTAGGAGGCAATACTGTGCCCCAGTTCTTCAGGAAGAGGCAGGGCTAAATGAGCAAGACGCATTAATGAGGGGAAAAAAAAATCCAGTGTCACATTGACAAATACAGTACGGCCCATTTACATTAAGTGAAAATCAGACATGCATATGTTCGTTAATGTAGACAAAAGGTCTAGAAATGAGTTATCCCAAACTGAAGATAGGAACAGCCTCCATAAAGAGTAGTCAGAATGAAGCAAGCAGCAGGAGTGAGGTGGGAATTTTCCTTTGCTTTTACACTTCTGTATCACTTAAGCTCTTTTTTTTTCCACAATAAAATTTTATCTACATGTTGCTTGCCTAATAAATAAATATTGTTTACATAGAAGGAAGTTTTTGATCAAAATAAGGACCAAAATAACACTGGCAGGATAAGGAGTGTGAACTTTTAAAAATTAATGTTCTTGTTATTTTTGGTTGTCAGTGGGGTAGAGAGCCAATACCCTGAGCGAGACGTTAGGAAGAATAACATTTTGCAGGTGGGATTATCTTCAAGCCAATAAACAAATGGGCAGGTAGAACTCTTTGGAGGTCGTTACATAGATAAATACGTATATTTTGTAGGTGTATATGTATATATAAATTAAACAAATATATAGCCTAAATAAATATATTTTATATAGGAGGTTATTCCAAATACATATAAAATAATGAATATATATAAATGAACGATAAGCGTTAGGGAGAGAGAAGAAAGACAAGTTCTTTTCTGAGTATGAGGGATTTTAAGATATCAAAGAAATGCCTTTAGGGATGTTTGCTTGCAAAGTGTCTTAAAGACAACACATCTGGATATGGAGATCACAACAAGCAGAGTCGGATTTCAGGTGAGATGTGGCAGTCATCTACATGAAGAGGAGAAGTGAAGTAATGAATGAGGTCAAAAGGTCATCAGGGAATAAATGAGATCAGCAAGGGAAAGAGTGAAGAGAGCCTAAGGCAAAGCTTTGAGAAGGATCATCCATTAAGAGAAGAGAAGCAATGCACTGGCTCATTCATTCACAACTAATTTTTTTCAAGGACCCTGAGCCAAACACTGTAGGTTTTGAGGACAGAATAGAGCGGTGGAAAAAATGGCATGGTGACTGCCCAGAGGGACTTATAACCACTGGAATGAGAACACCCACTAACATTAACTGAACGCTTCGTGACTTTGCAATGTCACTGAAGTATCACATCAACCTTAAAACAATGTTATTACCATCTCCTCTCTATGGATGAAGACATGAGGCTTAGTGAGGTGGGCAATGTGTCCCAAGTCATACAGCTATGAAGTGGCAGGGACTTGATTTGAATGCCAAGTTTATCTACCACCACAACTCATAAGCCTGTGTAACGCTGCAAAGTGGCCAACCAATGGGTCATAGAAGAAACATGAGAACAGAAAAAGGAAAAAAAAAAAAACAACAGCATTCTATGCTAAAGAAGACAGGGACAGAGTCGTGGGCCTGCTAAGCCATGTTATCAAGGAGGAGGGAAACTGATGCAAGATCACTGATTTGATGGTTAGAAAGTCATATATTCATTCATTTATTCACTCAACCAATATGTATTAAGCAGCCAGCATGTATTACCTCATGGGCTTTGAAAGATCAGTTTTACTTCTGTGGGGATGGAAGTCAATTGTGAAGGATTAAGGAATGAGTAGATGGTAAAATCGCTTGCGTTAAGGACTCCTCTGAGGAATTGGGTGATGGAAAAATTAGCTTAAGAAGGATTTTCAGGCTATGGTGTACCTAAGCAAGCACGCAGAGGCAGGATGGAGTCAGTAGAGAGAGTGAAAATACAGGGAAAGAGGATGATGGTGAATACAGATGCTTCCTATGGATGGAGAAAGAGAAGGAGACGCAGACTCCTGAGGCAGAAGGTTATCTTTAAAAGGAGAAGGGTCCCTTTTCCTCTGATAGGGGATAGAAGAAAATATAAAGGAACTGAGAAATGCTGCTGCAAAATGCAATCATAGGAAACTGTAACAATAAGGTTTTATGTGCACACTTCTAGACATTGGTTCTCGACCCTGGCTACACACTAGAATCATCTTGGCAGTTGTTACAAACTGTGATGCTTCGACTGAACTCCAGTCCAATTAAATCAGAAAAATGTGAGGTTTCTTCAGGCTGAGGATATCCAAGGCTGTAAAGAGGACTTGGCGAGGTGTGACTAGGGGGGAGGTTACATGTGATAACCACTTGAGTAAAATGAAAAACTAGGATCCAATAAAGAAATGAATTTGCCTAAAATAAAGGAAGGAAGGAAGGAAGAAGTGGGCAAGAAAATAGAAACATTAGTATGTGGGGAGATGACAAAGGATCCTTATAAATTTCCAAATTGCTGCAAAGTAGATACACGTGCGTACCATTACTTACGACCATAAACTGTACTAAGCACGGGTCTTAACAGTACTACTCTCTTTTGCATTCCCAATCAATCTGCATCGGAGTCCCTGGCATACAGTGGATACTCAATAAACATTAGTTGAATGAATAACTTAATAAAAAAACAAATGTATAACTCACGTGGCAGCCCAGCCCTCTCTTCAAGTATCTAGAATCCTTGAGAACGGTGGAATCGTCTCATACGCAATCCCAAGCCACTCACTGCAAATACTTCTCACATCTCAGATCTACATGGGGCCTCAGCTGGTTTCAGGGGATATGATTTCAACCTCTTTATTCTTAATGCCATCAACAATAGGTTATGTGGGTAATCGATTTTTACTAAAGTTTTACAAAAGTGAGAAAACAATGGGGAGGAGGGCTTTATCAGCAAAACACCAGCCAGCAAGCAATTTAAAATTAGCTATTAGACAGCCACAGTGTTAACTATGTCACTTGGCCTTTCTCATTGGCCCTTATTCCATGCTGAGCCCTTGCCTCCTGCCATCTTGCTGCACTCTTATTTCTGTCAAGCTTCACCAGTACCACCCAAACCACAAATTTCACCTTTTCTTATGCAGAGCAGTTTCACTATGACTATCTCCTACACCGAGGCTTGGGGGGATCTCACTTTTAGTACCTAAACTTTCCCAGAAGTGCTTTTGCCAAACCAAAGGTTAGATATTAACCCCAACCTTTTTAGGGCCCCAAACTTTCATAGCCAATTATGATTTTAAATGGCCTTTTCCTTCCTTCCATACAAAAGAATGAATCATCCTGGGAAGACAAATGGAAAATCCCCAACCCAATAATAAATGAGGCCCCGTGAGGGAATAAACATTCATCATTGGAAGTCCATGGAATACGTATACACATTACCGTTGAGAATAATCCTTACCTTCCTTATTGGGGCATCTCAAAATTAGTGTCTTTGTCTGTGAATGTCATCATCGTATCCAGTCACATGAGCAGTGATGTGAATACAGCGGGCACTCAACACAGACGCACTAATCATGAGGATAAAGGGTAAAGATGAGATACTCTCTGAGATTTTATACCTTATAATAATAGTGGTAATAATAGCTGCTTTGTATGTCCAAAGCCGTTTAAAAGCATTAACATTTCACATGGCCACACATCCTCGGAAAGGAGATCAATATTTATGCTTCCAAGTGTGTCAAGTATACAGTTGCGGAACCTCGAGGTGAAAGTTTCACCCTGCCAGTGTCAGCCTCAGACCTTGGAAATCACATCCCCAGTTCAATGTGTCAGAATAATAAAGTGACCCCGGCTGGCTGAATGTATTCATTAATGGCTGGGGGTGGGGGGTGGGAAGCAGGGGGAAGGAGCAGACAATAAGGCTCTGGGAACTCACAGTGCTAAATAGCCGGCAAGGAAACACTATTATTTGGTGTTGCATCAGTTCTGGAAGGGAAAAAGATATACACACACACACACACACACACACACACACACACACACACAGACATCACACATCACAGCAGTCCTGTTTAGTCCTTTCCAATGAGAATTTATTTTTGTAACTCCTGGTCCAAGTAATTTTATTGCCACTGATTGGAAGGGGAGGGGGATGGTACTAAGAACTTCCTTCTGGCGTCTCTCTCTCTCTCTCTCCCCGCTTAGTGTGTGCTTTGCTGATTAAGCAAATCGACCTTAATTAGGAACTAAGTAGAAAAGAACTCTGCAAGGTTTCCTTAAGCAGCGTCAAAACGACCACAGCCCATTCTCAGAGCCCATTAAGAGGTAATCAACCAACGCAACTAACAAGTCACTCAGACCAGACTTTTGGAATTTGGCTCTTTTGTTCTGTCAGTTTGAAGAGCGCTGGGCGAGTGATGCAATTTAGAAGGGAGCTCTTTCAGAGCTTTCACTCAGGAAGGCATCGGGAGCTCTGGGGGTAGAGCTTACTTAGCTCAGAAAAAGGGAAAGAATGCAAGTTTGCATTGACAGCTTGATCCCAGAGAGAGGCTGCGGGGCTGCTTGTCTGGCGGGTCCTCTGGGTGTGCATGAGGCACGGGTAGGAGCCCTCGTCTTAAGTGAACGTGCGCCTCCAATATTAAAAGAACAATTACCTTCCTGTGCACTGCTCGCTGTTTGCTACTGCTGTTTCCTTCAATAAAACCTCTTTTCACTTGCCAATGGGAACCTGTCAAGCAATAGTATTTTTCAGGCGTGATACACTTACTAAAATGCCCTTGTGAGCTTTTAATACATTTACAGTTGATAACAATAGGGCTGTTTTGTCAGGAAAGGTAAAAGAAAAGTATTTGTTACAAATGCAGAGCAATGGCAAGACAGGATTGGACCAGTGTTGCCGTGCGTGGTGGCTGCTGGTCCCTCCTAAGTGTCAATCCAGCTGCCGGAGAGCAGGGAAAAGGAGCAAAATGTGATCAGGGTGTGGTCTTTTTATTCAAATTGAAATTCACCTTTTTTTTTCCTAACATAAATACATTTTATAGACAATATATTGTTTCATGGAGTAGAACATATTCTTCTTTGGTGATTACTTATTGATTTTCTTTTGTCTATAACAATTTAAAGTACTTTATTGCTTACATTTAAATAAATGCTAAATCAATTGTAAGTTATACAACTATATAGTAGATATATGTATAGAGACATTATCCAGAATACATGCCCCGGTCAGAATGGAGACTTGTAGAAATACTCACTTTAGATGACTCTTATAAGAGCAGAAATGTGAAGAAATAAAAAGATCTTACATTTCATCCTCAATGCTCAATTCTTTTTACCATCTTTATTAGAGTATAATTGCTTTACAATGGTGTGTTAGTTTCTGCTTTAGAACAAAGTGAATCAGCTATACATATACACATATCCCCATATCTCCTCCCTCTTGTGTCTCCCTCTCACCGTCCCTATCCCACCCCTCTAGGTGGTCACAAAGCACCGAGCTGATCTCCCTGTGCTATGCAGCTGCTTCCCACTAGCTATCTCTTTTACATTTGGTAGTGTATATATATGTCCACGCCACTCTCTCACTTCGTCCCAGCTTACCCTTCCCCTCTCCGTGTCCTCAAGTCCATTCTCTACATCTGTGTCTTTACTCCTGTCCTGCCCCTAGGTTCTTCAGGCCCTTTTTTTTTTTTTTTTTAGATTCCATATATATGTGTTGGCATACAGTATTTGTCTCTCTCTTTCTGACTTACTTCACTCTATATGACAGACTCTAGGTCCATCCACCTCACTACAAATAACTCAACTTCATTTCTTTTTATGGCTGAGTAATATTTCATTGTATATATGTGTCACATCTTCTTTATCCATTCATCTGTTGATGGACACTTAGGTTACTTCCATGTCCTGGCTATTATGAATAGAGCTGCAATGAACATTGTGGTACATGACTCTTTTTGAATTATGGTTTTCCCTGGATATATGCCCAGTAGTGGGATTGCTGGGTCATATGGTAGTTCTATTCTTAGTTTTTTAAGGAACCTCCATACTGTTCTCCATAGTGAAGTTCACCTTTCTAATAAAGACCTTTGTTTGTTCAGATCCTCTTGGATGGTAACACAAGCCAGGTGGGTGGTGGGCGTGCAGCATCCTTATATTTGAATATATATTTGGCCCTTGGATTCACCGTGGAGCACTGTCTTTAAAACTCAAGCAAGATGAATTGTTCCATAGAAAAACCTCCAATTAAAAGAGATTTTCACCCAAAAACTAGAATCCTCGAGTTATAAACTATAGTTTGCTGTGATCACAGCTCAGGTTTGTTTCGTTAAATGAAACCAGATATTAAATAATAAATAATCAATAGAGAACGTCTATCAGCCAATTTCTAGAGAGATTTCTGTTGTCATTCAAACATCCATTTGGCTAGAGTTTAAAATATATATATATATGAATCATCTATTATTTGCATAACAGTAATAAGTTGACAGAGATTTTGAGAACCAAATAATAGTTCTAGTGGTCAAAAATAAAGATTTTGATACTAGCCCACAAATAAATACGTATTTTTATGAAGGGACATACTGGTGAGAAGAATTTCTGTTGTCATCCTAAGGGTGAAATGGATCTTCTGCATTATTCTGCAGGATAAAGGGAACTGGGTGTCATTAAACTATGTTCCCCTTCAGGAAAGAAATAATAGGTGATATTAGTTGCTCAACATGTATTACGGTATCTACCAATGGGAGACAATATACAGTTAAGAGGACAGCTCCCATATCTGACAGTATGGATTCAAATCCTGGCCACGATATTGTTAATTCTATGATCTTAAGTAAAATGTCTCCAACTCTCAGTTTCTTAACGATTACTGTGTGAGGGCAGTAATAGTACCTACTATTATACAACTACATAGTACTACTGCTACAGTATCTACTAAGTACATTTCTTATAGTTGAAAATTAAGTAATAAATATATTGTATTTTGTACCAATCCTGTAACCCTATAAATTACAGTAAACGTTATTATTCTATAATAATTACTGAAACATATTTATTGATTACTTATGAGTTGTATTCCAAATTAACACGTTATTAACCAGATTGATTAACAGCAGCTGCTGTAAACAACCCCCAAGTTTCCATGGCCTAACTTAATAAACGTTCACTCGTGGCCACCCGAAGTTCAATGCAGATAAACACTTCTCAGTTGTCTCCTACCACATGGTGACTCAGATATCTAAGCATTTTTTCTCTTGTGGCTCTGCCATCCCTAGAAGCCCCCTCAGAGTTTTCTACTGTATTCTTTGCTTATCTCTGTCCGAGAAGTAAAGAACAAAACGTGGAGAATCACAGGGCGTATTTTAGGGGATAAACTGGAAGTGAGGCACATTATTTCTGGCCGCATTCCTTTGCACAGAACTATGTACCTGATCCCACCTAGATGCAAGGAGGCCAAAAAATGTACGTTTACTGTGTATCCAGAAAGAAGAAGAAGATTTGGCTCAGTAGACAGCCAGTCTCTGTCACCAACATAAATCTTTATTAGCTAAAGTCAGTATAATTGAGAGTAGTTTCCTTAGCCATATTTGAAGCACTGCGCATGCCAATTTATGCAAATTAGGAGCTTTCTGAATATATAATGTCCTTCTTAGACGCACTGGCGCTGTTGACCACTAAATTCTTTTATACACTCACCTTCCTTGGCTGCCTCTGGGCTTTTCTTCTACCCTCTGACTATTCCTCCTCACTCTTCCTTGCTGATTCCCTGTCTAACATATGTACCAGAATGCTGATAACTGAACTCTTTTTTCATAAAAAGTTTTACTTTTTTTTTTCTTCTTTTTCTTTTTTTAACAAAAGAAAATGTGTATTCTTCCTACTCTTCCTCAGATTCCGCTCTTGACTCACCTTCTCTGGGAAGACCTCTTCTATGATGGAGAATGAGCTGGGTGCCCCTCACCAGCAGCCCTGTAACCCCTGTCAGAGCATTTGTTACATGGAATTCTCAGTGTCTCCTCAGCGGAGTCTGCTCCTTGGAAGTGATTTGAAAACTGACTTATGTCTTTTATCTGAGTTTCTCCTCCCCTAGTATAATAGTATCTACCACAGAGCAGACAATACCATTCACTGAATGAATTAAGGAATTTCGAGGTAAATCCATCTGTACATCTTAGTCAATAAAGAAAACCAAAATACAAATGGAACTGCTATCAAAGAAAAAATGAGTCATGAAAAAAATAAACGGGAGGAATATATTTACCTTTATAAAGGTATAAAAATCTTTTTTTTTCAATTTTCAACATTTAACACTATACCTTTTAAAAAGCAAACAATCTTGAATGTTGTACCAGTTTCCAGTAAATTGACTTTGGAAATATTTTTCTTTCCTTCATGTATTCATATACTATCACTTGAAGAGAAAAGACAACTTAGAACAAGCCTATCAAAGAGCCTTCTCCCAAAACTTGCAAGCTATGTTAAAAAAAAAAAAAAAAGGCCATCTCTGAATCTCTATTAGTGAAACTTTTCTTTTGGCAGCCTAATATAATTACAAGACAAATAGTTCCTTCTAAGATACAAGAAAAATACTTATGCTAAAGGTGGGTGACTTTTCAAGTTAAACTTTGATTACAAGATTTTTTATCAAGGTTTTTCCATTCATTCACTGTGAAAATATATAGTGTTACATTTTCTTCAGTATTTTTGCATTATTGTCTATTTTACATCTTATTATAAATATTCACCTCTAAAAAATGTCTTTCTTTATAACAAAACTTCTTAAACTTAAGGGTAGTAAAGACTACTGTTACCACCTTATTCATGCCAAATATTAAAATATTGCACACTAAATCCTAATAATTGTGGTGACCTATTCAAACTGATATCATTAAAGTTTCTCCTTTGCATTTAATGTATACTGCATATTCTATTACCATTATAATACCACTAGATTATCAATATTACTTATTCTATTATACATACTAAGAATGTTATTTCTTGCCTATTAAGTCTAACTTTATCATAGGCAGGGCACCATAATAATTAAAAGCTCATCTTCTTTTCTGGAACCAGACTTCCTGAGTATCAGTCCCAGCGCTGCCATTCACTATCTGCAATTACAATTCATAACTTATATTACCTATCTGTGCCTCAGCCTCCTCATATATAAAATGTGGATAGTAATAGTCCTTAGCCCATAGGGTTGGTGAGGATCATATAAGCTTACACATGAAAAGTCTTAGAACATCTTCTGGCACATCAAAAGCCTCTAGAAATATTTAGCTATTATTACTTACTGAGAGAGTACTGTATGTTCCATTTTTCTAAATTTCTTATTTCTGTTTTCCCCCATTCATCCTACTTTAATCTGTCTTCTAGCTTCACCCACCTATTGAAATTCCTCTAGCAAATTGTCACCGAATTACCAAACTCAGCAGTTTGTTTTCCATCCTGAAGTATCCCTGCCTTCTTTACAACATTTGCCCTTTTAATCACACATTTTTCGGAAATGTTCTCATCTCTTGGGCAAGAAGAGGCACAGAAAAATTCAGAGAGACTGATATTATAGTTTTGGCCCCAGAAAAAAATAGTGTAAGGAAAAGGTTGTAATTGGTTTACAGGTAATGTGATGGAAAGTAGTCAAATAAGAATAGCTAGAATCCTGGACTCCAGTTTACTTTCTCTATAGTTCATCCTCCATATTGGACTTTCTAAGACAAATATATGATCTTGTTTTATTTCTGCTTAAAACATTTCTTTCAGGCTCTTAAACAAGTTAAGGGAACTTGGATATAGTTTGCATGTTAGGGGGGGCGAGGGGTCAGTAGTCTGTATTATATGTTTGCGTATGGTGCATTTTTCCAAGGAAAGAGTTCATATACTTCCTTGGGGTCCATTCCCCCTAAATCAAGAACCACTGCCCCAATGGAAAGTCTAAAATCCACAGACATACATAAAAAACTCCACCTTAACTCTCACAGTCCTTCTTCTCTCTTTTCCCTTTTCCCCCCATGCTCTACTAAGTAGTTTTTCACACTTCCATGTTTTACAAACTTTTTCTTCTTTCTTGAATATCAGTGGCCACCTGGCAGCTGAATACTAATTTTTTGAGATCCAGTGAAAACGTCATCTCTTTTTAGACTTCTATCTGCTACAATACACCAAGCATTATTAGAAATTCCTGAATTTCACACCCAGAGAACTATGTACCACCGAACCTTATTATCCGTTTATCATATGCTATTGAAGTCATCTGAGCGCCTATCACCACACTGAAGGGTAAACTCAGAAGACAGGGAGCAGGTCTTATTTACCTTTGTGTATCTACCAGCAGTGAGCATACTGCTAAGTACTACGTAAAGAATCCATAAATGTTTCACAGATGAATGAGTGAATTACTGATTGTTGTCTTGCTTCAAATTCATCTGTTAGGTGGATATTGCGTGACATTTTCTGAGGGATCTTTTTTTTTAATCCGTGTGGTTAATCCACATAAATACCATAGTTCTGAATTCAGGAATAAGGTGCTATGTTTCACACTCCTTAAATTGTTTTAAATCGTGTTAAGTATCGTATCAAAAAAAAAAAAAAAACCTTGATAGTTGGTGATGAAACAAAGATTTGATAGCATGATTTTTAAGTCCTAGGAGGCCAACACTCTTTCCACTAGTAACTTTTGTCTAAAAGGGACAGTTTGAAGTTATTTCGATAAAAGCACCACCATACATCTTGAACTGAACACAGCAGTGCTGCAGTAAAAGCCACATACATAGCTCCAAAGGGAGACACTGAGATAGAAGCAAATGACATATTTTTAAAAGACATACATCTAAAGTACTTTTTTCTTTCTATGATAAATATATTTTCCTTCCATTGTTTCATCTTCATGGATTACAGAAACACCAAACCTCGTTTGATCCACAAGAGAAAGTTTTCTTACAAACATGTATAAAGAAGTTAGAATTAGGCATGCTTCTGGCATCTTCCCTTTTTGTGGAGAACAGGATTTTGAAGCAGGAAGAACATAAACAGTACACATTGACTCCTGACACACCATTGCTTTCTTCAACTAGAATAATACAAATTTGCAAGTGAACAAAAGAGTGGGAGGTAGATATCTGATTTACAATGTTTCTGAGATAAAGAACACTGTAAAAAAAAAAAAGATCCATGTGAATAATAAAGCATTGTTAACTGAGTCCTGACATTTCTATTCTAGTGACAACGACAGCAGAACTGCATACGGGCGCCTTGTGCCACTTTGAAAGTGGGAGGAAGACATATAATTATAATTCTTACAATGACGAGAATTCAAGAAAATCTGGGGAAAAATTTATTGAAACACATATTGACATATTAGTATTATAAATTACTTTCTCTTATTGACCTCCTCCCCAAAATTCTTTTGTTGGCTAGCTCATCATGGCACTAAAGGCATCTCATGAAAAGAGAGACCTGCCTTGAAAATTCTCTTCTTACGTTGAAAACTATCTACCATGTATTTATTCTGTAACTTGCTCGACATGCGAGATATATTAGAGAAATACATTTTCAAAACAGTTTTAACCTCCATTGTCTTGAGCGCACGTATCAACTCCGTCATGTCACTTATCCAAAATCCTCATGGAAACTTCACATTTAGGCAAAACTAATGAATCTGTTTTAACACCCTTTGCGAAAGTCAAAGAAGATATAATATTATGTTTTCACTTAACATACATTTTCATCCATCTCTTTTCTTTGTTGGATGGTGTAAGAGGGGAAAAAAATACTACAAAAATTACAGTGATGTTATCAACCGCAGTGTTTCAATAGAGAACAGAATTGGAAATGGCATTTTGCTGAGTGAACCTCTAAATGAATGGAAAAAAAAAAAAACCCACAGGGATGAATTTTCTCCTGGTGTTTATCTCCACTGAAGTCTCAGAGGGAAGACTCCCAAGTGTTGAAGGAAGCTCTCTAACTGACCCCATTACTGCCTTGGGCACTGGGAAGGCAAAGGGGCAGTTGTAAAGTCAGACCCTGAGTGAGCATCCTGGAAATTATAGCGTTGTGTTAAATGCATCCTCTGCAGGGTGCTTTCCTATCTTCAGAGAACACTCATGAAATGCTGCCAACGAGAAAACTAAGCGTTTGTCTTTAGAAAAAGTGCCACCTTTTATGAAACATCTGGAGCCCATCCAAAGGGCCTCCAGAATAGATGCAAGAACGTAATAAAGCAAAACACCTCAGCCATTGAGGGCTAGAGTCATTTCTGCACACGTACCAGGGTTATTCATCCACCATCATAAATACTCGTGAGACCAAGGAAGAACGCAGGGTATCTGGTCCATGTAGAGTTCAACTCAAGGCCCATTGAACCAGTAAGCAAGAAGCCCACTTACAAACTTAGAAGAAAACATATTTTGGCTATTTCTTGCAGTTTACTAATCCCATTTCATCCACACTCAATATTTTCCCTCTGCTTGTTAGTGATAAGGATACACATGAGGATTTGGCTTTTACATGAACCTGGGGTTTTCTACAATGCCTGTTGTGATAAATAATAAAGATTAAGATACACGAGGAAATATATAACGACTAGAGATATTGCACTCTTGTACATATCCAACGCAGAGAGCATATCAGCCAAGTCAAGAAAGAAAGGATACCACAAGGACTGTGGAGGGGGGCCGGGGGGAGAAGTTACAAAAGTCAGATAGACTAACGGGTACCACAGAAAGAGCACAGTAAAAGAGGATTAAAGATTAGGTCCCAAAAAGTGATAAAAGTAAATTCACCTCTGAGAAGAAAAAAAAAAAAACACCACCAAAAGAACCCAAAGAAGCCCAGCGTCATCTGCTCATTTGTATGTGAATTAAATTGACTGCCTGTAATCATGTTGACCTGGTTCTGTCCTAGGATGCTCTTAAAATTGGGTAGTAGGTTGGGAAAAGAAATATCTCAGAGTTAAGTTCTGGTGATGAACCTAGGACAGGGCACCGGCCTTTAAGTCTCATTCAGACAGTACGAGAATTTAATAGATGACTCATTTTCTAGAAGAGAATTTCAATCTTTCCTAATTGATGCATGGCAACTAGTCTCTTTGAAATCTAGAAAAGTAACTTTTGCTCGGAAAGGAAAAGAGAGGATCATTTCTAATTCTAACTCAAACATCTTCTTAAACATATGTGTGCCCGAAGTATTGGATGCGAGTGTTTATTATCGGCACTCTGCACTCATCTCAGCTGATCTGAAGGAATCTGTGCAGAGATAGATGGTAACAAGAGAGAGGACTTTGGAATCAGAACAAACTGGGTTTGAGCCTTGGCTGTGTGACCTTGGACAAGTTGCTTCATCTCTCTGAATTTCAGTTGCCTTGGGGCTCATAATAGCTACACAAAAATTTTGGGGGCCACTCTCCTAGGTATTAGAAAACAAGATCTAGGTGGGCTCACGCTAACATGATGTATAAACTATTGCACAGTTACCAGCTGGACTCAACAAGGTGATCACCTATAAAGGTATTCCTTTCAGAGCAACCTTGACAGGAGCAAAGGTACTTCCTTTAAAACATCAGCAGTATCTTCTGATGACTTACAGAGCTCTCCTAGAGAAACAAAAAATCCTCGTTCAGCAGTATCTTCTGATGACTTACAGAGCTCTCCTAGAGAAACAAAAAATCCTCATTCCAGTCTGCCACAATTATTGAATTGGAAACACCTTGTATATTTATACCTGTTTGTGTATCACCAAGGGACAACCTCAAAGTATAGCTGGCTCATTTCAGGTTTAAATATCCCATTAGCTAAGTTGTAAGGAAGTTCACGTAACCCAGGAGGCCCTGTGGTTCCACCTAAAGTATTATTCCTTTAGAGTTTCTGTTACTGTTTTCAACCTTTTGAGCTCTTGCAAATGTATTTGGCATTCAATTAAAGTGAGATTAATCCAAAACAGATGTAGTAGTACTAGTAGTAGTAGTAGTAGTACTAGTAAAGAATTGCTTTGTTGAAAGCCTACCCATCCAAAGTACTAAATTATAAGCACACAGACACAAACAAATCCACAAGTATCAATTCTTTAAAGTGATTTAAAATGCATAGTTTCATATAACTCATTTGACAAAAATACAAATGCCGATGCGCTCTTAACAAACAGCTACAATGCCTAGTTTTATCTTTATGGAAACATAAAAGCATTTCAGATGCTGAGGACCTAGAATCTCAAAGAGTCTTCATCTCCAATTACCAAGAACAACTCAAATTTTACCCAAACCTCCAACTCTCCATGGCTATGACTGTTCCCCTACTTGAGTTCTTAGATTTCCAAAGAAAGAGACCGGCAGTGCTTCTTTGTCCTATAAACTTGGGGGGAGTGGGTGGACCATAAAAGCACCTACAGCGATCTAAAGCATAAAGGGTGGATGACATCATGGTTAATACTACTGTTATTTTCTAAGTGAGAGTCAGAGCGCTCACCTGCTAGACACAAAGGATTTCCGCCAGGCTCAGGGGTTCTTTTTCTATGACAACCTAATTGATAGAGGCTCTTAAAGAGAATCAGGAGATTAATCTACCCAACTGATAGGATGAGGCCCAACACTCATCATCTAATTTCGTAATGTCCTGTAAATATGCAAGCTCTCCTTAACAATGATAGCCAAACATGATCATATGCATCAGAGTCCCAGGGAGTGGGACAAGAGCCAAACTGCCTTATCTTCCATCATACATTGTCCTTTCTGCCCCTTCATTTGAACCTTGGCCTCACTGGGGATTTCTGACCAGCTATTAGTCATTAAGGGGAATTTCACTGGTACAAAAAGCAGGTTACAGATGGCAGAGAAGGGATACCTGTGGGCAATCTATCTGTTGACAAGTTTGCCTCCTATAAATAGACCATAAAGACCCCAAAGGCACAACCATGCCACATTCATCTTTGTGCCTCCTGCATCTTTGTTAAGAGGAAGGACCGTAGCTTCCAAATGCCTAAATTCAAATTCCTACTCCAATCTCTACTAGCTTAGGAACACACCAATGAATAAAGCACAGCCCCCTTCCCCTCTAAACTGCATTTTCCTCGCTAGGAAAACTGTACTTATAATAACCTCCTCATTGGGTTATTGTGAGGATTAAAGGAGAATTCATTTAAAGCACTTAGCCAAAGCTTCTCACGGTGTGGAGCGACTATTAGGTGTCCTTATTTTCATTATTACAGCAGGTGCTAAGTGAATGAATGGATGGATGAATTGGTGTCTGGAAGATGAAACTGACATCTATGATTTATCCAACATCTAAAATTCTATAATTTGACTCAGTTTCCAAAGAATTTCATATCTGAAAACTTACCTGAAAATATGTCACCTGTCCTGGCTATTATTGTACCTGTTTTGGATGCAATATAATATAGCGGAAAGAGAAAGAGACTAGAGGCCAGGGGAACAAGAATTTAAACATTTCATTGCCTACCACTTAGTAAGCAGATACTGATCTACATTCATGCAACCTTTATGCCAAATGCTCTGCTAAGGTCAGGAATACCAAGGCATGGACCCCTTTCCTCACAGAAAAGAAAGACACATGCATAACAGAATGTCTTGGAAGCACAGAAAGAACCTTTGTCACAAGTCAAGAAAGGCTTCAGAGAAGGTGAAATGCCCATTGAGGATGGGAAATGGGTTTCATTAATCCCCATATTCCCTGTATCTGGCAGGGTTTCTAAGTACAGGAGCAGATGACAGATAGCTGTTAAATAAATAAGTACCATGTCCTCCAGGTCTGAGGAATGAGGCGCTGAGTAAGGTGGGGAAGGAGGGAAGGGAACTCTAAGCAGAGAGAATGGCACTTGTAAAGGGCATTCGCAAAATTGGGAGTCACAAATGTCTATGTGTGGAGAGGATGCTGTTGGGAGGAAAGGATCTGCAGATCAAAAGAGACAGTGGGAAAAAAAAAAAAAAAGAGACAGTGGCTGTGAACACACTGCGTGAATTGAAAGCCCCCGACAGCTGCATTACTACTGTGCTGCTTGCTGCCCTGATTCTGACCTTTTTGGCATCCCATAGGGTTCTGAGATGGGTTCCTCATCTCAACATTCACTAGCTCCAGGATCTTCTCCAAAATGCCTGAATTCTCTCTTCCGCCTTTCTTTATAAAAATATTTTAGAGAATCACTAAAGAATAAAGACGTATAATACTTGCCTTCATCATTCCTTTCATTAAACAAAGGAAATACTTATACTAGTACTTTCCAAAGAATAAAATTATTGACGTGTACACAACTGACCACTCCAGACACTAACGTTTCTATTTGACTATCTTGGTTTCTAATCCATATCGTTGCATCAGTATTTTATAGCATTCATTTTAAAGTTCCCCATTTTTAATTGGTCATTTTGAAAAGGAATATTTTTTCAATGAAGAAATATATTTTTCTTAGTTTTTACAAAGGCCTTTTGTGTCAAAATGCTCATTTAAGAAAACGTGAAAGATTCTGAAACTTTGGAAAACTCATGCTCGTTACAGGCAGTTGGAAAATTCAGAAAACACTTTTGTGAGTGGAGGTTTTATCTGAGAATCTTTCTTACGTATAATTTCCAGGTAACTGCCATAATGAAGAATAAAAATGAATCCTGCAAAGGTTGCTTTATAATTACACCCAGATACCATCTGATAAGGAGACCAAAGAGTTCTACACACTTCCTGGTTTCTGGCTCTGTCACCTCCAATCAGTGCTTGTTTTGAATAAGGACATTCACCTCAATATTTTCATTGTAATTTTAATTTTGTAATAACCATTGATCGTTCCTCAAGACAACTGTCATTCTTTCCTTGCCTCAGCATCTCAAAACCTGAGTTCCTACCTTTGCTTTTGCTTTCTCTGGAAGTGAAAATATAACTTTAAATAATGTTTTCAGAAAAGGTTTTGTTAGTTTTCTTTAGAGTAGAATATTTTCTTCTGATAATGTATTAGGAGAATACCTTAGCATACCTTCCCACAGAAAAGACAAACTGATTGAGGATAAAATTGTCAAGGCCTAATCTTTCCTCAAAATTTAAGAAATGTTGCACCACTGTTTTTTGGCACGTAGCTTTGGCAAAAATGATTTGGGGACAACCTCAGAACAATTCTTTCTTATATGATCCAGTTTTCTTGTCTGGGTGCTTGAAAAATATCTTTATTTTTATAATTTAAAATACTTTGTAGGATTATTGGTCTCTTTTTTACTAAATTTTAGACAGTGAGGTACACAATCATAAACTGTTTCTACTGAAGACATACACATCAAGATTATCTTTAAACAAAGCTTATATTTAAATTGTTTTGGTTTCTTCTTTAGGAAACTATTAACGCTTGGGTGAGATCTATGTGCTCTGACCTCTGTATCTAACACCATGTTTATCATCATAAGTTCAGTCCTTTATCCTTTACTTTTAAACTATGGGAAAGCTGTTCATATTTACTCTCTACGTGACTACTGATACTCTCTGTAGGGTCAATTCTCTGTTTTACTGCCCAGAACGCAGATTTTAATTCTGTCATTATAATCTTGACTTCTTCAGAATCTCTTAATTCACTGTGTCCCTCTGGATCTATCCTGCAGGCTTTTCACCTCCATTTGTTTGCTCCTTAGTATTTTCTTCTCTTTTCTTCACAGATTTCTTCAGGCAATCTAATCAGAATCTCAATTTTTGAAAATTTTCTGTTTATTGTAAAAAATCATACCTGGATTGGTTAGAGTGACAAAGAACTACAGCTCACTGGTCAGATCAAAAAGCACAGGTCTTCAAAGGAGAGGGCAGCTCAATTTTCCAAATGATACAGAATATTCATTACTGGACCAGGCAAGGTGTTGGGGCACGGTGGGGAGACGGAGGTTGTGCACTGCCCTCTCAGCTGAGCTAGCCGAAGCGCCAGACGGATTGGATTCTTTAGTTCAATTCTAATGAGTAGATATGTTGTGTTAATTCTTCCCAGAACAAGCAAGCCCATATTTTGTGGACGTGAGCATTTTTCTTTTTCCATATTGTCAGAGGTGTTTAAGAAGGAAGCTAGGAGAAATTTTATCAAGGATTTCTATAAAGACAATATTTTAAACTTGGAAGCTGTGACTACAGTGACTATTAGGCCTGTGGAAATAACTTTTTAAAACCTATCATGATTAATACATGGAATAAGTGGATACTTTTTTAAAGGAGCCTTGTTTTTTCCTTGAAATGGTCCAAACACTTCATAGAATTGTTCTGTTATTTTTAAGACCTGAAAATGTAACCTAACTTTGTGCTAGCCTGCTTTAAGCATTCTAAAATATATTCAGAATAGTCTACCTTCACATGCTGGAATACTGAATATTTTACGCTCGGACAAGGAGCAAACCGTAGGTCTTTCGCCAAGCACCGTCAGTGCACTTGAGTATGGGTTACCAAAAACTCTGGAGAATTTTTTTTTTCTATTTATTGTTATAGCTGAAATCCTTGTGTCTCTGGTAGGCTTTAAGTGACATAAATATGCATTTCCATCTGCACGTCCTTGTCAGGAATAGTTCTGCTGGGAGGTGTTATGCCACCCAAGTACTTCCAGAATAGAGTCTGTTAATCCTGTTACCACTATAGAAACTCAGAGGAAAAGTCTACTCAGGCCACTACTGCAGCTGCTGTGGCTGTCAGTCTTCCAGTGTGCCACACCCTCGGTACCAGAAGGAAGCCTAAGAAAATGGATTTTCCTTCAGGTGGAGAGGGATGTAGAGGGCTGACCTCAGTCTATTACTTAGACCAGCGGTCTCCAAAGTTTTTCTTGTAAACCTTTATTAGTAAAAAAGGGGAGAAAACAGCAAGGCCCACTTTAGGTAGGTATGTGTATACATATACACACACACATACACACACACACACACACACACACACACACACGTGCACATGCAATGGATATATAAGTTGCCACATTAACTGCTATGTATGTTATAAAATATACCAAAATAACTATTATATGATAATTTTCTTAAAAAAAAATGTCAGTAGCTGCTCTAACCCGCATGGGATAGACTTGTACCTTCCCTAGGAGGGAGACCATTGGAGTACACTTCCACCAGATGGGCCACCAGGAAAATAGATCATAAAGCCCAGTTAGGCTTCCGATAGATGCCATAATACACTGGGCACATACAATGGGCCAAAGGAGTTGTAAATGAGCACGTGCTTTGCTTCTCTACTTACTCCATCTTGTTACCTCTTGCCCTTCCTCCTAGTGTGGCTTGACTTCTAGCCTCCAGGCTCTCTGTTTAGATCTCATCCCTATCCTACATTTAGATAGGCATGTTACAAATGGGTATGAACCTGTCAAGACCTACAAGCCAACAGGGATCTTGCACAGTCTGTCAACAGACATGTCACCTCAGAGCCCTCAGGACACAAAAGCAAAAACCAGCTAAATAAATGAAATCCAAACGTCAATCATCCAATAAATATTTTTGAACAAAAACGTATAGATCTATAAACCCAAAATGAATGTCTTTCACTGTCTAATTCCATATAATACAGCAGAGCTCAGAATTACCCATGAATCTAGTTGTGGAACAAAAATTCTTCAGAAAGGCAGTGGATATGAAAAAAAACCTCGCACTTCTCATGATAGTGAAAGACGGTCTTTTCAGATATAGAAAACTGAAGACTTGGCTCAAAGTTCTGTTTGAATTGATAAAAATAAATTATTTTATTGGTAAAACCTAGAGTCAGCCAGAAAAGAGTATGCAAACTTCCCCCAATCACTACTGGTGTGGGTATAAATTGACATGATCCTTTTGGAAGGCAATTAGTAAATTATACGAAAAGCTTTAGAAATTTGGCCATTAATCCAATTAAGTCCTTACTTATGAATTAAACCTGCATAAATGAATAGATATATGAAAAGATTCATGAAAATAGTGTTTAAGAATATTTATAATAGCAAAAATTGGCAACAATTTACAGTTTTATTGAATGGTGGAATGTTAAGTAATTTATGATATGTCATGCAAGAAATGTTATGCATTATTTGACTTCTTATTTATTAAGTACCTATTATGTTCCAGGCACCCTTCTAGGAGATTGCAATTAATTAATATAGACAAAGCTTTCATAAAGGTGATATTTTAGTCAAGGGTAGAAGAGATATATACTCCATAATCAAGTAAACAAATACATAAACAAAACATTTTCAGAATAATGGAAAGCACTATGAAGACAATGAAACTGTGATGCAGTAGAAATGGCTGGTGGTGAGGGCTTGAGATTAGTTTATATAAGGATTTCTCAAATTCAGAGGAAACCATATTCTTTGTGGAGGCTTTTTTTTTTGTCGGGGGGAGGCAGGGAGGATTCCTGTGCATTGCAGGATGTTTAGCAGCATCCCTGGCCATGAGTCACTAAAAACACTCATCCCAATCATGACAGTAAAACACACCCCCAACCATTGCCATTGTCCCCTGGGTGGCAAAATCTGCCCCAATTGAGAACCATTGCTTTAGATTTAGTGTGGGGAAGGCTTCTTTGAGGAGGTAACATTTGAGCTGAGATGTATGTTTTTAAATAATCTTTAGGATATAGGGAAACATTCATGAAATAACTGTAACATATATAATACAATATATTCAATAAAATCGCAATATTGATTTTCTTTTTAAACCTCTATCTAGACAGACAATATAGCATGATGGTTAGAAGCACAAACCTGTAGCCAGGCTGCCTTAATTATAATCCCAACTCCATCACTTTTTAGTTGGGTGACCTTGGGTAAGTTACTTTATACCCCTGTGCTCTTGGGTCCTCATCCAAAAAATGGGGATGACACTAGTAGTACTTAACACATAAGGTTTCTGGGAGTATTAAACGAGTTAATACATGCAAAGTTCCTGGAAGAGTGAGTGGCACATCTTGGAAACACTATATATAATATATACATATATAATAATATATTAAAATTAGATAAACATTCTAATTTTAATATTTTATATATTATAAATCTGACATATATGTAGATATATATGCTATATATACACCAGATTTTTCCATTGTCTCTTTGTGAAACAAATGAAATAATGTGTTAATAATGGTAGGGGGATTTTATTTTCTTTGTGTCTTTTTATATTCTTCACAGTTTTATAGATACAAATGCAAATGTTGCTTTCACATCAAAATAAAAATCAATATGTATTTTAGCACAAAAGAGAGAATTTTTAGACTTTCACCAGGATCAACTGGCATAGCGAGAGTGGGAGAGGAAGACCAATGGAAGATGTGCTCAGAAACACCTGTCCCAGGGAAAATGAGTCAATTGTCAACTGAAAGCTGAGACACCCCACGTTCAATCTGTCAGTCAGTTCATCAGTCATCTGAAATTTACTTAACGCTTGCTTTCTGCCAGACACTGTGCCAGGTGCTGGAAAATCAAAGATGAATGGAGGTCACATTTCTTCAAGGAGCTCACAACAGAAAAGGGAAGAGAAATACATCCACAATTAGCCACAGTACAATAAATGGAAGTATAGGCTATAATGAGGACCAACCCAGGTCTCTGGGGGCTCTCAAAGGTAACAATTTCAGTTGGAGTGGGGGGCAGTGTAGGAAGCTCCACCTAGGAGATGACACTTGCAATGGTCTTTGAGGGATAAGTTTGGAAAATGCAATCATTTGTTAAGAATTCTGGTTTTGAGCAAACACAGAACGTGCTTCCTAATCAAACACCAGCAAAATCGCTTAGCCTAGAGAAAGGAAAATCAGAAAGGACAAAGGAGTTATACTTCAGAAAAGTGTCTTGATCTCATATCAGAGTGCCTGGTTCCATAAAGCAATTTGTGAAAGTTTGACTGTCATAGGAATTAGAAGGCGTAAGTTCAAGTACTAGCCCTGCCCCTTACCAGCCGGGTAATCTTGGGCAAACCATTAAAATCTCTGACACTCCATCTACTTCCTCATTCATATAATGGTGATAATAATACTTTGCAATACTGTTGTGAGCGTCAAATGAGATAATGCAAGTAAGAGACTTTCAGTGACATTCAAATAGTTGGGATGATAAATTGTGATGGTTTTAACATAATAGAGACGATCGTGAATAATTATAATTTAATTTTTAACATTTATATTCAAACATAACAGTAAAAAAAGAAATCAAATCTATACACAACACCAATTATACATGAGTTTATAGCCTGATTGGCTTCATATATTTTTTCAAAGCTCTTAACCTATTACTAATCCAAGTGCATCAAGCTATAAAAACTGCTAACCAATTATTTTTTTCCTAAGATAACATAATCTCTGCTTCTTGAGACACTTTATACTAACGTTAAACTGAAGCTAACTGCATGAAAATGAAATGGAGACTCATAATTGCAAACTGTTTTCATGTCTAAAGAAGATTCAACCACTTCTTAGGACTGAATTGCTCCTTGTTAAAGTTTAAGATCAAGCTATAAAAGTATATCACTTAGCCTATGTCTGCCTACTGGTGCAAAGTATAGTGGCAAGCAGAAAACGGAGGTAATTATCTAGAAACATTAGGCCAAAAATCCCACTTCGGCCCCAAAAGACTGAAGTTGCTTTGCAGGTATCAGGGAAGCCTGAGGAGGGGGCCACGTTCAACTTTCTCTTAGAACCTTCTTCTCCATGAATCCTTTTTACCTTGAACACTCATTGCTATGACATCTGGAGGAATAATATTCTTTTGCTTTTTCTCTCTCTAAAAAACAAGATTTACTAAGGCTGACTGAAAAGGCTTAAAATGTCCTCTTGTTACGGCCCTTGATAAACATTTTACCTAATGTTTTTTGAAGCAGAGTTTCAGTTGAAGTGCTGCAGAAGACAAAGCAAAACAATGATATGTAAAACTGCTGCTTTAACCTGAATGTCTTAAAAAATGAAACAAACAAACAAAAAACCTGAATGTCTTTAAAAGACATCTAACCAGAGCTGGCATTTGAAAAATTAAAGAAAAAGAAGGTCCAGTATAATATTCTTAGTTCATTTATCCCTCCCCCATCAAAAAATAGATGTAATGAACCCAAGATTTTTTGTTCAGTCTAACTAACAGGATATAACAATGGAATGCTCCATGAATTACTCACTGCCATTCATTTCAAAAGGTGAGAACATTTTAGGAGGCCTTCAACGCTCACCTTGGGAAAACTACCTTCAACGCTCACCTTGAGAAAATTACCCCACTCAGCTTCCAAAAAAGAAAATGTGGGTTTTTTCAAAAAAAAAAACACCTTCTTTGAGTATCAGTTACCTTTTATTATGCTTTTGTGACTACTAGGGAACCCTCATCGTCCTCATTTTGTTCTGTCTTTAGCCATACTATCAAATCTCAAATTTAACTCAATGTAAGAAAAATAATGCTCTATACATACAGAAAATGATTCTAGCTCGTTCTAATAATTTTCATCATGTGTGATCATGTTGTATGCTTTTCTCTACTTTGTGTATTGTGTCATTACCTACCAAGCTGTGGAGAAGAAAGTCCATATAGTCTAACAATAACAACAAAATATCATTTCTGACATTTGTGTGAACTTTAAAAACTTTACATACAAAGGAAAGAACTTTTTTTTATCTCTACCGTGTCAGCTTACTAACCATACTTATTTATTAATGGTTTAGTAGCTTACACTTTGAAATGTCACTTGTCTGTTTTGATCTGATTTCAACCACGGATAATCACAGTACTGAATTCTAAGCTAGACTATAGTTTAAATCCAAAGGAAAATATAATTCACCATTACAGCTTTAAAAATGGTCCAAACATTTGAAATACACACTCACCTTAAACGTTTTGGTCTAGAATTAAAATTAAAATCACCCTGCCTTAATAACTTATCTAATAATTTTCATAGAGGCTTCTGGAGTTTAGCGTTCACAAGAAAAACTTAACAACAAGCAACTTTTGTCAAAGGCAATTTGTCGGTATAATGGATAAGTTAACTGAGAATAAGAGAATGGGAAAGAAAGAGCTGCTGACATCTTGTGTGTATGCATGATGTGCGTCTGCTTTGTTTCGTTTTGCTTTTTCATGAGTAATATGACCAGAAGAGTACTGCTCACGACATCATTTTGATTACAGTGAGTAAGATGTCTTAGGAGAGTTGTTATTATAGGTGAGATCAATGATTACTGAAACACAGGCTGACCTTGTTTCATTGTGCTTTGCTGTATAGTGCTTCACAGATACTGTGTTTTTTATAAATTGATGGTTTGTGGCAACCCTGCATCAAACAAGTCTATCAGAGTCATTTCTTCCAACAGCATTTTCTCACTTCGTGTCTCTGTGCCACATTTTGATAATTCTCACAATATTTCCAACTTTTTCATTATTACTGTATTTGTCATGGTGATCTGGGATCAATGATCTTTGCTATGACTATGGCAAAAAGACAACAACTCACTGACGGTTAGCATTTTTCAGCAGTGAAGCATTTTTAAGTAACAAACGTACCTTGTGTTTTTAGACATAATGCTGTTGCACACTTAGTAGACCACACTATAGTGTAAACAGAACTTTTATATGCACTGGGAGAGCAAAAAATTCATGTGACTTGCTTTATCGCAGTATTTCCTTTATTGTGGCCATCTGCAACAGAACCAACAGTATCTCTGAGGTATGCCTTGGAGTCCAGATTTGAGGGCACAGAAGATTAAACCTGAGTGGTAGTATTTCAAATGAAAAAAACAGAGAGGGACTTGTGAGATATTTAGAAGGAATAAGAAAGAAAAACTGGAAGGTCACTGAACAGAGAGATGGAGCAAATCAAATATTTTTAAGCTCATGAAACTGGCAAAATGACAATACTATGAAAAGAAATCGAACTGTGAATTCTCCAGGGATATCCGGGATTACCAAGTTTGGGGAGGAGAATGAGGGGCCAATAGAAAGAGACACAGTAATTGTAAGGATTTGGCCAGTAATTCAAATAAAACATCCAATAGTCAGTTGCAAGTTTGAGACTGCAATTTGTGATGACTCTGGGTCTCTTGAGGACTATTTGCTCTTAGTCTTTGAATTCCCAAGCACCTAGTACAGCTAGACACATAGCTTTTGTGGCTGGCTGGCTAACTGCATAGAGATTTGGGGCCCAAGTGCACAAAGAAAATAAGTTGTGAGTGTGAACGAATACAGACTTTAAGACCAAGGAACAAAGAAAGGAGCCAAGAGAACAAAGTTTGAGAAAAAACTACATTGAAGGAATGGGAGGGAAAAAAGAAACCAATAATCAAGATAGGAAAGGTCAAAGAAGTAAACCCAGACAGAGAAATGGGAAGGGAAGGGAGGGGGAAAACAAGAATAGGATGGGAGGAGCCGGGGGTGGGGGGGGAGAAGAGATGTTACTTATTCATGATTTGAATTCATATATAGAGAGACTCAGAAGATGCACCAATGCAAAAATTCTAAAGTCACACTTAGTGAGCAAAAATGAAAATCATTAAAATGTTTCATTAATGACTTAAAGTAAATAAATTACCAGCTCCTGTCACATTGATTCATCCATTCCATGTGGGCACTCAATAAATGTTAACTGAATTAAATTAATAACATTTGCTCAGTGGTAATAAAAAATTAATTTACTGTCTGTCGTCTCTGTTACTTAAGTTTATGCCCATTGCTTCTGCAATTACTTCTAGCCCAAAGAGAAATTTTCTATTTCCCTGACTTTCAGTACACACTTTCTTTCCCAAGAAATACAGTTGAACTTCTAATTTTTGTCCTAATTTTGGTGATTTTTTCCTGTTGAAAAAAATTATTTTCTCTAAGTTAATGTCAAGAACTATGTATAACATCCCAAATTTAGTTTCACGAGTTCCTTATTTAATTCCAAAATAGTTTTCTCTGCAGAAGATGTGATGCCACTTTTTATGTGTTTCTCCTTTTAGCTTATGCTACTTTATAATACTTCGGGTACAAAGTCCAATAACACCACAAAAGAAGGAATCTGGGGAAATTACTGTTAGCATTCCATCTATAAAAGATGGAAGATGTCAGTAACATTCACCCAAAAATTGTGACTCATTTCAGATGTCAGAATTCTGGGTTGAACAGACTGGGTTCTGAAATGTGTGTTTGTCAGATGATTTTCTAATGAGTAACAGATAGTTCCCAGTGGGGAATGAAAAAAAATAAAAATATAAACAGAGATTATAGAATTAAAATAACTTTATGAATGGCAGTTTAACTTCTCCATAAAATTCTCTCAGTACAAGCCCAGTGTCTCCAAATGGTTGCTTAATGTAGCACACCACTTAGATTCAAAATGCTATACTTAAAAGTGTCGAGAAATTAAAAAGAGAATCATATACCACTTGGCTGTATACTGTATTCTCCGCATGTTCTTATATTCCAGTAACCTCTATCCAACTTTTTTTTTGTTACTGAATTACTTTGTGCAAAAGCAATTTACATTACATGCAGCCTGACTACGTGTGATAATTTGAGCTGATTGTCAATTAATTCTGTAGTAAATAGCTGCTGTAATCTCTATACTCATCAAGGTTTTCTTATCTATCAACTTTTCCTGAAATGCTCTTTGATGTACGGGATACAGCAGCTGTAACTAAAGAGGCAGGATTCCCTAAGTGTGCAACAAAGTAGTCTTAGCTTTGCAAAGACTGCTTAGGTATGTCTGTAAAGCAACGTTACTTGCAAGGCTTGATTTCAGGTAGGTGACACATCACCGGATTGAGAGTGAAGAGGGTTTTGCTGATGTGCAGTCCCAATAGTGAGGAAGCAGAGATAAAAGCTAAGAACAAATTGGAGAAAATGTTGAATAATATAAAGAGACAGGGACGAGAGCAAAGCTTTTGGAATCCAAACGGCCTGGGTTCAAATCCCAGCTCTACCATTTACTAACAAAGAAGCCTCAGGGAACTTATCTAAATAAACTAAGCCTTGGTTACGCTCATTCATCTGTTAACTTGGGGTACCAATTTATACATTTCCCATCTGTCCTGGGAGGCTGCCAGTATTACCTCCTAGAGTCTTTGTGATGCTTAAATTAAATAAGGTATATAGTGGTAACACAGAACTTGACACACAAGGTATACAATTCTGTGTGCTGTGTGTGTGTGTGTGTGTGTGTGTGTGTGTGTGTGTGTAAAGCAGTGGTTTGATATTCAAAATTGGTGGTTTTGCCCCATGGAGGAAATGTGGCAATATCCACAGACCTTTTGTTTGTCATGTCCTAGGGCAGCTGGTGTTACTGGCATCAAGCAGGTAGAAGACAGGGATGCTGCTAAACATCCTACAACCTCCCTGTGACAAAGAATTACCTGGCCCCAAATATCAGTGCTTCTCTAAGTACTGAAGGCATAATGTGAGTGACTATTTGTGATTAAAGCTGGTTACTTGACACTTTGATATCCAAGCAAGAAAAATAAACTATGATTTTTGTCATCATCGTCATCATCATCGTTATCATCACTATACCATTAATTTGGTGAATCTCTCTTGGGTTAAAGGAACCCAAGAGCTTCCCAATCTGTTGAACTAATTCTATCTATTCAATATTACATTAACTGCTATCAACAATAGATGTTTTTCTGAACCCCTATTTCTGCAACCAAGAGATTTAAAGCTAGCAGCCTAAGAGGTAGGGAATAAAAATTAAACACTGTTGAAAGTCAAAGCTGTTTGGAGGCTCAGAAAGCAACAAAAATGGCCTAAGACAACTGTGCGTGCAATACTGTCAGCTCTCGTGCCAGATAGGAGCCTTTGGAGAGCAACTGCCTCGTGATTAGCTTCTGAAAATCACTGATGTATGTATCAGTGGCTGTCCTCTCCTTCCTCCACTCTCAAAAGCAGAAGGCCCCTGTGGCAGTGGTTCCCAAACTTTTCTGCATGTTGGAATCACTCAGGGAGCTTTGAAAATCCCTCAGGAAATGTGATCTAATCTGTTGAGGGGGAGGAGGGATTGCCTGAGCTTTAAAAAAATTCCAAATTTTTAGAAGGTTTCCTAGATGATTCTACCCTGTAGACACATCTACCACTGTCCTAGGAGGCAGGATCAAGCAGAGATTTCCACCTACCTCAAACTAAGAAGCAATTTCTCAAAGGACAATGAAAACGGACTTGGCAAGAATGTATTTCTTGCACAGAGCTACCTAAGCACAGTAAAATTAAACCAGGTTGCCAACTGCTTTATTGATTTCAGTCACTCTGTGAGCATCACTGAATCAGGCATTGCGCTAGTGATGGAAAAGGCAATTCTCTAGAAGGCATCTTCACTATCTCCCAATAGTGCTGCCACATCACCAGGACTGATGCTTGTTTAGGTCTGAAGAAGTCCCTGGGTGTCATCCTGGATGCAGGTTTGAGAATACCTTCTGTTAACTCTTCTCTCCATCTTAGGATGATTTAATTAGTGTAGGTAAGCTATACACTGCCTGCATCACTACCCCATCTGGATGTTTCTGAAAGCCAGGGATCATGCCTGTCTTAGTCAGCACTTAATTCCCAGTTTCGAGACCAGCGCTTGTTATGTAACAGACCCTCAATTATTCTGCGGGAACCAGTAAATGAGTATGGGAGTTCTGAAATACACGAAGCACCTAGGTCTTTTCAGCCTTCGCTGTGCCTCTCCAAACCAGAATCTCAGTCAAGGACTTTGCTCTAGGTTCCCTGCCAGGTGGTTACATGGAAATAAAAGCCTGTTCCCAAGAAGTACACCCCCAAAGCCACAAAGACTATCAACTTCATAGACACCTAACAAATGGCAAGGCAGAGAAAAGACTGGCAAAGTAAGAGTCTTTAAGGGCAGATGTAGAAATGGGCTTATAGGATGGTTATGTGTGACCACTTTTCTTATACAGGGCAGGAAACTGAGATTTGTAGACACAAAGAAATAAAACAACTTGATTGAGGTCACATACATTACTTAACAGCATTTAAGACACTTCTACTACTTCTGAGATCCATAAAACATTATGACAATAAGCTGACAACATTCTATGAGGTTTTGTTAATCCTAGTGAATGAATGCCTTGATTCTCCCCACCCATCACTATAAAAACCACTGTGTTTCTGAAATAAGTGGTACAAATTACTGTGATAGGTGAAACTTGTAATATGGGTAAGATTTTATAATTACTGAACTTTTATTCTTACATATATTTTCATTCAAGATAATCCTGTCCAATAATGCTTCATGCTTCTAAATAAGATTTTAATCTTATAAAAGCCTAGAATGTGAATTTTTCTGCCAACGTCCCTTCTTGGATCGGGAGGTCACGTCAACTATAAGCGGGTCTGTGTATGTGTGTTTTCTTTTTTCCTCTAGATACGCAACTCACAAACGGAAAGCAGGCAGACGAGAAAGCCATTAATACCATCGTCATAAACTCAGTATCCGAATTCAAAATCACAGATGGACCAGCCAAGGAAACCCCCAGTGAGAAAAAACTGTCAGAATCCAGCATATCACTGACCTCCCTTGAAGAATGCCAAACGAAATTTTCCTACCTCCAAACTCACCCTTCAGTTCATCCAAGAGACACTGATGGTATGTTTCTCACAATCAACCCATCTCTAAATAAAGCTCCCCAAACCCCAGCCCCTGGAAAACCATCATATATGCTGTTAGAAAAAAAAAAGTCTTCATGAATATTAAACAGGAAGGCTTCAATTTGAAAACTCTGATGAATGACACATGTGAAGGTCACCTGGCAATTATGAGGTGCTTGGCAGGTTGTTTGCTCTCAAAGCTGGGAGTTTGAGGCAAAGTGTTTTAAATAGCTAGAGTGAGGTAAAATCATTCTTGCTATGGAGCTATGAAGTAGACTAAAAAATGGCCAATTTTTTTCTCTTCTTGCATCTGGCACTACTCAACCCGTGACTCTAGGCTGAGAGGAGAAGAAGATAGGGTGGAATAGCATTGCAAAGCTGGAAAAGTATAAATATAGACTGCAGCAAAATACAAGGATGCTTACACCAGCAGCCTGTGGAAAAGGGTTGGTTCCTCTAGGTAACATCACCTCCTAGGCATTCGAATCAGTGCAAAGCTACACCAAACCACCTCTATATATGACATAAGAGGCATGTTGCATTTGCAAAACCAATTGCAAATTGAATTTATGCTAAATGATCAGCACAGTCAAGTTCAAGGTCATGGACTCCACACCAAGACATACGGAATTTTACTCATGTTAACTTTGCACTGACCTTCATAGGAGACATAAACCATTCAGGAATTGTGTAATGTTCCATATTGACATTTGCATTTAAAGAAACCTTGAAGTTTCTCAAAGGAAGACATAAAAAGGTACAGTTTCTGGTCCATATTTAAATTCATATTTACTTTATTAAAATAAGATAAAAAAGTGAAATAAACTTTGCATAACAGGAACTTTGAAATCACATCAGTTTAATTCCTGGCTCTGAAATTTATTCACTGTAACACTGGATTAAGTTTTTTACCATCTCTAAATCTCAGACTCAGTTTTATAATGGAGCTAGTAACACGCAATAGGGTGTTTTGAAGATCAAATGAAATAACATGGGTAAAACATCCAGTAGACAAACTCTCACAGAACAGATGTTTGACTTCTGCTTTTATTATGATCATGGTTTTAAAAAGTAAGGGGAGAGATTTCTAACACACGTTATATATGATCTCATGAAAACATTGCCATGGAGGCTTTAGACTAGAAGACACAATTGCCTGCAGTTGCCAGGAGACAGTGAGAATAAGGAAGTACCTCCAGATGTACGATAGGGATGGGTGAGGACTGTGGCAAGGAGAAGAACACTGCCTCTACTCAGCTCCAGCTAATTGTTGCCAGAAGGAAAAAGAGGTTCAGACCTGCCAGAACTAGAGTGTTACAGGAAATCTCCCAATTTTTAAGTGTTGGCAATAGTTCTATTTCTTCTATGAAGCCCCAGACACTCCCAACAATACACAGCTTTCAGCTAACTTTGGCCAATAGGCTGCCAGGTATGACCTTGAGTCCAAGATGATGTCCAAGCTTCTGGTTTTGTTAGAGCTTGATGCTAATCAAGAAAACAGGCAAGGGCTTCCCTGGTGGCGCAGTGGTTGAGAGTCCGCCTGCCGATGCAGGGGACACGGGTTCGTGCCCCGGTCCGGGAAGATCCCACATGCCACGGAGCGGCTGGGCCCATGAGCCATGGCCGCTGAGCCTGCGCGTCCGGAGCCTGTGCTCCGCAACGGGAGAGGCCACAACAGTGAGAGGCCCGCGTACTGCAAAAAAAAAAAAAAAGAAAAGAAAACAGGCAACAGAGGAGAGTTCTCTACATTTTGACAATAGAGAATTTTATCAGATCATGTAAGGGATGCATGGATTTTTACTTGTAATGGACCTTGGTTGTAATGATCCCAGAATTACGAATTACCACTATATGTATCCACACAATACAGGAGAGTGCCCCTCCGGAACCACTCTGATCTGTCTTATCAGGTATCTTGGCAGAATGAGAAGGACCAATGCAGCTAGCATGATACCTGAACCCTTGTATTCTCAGGGAAGACCAAAATGACTACTCCATTAAAATGGCAACACATGCTCAGGAGCCTCATGTAGGAAAAGAACCAACTACTCTTTCTTCAAAAGGGCAAAGGAGATTCATGAAGACCATTGAATTAGACTGTTTTCTTAGGCCCTGGACAGAGGCTATTATGACCCAGAAAATTCCAGTATTAAGCTGACAACACAGGTAATAGCTCATCCTCATTTCTCACACTGCAAAAAAAAAAAAAAAAAAAATCCCCCCACTGAGGTAAGAGTTTTTGGTACCTGGTTAAAAAACAGAGTAAAACACCTAGACTAGGGCCCACAAATAGTGCTAAGAACCTCTCATTATCCTAGATAGCAAACATCAAGGAAATAAAGAGTTAAGTCAGACTCATTGCATTTTAGGAAAATTTTGATAGTAATTAATTTAAGGATGCAGAAATTGAGAGCTGGGGTCACTGTTCATACTGAGATAAATACAGAAATATCTTTCAGGAACAGCAGGGGAAACAGAAGGGAAAAGAGAAGATTGCATCCACTTTTATGTAGTTTGTGGTTAATTTATTTTCAAATATATAAATGAGTGCATAGGAATGGATGCTTAATTGCTAATATCTATTATTTATATACATTGCCCCACTTAAAACAGGATGGAGAAGCCTCACACATGCAGATTTTGTAAAATGTGTTACATCCATTAGCACAGTTCATGGTGTGTACTCTGATGGGAATTTAAAATGATCTTTACTGCACATCACACACTATGTGCTGTGACATTATTATTAAATTGTGCCTCATCCTGTGTGGTCCCTTTCCTGAAGAAAATGGAACAAGTACAGAGCACTATCTGTGTCTCTGCTTCTGCTTCTATGTTCAGATTGCAAAAGCATCCCCGTGGATGATAAAACCAGGGATACACATGATATGAGAAAACAGGCTCCTTAAAAAGAATCTTGAGAATAAACCTAATTGATGTATAATTTTGAATTTGAGATGTCTCATCCAGGTGGAAGGGGAAAATCATAAATACAAGATACCTCAAAAGAACAGTCTTAATTACACCATGGACTACTGAATAAAATGATTACATTTTCTACACTGTAAATTTCATACAATTAAATGCAATAGTGTCATCTTATAAAATGTTTCAATTTTATAATTATTTCAGTTCATTTGCTCAGAAAAAAAATAAGCAAAAATTTACTAAGTATCACCCAAATCTAGTCATTCTAGTTCTAAAGAACTGACTTGAATGTTAGTTGTGCTTGTCTGAACTTAAATAGATCTTGACATATTTAAGTAGCTATTAAAATTGATAACATCAGGAATGATACCCCAGCTAGAGAAAGGCAGTCACACTTTATTTATTCCCATTCTGTATTACATTTTTTTAAAGAACTAAATGTTGGGGGAGTGGGAACCAATTTTTATACTTTTTTGGTTTATTCATTTATTTATTTGGCTGCATTGGGTCTTTGTTGCTGCGTGCGGGCTTTCTCTAGTTGCGGAGAGTGGGGCCACTCTTCCTCGCGGTGCGCGGGCTTCTCACTGTGGCAGCTTCTCTTGTTGTGGAGCATGGGCTCTAGGTGCACGGGCTTCAGTAGTTGCAGAACGCGGGCTCAGTAGTTGCAGCTCACGGGCTCTAGAGCGCAGGCTCAGTAGTTGTGGCTCATGGGCTTAGTTGCTCCGCGGCATGTGGGATCTTCCCAGACCAGGGCTCAAACCCGTGTCCCCTGCATTGGCAGGCGGATTCTTAAACACTGCACCCCCAGGGAAGTCCCAATTTTGATACTCTTTGACCAAAAACTTCTAGTGATCAGTTGGAGACAGGTGTCATGAATCTTGTTATTATGCCAAATTCTCTCAGGGACAGCACATTAACCATTAACGTATGAGAATACTGGGGGTATCTTGTCTTTTTTTTTCTTACTTTGTTTTGGGGGGAGAGGAAGGGAGACTGTTGTTTATCTGGGGTCACTTCTGGAAGAATCATGTTCTTGCCGCTTTGGAAAATGATTCCCAAAGATGCAGGAAGCATGTTTCTGGAGTTGAGGAATGCGCCAGGGACCACAGAGGGCAGCTACAGCTACCTCTTGCTCCTCCTTCCTCCTGATCCTGGGGAATCATGGTGGCAAGAACACTGAAAGCTGGAAAGACAAACTCAGGGATTACAGGACCGTGAACGTGGGGCCGACCTCAGGTATATGAGTGGAAACTCCTTCACACTGTTACCTTTTCCACCATGATTAAACATGATCCATTCTTATAAGGCAGATTCTTCCTCTCTTTATTACCCTCTTTTTTGTTCTTTTTTAAATTGAAGTATACTTGATTTACAATATTGTGTTACTTTCAGGTGCACGGCATAGTGATTCAGTATTTTTGTAGATTATATCCCATTATAGGTTATTACAAGTTAAAGGGTATAATTCTCTATGCTGTACAGTATATTCTTGTTGCTTATCTATTTTATACATAGTAGTTTGTATCTGTGAAGCCCATACCTCTAATTTGTGGCCCCCTTCCATCACCCCTTTGGTAACCATGTTAAGATGTGGTATACATATACAAGGGAATACTACTCAGCCATAAAAAAGAATGAAATACTTCCACTTGCAGCAGCGTGGATTATCCTAGAGAATATTCTGCTTAGTGAAGTAAATCAGACAGAGAAAGACAAACACCATGTAAGTAGCCACTATCCAGTTAACATTTAGCACCTTTAGAAGCTGCAGTAGTCCTTCAGGGGCGTGAGGGTATCACTTAGCATATTATAGCCTCCACATCCTCAATGTACCCTAGGGGTGTAAAGAGGAAATGGAACCAACTTAAGAGAGGGTTTTTATCATGGCTTCTTGCTCAAAGGCAAATACCACTTCCAGCTGAATGGCCTGCAGGTCTTGGATACATCTTAAACCTCCTTTAATCCAGGTTTAACGAAGAAAGAAGTAGGAAATGAGATGGGTACTATGACAGCAGCAACTAGAGCCTATGCCATGATGCCAGGTAGTCCAATAAAAGAAATTTAATACTTGGGAATGTGTTACAAAGGTATAGGGAGAGGTGAAAAGCTACGTGAGGAAATTACCGACAACAGGAAAGCTCTGCCACCTCCTCCCTTGGTCTCTCTAGGGCACTAGTAAATCACTACTACTGGCATTAGCTCATTGGCCACTAGCAACTAACTATTACTAGACAGACCACTAGTAAGTGGCATTAGCAGAAGTCACAAAGAGAAGGGCATTCGGAAAAAGATAAAACCAAAGGGAAGATACAAAGCAGAGAGAAAGAAGGAGATATACCCCAGGCTTTCCTTTCTCCCACCCTCCCATTTCCTATAGCTGCCTCCTATTGGCTGGAGCTAGCCAGAAGCCACCTGGCAGAACCTGCAAAACACATCTTACCAGTCTTGCGAATACAGAGGGGAGTAGGGTGAGAGGGGAATGGAAGGGAGAACAGGTCACCAGGAGGCCTAGAGCATCTGGTGCCAGGCTTGAACGTGACAGAAGAAAGCGTGTGTGTTATGAAGGGCAGGTCAGCTTCAGAGTTAAGGGCTCTGGAGGAGACAATCTAGGTTCACATGACAGCCCCACCACTTCCTGTATTTCTTAAATTCTCTGAGTCACAGTTTCCTCATCTATAGAACAGTAGTAGTACTCAATTGAGAGTTATCTCAAGACCCATGTGAGATGTTTGTAAAGTGTACAGGACTGCAAATTTGCTTTCCACGAACCAGCTGGCACATCTAACAATGAGAAAGAGAGCACAGATTTTGGATCCAGAGTTAGATTAATTCCTTGCTCCACCACCACACAGGTGAAAGTTTTAGGACAGTCAGTGACAATCCCTAAGCCTTACCTTACATCTAAAAAGTGGGGACCATGTTGTTTATCTCTTATTGTTCATTTATTCATTCATTCAACAAGAGATAAGCCATTCTTGTGACTTAGGTTTTAAGTAGGGGGGGAACTAATCAATAAACTAATTAGTATACTATCCTGTGGTCAGTGCTATGAAGAAAACAACAAAGCAGGGTGCTATGAGAGTTTCTGCAAGGATGTGATTTACAGGGAAGGTGTTTTAAGCTAAAGACCCAAAGGTTGAGTACGAGTTAGGTAAAGTTGTGAGGGGAAAGTGTGCAACACATGCCAGAGACAGAGCACGTACAAAGGCCCTGAGCTAGATGCATCCCAGGAACTGAAATTTAACCAGTGTGGCTGGAGTGCAGTGAGTAAGGAGGACACTGGAACTGGAATGCAGAGCAACAGGCAGGAACCTGATCACACAGGAGCTTGCAGGCTATGCCAAGGATTTAGGACTTGACTCTAAAGGGAGAGTGAGATGTTCTAATTAATGATTAACTGTATCACAGGGGCTGATGAATTTGAGGTGGGCTCATGTGGAAGCAGTGTCAGGACAGGAGGCTGTTTCTGTTGACCTGATGATGGCTGATGGTGGCTACAGCTAGGATGGTGGATAGAGGCTGATGGGTTTCAAATAGGAATTTGAGAGAGAATCAGCAGAACTTAGGAAAGAACTGGCTGGGAAGGGTATGATGAGGAAAGGGAAAATGACAAGAATGAGTCCCAGATTTGTGCCAATTCATCTGCGTGTTCGGGAGCCATTCACAAGAGAAAACGAGGGAAGAGACAGGTTTGTGGGATGCGGGAAAGAGGGACACCCATGATGTAATGCGGCCTTGGTAAGTGTGAGATGTTCTGAGCACAGAGCAGAAGAGATGGGAAGCAGGCAGCAGGATGCAGGGATGATGTTTTGGATGGGCCGAGAGGAGAACTAATCATAGGCTATGACTCTGAACAACAAGTTTATTAAACATGAAAGTCCCAAAGAATACTGCAGGCAAAGGAAAATATACCCATTCAGGAGAACGGAAAGTCCAACTCTCTTTTCAAACAGTGCCACTTTCAATTTTCCTCTGAACTGCTTACTCTACCTTTGTGCAAACATAAACTGGCCATATGCAAAACAGGTTTGCCTGCTCGTGTATAATTATTTAATATGTCTTTTAGGAACAGTGTGGAACACACTTGAAAGTGGGGAAAAATCTGTTTTCAATTCATTAATGTTGCCGTGTTTCTCTAGGCAAGAAGCTCTGCCCTTTACAACCAAATAAAAAGGACTGACTTATAAACAGAAAAAAATGGGCTCTATTCTCAAGTGCAAAATAGAGAGATAGAAGGAAACAAATGCCAACTTGACCAAAGGATTAGGCCAACATATATTTTTTTATAAATAAAATCTATAATATACATCAGAAGCAGAGACCTCTGGAGTCTGCCAGTTTGAGGAGACGTTGGCAAGAGGATTTGAACCAAACGGTTATACGCCCACAGGAAATTATAAGGCCATTTTACAAACAGGTTTTCACACTTTGATAGGAAACACCAGCTCCCATCCCCACAGAACACCCTACACCCAACCTGACTTACTTCCAAGCCAAACTTTCAGTCTCGCACCTACAAAAGACAGGACCTAGTGGGAAAATCATTTGTCATGGTCATGGACCATGACATGTCATGGACTCATGGACCTGAGTCTCTAGCCTAAAAGATCAGGGAGCATTTGCTTGGAATATTTTCTTCTGAGAACTTCTTCTTTGCCAGGGGCTGCTATAGCAGCAGTCTTGGAATTGCAAAAAACGTGACGAGGTTTTATGCCTGAAATCTTTGACCACCAACACGCCCTCTTCAGAAATGCACACGCAGAATAGAGTCTATGTACAGCACTCACTCACTCCTGAATTTCTGCGGGAGATTTATAGTGACTTATGAGTTACGGGTGAGTTGGCCACATGCTAGAAACTGGCTCTGAGTGAACAAAAATACTCCCAGTCTGGCAAAGAGATGAGTACACACACCACAGACATACTATGGAATAGTCCACCTAAACTACAAATACTGAGTGATGGCCACAGCACCTGCAACAATATATGGCAATTCAAGTGGTCATAAAAGTCATGGTGTGGTTCTTTACCACTGTCTTATGGGGAAGAAAGAAATGGACGGTGAGAGGCACGGGGAGGGGAAGGAACACAGGGATGAAGGGAGATTTCTGTTTACCTATATGCAGAACTCACTTTAGACCTTTATAGATGTTTTTAAAAGAAATAAGAATGGTTTTCTTTAAAATATTTGTTCCCTTTCAGAGCAAGTTTCCATGCTCTCCCTTCTCTTAAACACTAAGAAGTATATGAATAAGAAAAGAAAAAAGTTTTCTGGAAAACATTGTTTGAATTCAATGAAGGGAGCTCTAGGAACACTTAGATCGCTCTGACAGGTGAGGCAAAGAGTGAAATCTCTCCTGCAGGCTTGTACAGTTACAGTCAACTGAAGTCTGAAAACCAAAGGTTATTAACATTCTTAATGTGGGAAAAATAGATTACAAAAAGTCTAATGTTAATTGATTGATAAGCCCATCAGGAGGAATGAATTTTTCTCCAATTCATGCTAGAATGTTACTTTCAACCATCAAGTCTTCAGGATGCTGATTTTAATTAATTAGATGCTGTATCACATGAACACTTACCTACCCTTTTTCAAAACCCTCACATGTTGTTGAGACTTTCTTAACTAAAAAAAGGAAGAAAGGAAGGAAGGAAGGGAGGGAGGGAGGGAGGGAGAGAAAGAAAGAAAGGAGGGAGGGAGGAAGGGAAGGAACGAAAAAGAAAGAAAAAGAAAGGAAGGAAACAGAAACTAGCAAACAGAATCCAGCAGCACATTAAAAGGATCAAACACCATGATCAAGTGGGGTTTATCCCAGAATGCAAGGATTCTGCAGTAAATGCAAATCAATCAATGTGATACACCATATTAACAAACTGAAGGAGAAAAACCATAGGATCGTCTCAACAGATGCAGAAAAAGCTTCTGACAAACTTCAACACCCACTTATGATAAAAACTCTCCAGAAAGTAGGCATAGAGGGAACTTACCTCAACATAATAATAAAGGCCATATATGACAAACCCACAGCCAACATCATTCTCAATGGTGATAAACTGAAACCATTTCCACTAAGATCAGGAACAAGACAAGTCTGCCCAATCTCACCACTGTTATTCAACATAGTTTTGGAAGTTTTAGCCACAGCAATCAGAGAAGAAAAGGAAATAAAAGGAATCCAAATCAGAAAAGAAGTAGTAAAAGTGTCACTTTTTGCAGATGATGTGATACCATATATAGAGAATCCTACAGATGCTACCAGAAAACTACTAGAGCTAATCAATGAATCTGGTAAAGTAGCAGGATACAAAATTAATGCACAGAAATCTCTTGCATTCCTATACACCTATGATGAAAAATCTAAAAGAGAAATTAAGGAAACACTCCCATTTACCACTGCAACAAGAAGAATAAAATACCTAGGAATAAACCTACCTAAGGAGACAAAACACCTGTATGCAGAAAACTATAAGACACTGCTGAAAGAAATTAAAGATGATACAAACGGAGAGATACACCATGTTCTTGGATTGGAAGAATCAACATTGTGAAAATGACTATACTACCCAAAGCAATCTACAGATTCAATGCAATCCCTATCAAACTACCAATGGCATTTTTCACAGAACTAGAACAAAAAATTTCACAATTTGTATGGAAACACAAAAGGCCCCTAATAGCCAAAGCAATCTTGAGAAAGAAAAATGGAGCTGGAGGAATCAGGCTCCCTGACTTCAGACTATACTAGAAAGCTACAGTAATCAAGACAGTATGGTACTGGCACAAAAACAGAAGTATAGATCAATGCAACAGGATAGAAAGCCCAGAGAGAAACCCACGCACCTATGGTCACCTTATCTTTTTTTTTTTTTTTTTTTTTTTTTTGCGGTACGCGAGCCTCTCACTGCTGTGGCCTCTCCCATTGCGGAGCACAGGCTCCAGACGCGCAGGCTCAGCGGCCATAGCTCACGGGCCCAGCCACTCCGCGGCATGTGGGATCTTCCCGGACCGGGGCACGAACCCATGTCCCCTGCATCAGCAGGTGGACTCTCAACCACTGCGCCACCAGGGAAGCCCGGTCACCTTATCTTTGATAAACGAGGCAAGAATATACAAGACAGCGTCTTCAATAAGTGGTGCTGGAAAAACTGGACAGCTACATGTAAAAGAATGAAATTAGAAAACTCCCTAACACCATACACAAAAATAAACTCAAAATGGATTAACGACCTAAATGTAAGGCCAGACACTATCAAATTCCTAGAGGAAAGCATAAGCAGAACACTCTATGACATAAATCACAGCAAGATCCTTTTTGACCCACCTCCTAGAGAAATGGAAATAAAAACAAAAATAAACAAATGGGACCTAATGAAACTTCAAAGCTTTTGCACAGCAAAGGAAACTATAAACAAGACCAAAAGACAACCCTCAGTATGGGAGAAAATATTTGCAAATGAAGCAACTGACAAAGGATTAATCTCCAAAATATACAAGCAGCTCATGCAGCTCAATATCATAAAAACAAACAGCCCAATCCAGAAATGGGCAGAAGACCTAAATAGACATTTCTCCAAAGAAGATATACAGATTGCCAACAAACACATGAAAGGATGCTCAACATCACTAATCATTAGAGAAATGCAAATCTAAACTACAATGAGGTATCACCTCACACCAGTCAGAATGGCCATCATCGAAAGGTCTACAAACGATAAATACTGAAGAGGGTGTGGAGGAAAGGGAACCCTCTTGCACTGTTGGTGGAATGTAAATTGGTGCAGCCACTATGGAGAAGAGTATGGAGGCTCCCTAAAAAACTAAAAATAGAATTACCATACGACCCAGCAATCCCACTATTGGGCATATACCCTGAGGAAACCGTAATTCAAAAAGCGTCACGTGGGCTTCCCTGGTGGCGCAGTGGTTGAGAGTCCGCCTGCCAATGCAGGGGACACGGGTTTGTGCCCTGTTCCGGGAAGATCCCACATGCCGCGGAGCAGCTAAGCCTGTGAGCCATGGCCGCTGAGCCTGTGCGTCCGGAGCCTGTGCTCCGCAACGGAAGAGGCCACAACAGTGAGAGGCCCTCAAACCAGGGGGGAAAAAAAAAAAAAGCGTCACGTACCACAATGTTCATTGCAGCGCTATTTACAATAGACAGGACGTGGAAGCAACCTAAGTGTCCATTGACAGATGAATGGATAAAGAAGATGTGGCACATATATACAATGGAATATTACTCAGCCATAAAAGGAAACCAAATTGAGTTATTTGTAGTCAGGTGGATGGACCTAGAATCTGTCATACAGAGTGAAGTAAGTCAGAAGGAGAAAAACAAATACTGTATGGTAACACATATATGGAATCTAAAAGGAAAAAAAAAATAGTCCTGAAGAACCTAGGGGCAGGAGAGGAATAAAGACACAGATGTACAGAATGGATTTGAGGACACAGGGAGGGGGAAGGGTAAGCTGGGACGAAGTGAGAGAGTGGCATGGATATGTATACACTACCAAATGTAAAATAGATAGCTAGTGGGAAGTAGACACATGGCACAGGGAGATCAGCTCGGGGCTTTGTGACCACCTAGAGGGGTGGGATAGGGAGGGTGGGAGGGAGACGCAAGAGGGAGGGGATATGGGGATATATGTATATGTATAGCTGATTCATTTTGTTATATAGCAGAATCTAACACCACAATGTAAAGCAATTATACTCCAATAAAGATGTTAAAAAAAAAAGAAAGGAAGGAAGGGAGGGAGGGAGGAAGGAAGGAAGATGTTAAGAAGTTATAATTTTAACAAGAGAACTGCTACATCTTCTAACTAATTCCCTTTATGGAAACAAAAAATACAATAATCTATAACCCATCACAGCTGTTTGGCTAGAATTATCAATTACCTTCAATGCCTTAGAGATACTTTTCACACTTTTACAAGTCTGCATAGTAAATTTTTAAACCAATTTTCTTAAAGAGGATTGATAAGATTTATACCATTTTAGGTGTACACGATGACATATTTCGTTTAAGTTGATATAAAATCAAGGCTTTACATAAATGGAGGAAAAAGAAGACAGGGATTAAAAATAAAAGACAACCTGAAACAACTATGATTATTTAAAAAGTCATTTATGTTAGGTTTTGGTGCTTTTCACTCACATTTGAATATGGGTGTTGCAGATTTACTGGAGTCCACATCAAACAAATAAGAAAGCCTTGTGACGAGAAGCCAGAAATGTGTATGATCGCTCATTGTCCCCAGATCTAATTGCTGCTGCAAGCTCCCTGCACTTGGGGAGGACTTGCTGTTTTTCAGACCACTGCAAGGTTTCCAGATAGGCAGCTAATTGTGCGGCTTCCCAGCACCTCTGCAGGCAACGTAAATAAAGTTTAGAAAAGTGACAGCACTTTAAATAACCAGATTACGTGGAATCAATAGGAAATGCTCAGGAAGTTAATGAAGCAATTAATTAAGTAGAGTGGATGGGGGAGGGGGAGCTTGAGAGGATAACTGGTGTACATCGCCCCTAATACGGATAAATAATTAAGAGCGGGCTATAAAGTTATCAAGCACACCACTGCACATGCCTCCTCTTCATATGCGCCCCCAGAGGGGCCACCTGTAATTGTCTTTCTTCTTCTTTAAACAGAGGACTGTGCCTCCCTCATCCTCACCTGTCTGTTTTGCCAGTTTTTGGATTGTCTCCTGATGCTCCCAGATACGTGTGAAACGGTGTGTACCAGTTTGTGCTGCCCCTCTCACAGGTATCGCCACACCTCAGATGAAAGCCACTCCCGGAATGACTGCAACTGCAACTGTGACATAGACTGCAGCCTTTTTGAATCTTGCCAGGAGACCAGTGAGTGTCTGGAGCTGGCCATGGAGATTTCAGAAATCTGTTACCACTAGCGCGACAAAGGAACCACATCCCAGCAGACCCTTTGGCCCCCGGGGGAAACTCCATTACAATGAGACTGTGATTTCTATGCGCTGAAATGTAAGGACTGTATACATTTCTTGGATGCTCCAGACCATTTTATTCTGCACCTGTCTGGGAAAAAGCTAGTATTGTCAACTCAATGGCCTTATTCCAAATTTCCCAACCGCATGGCTCACTGAAAAATCAGATCTTGATCACATGTGATGAACAAATCTTAAATACCTCTTAAATGCCATAGGTACAAGATGTTTCTTAACTGTAAAACAGCATGTGAAGCCATTCTGTTATTGCACTCACTGGCTTGCATCATGGATTCAACTTCATTCACAAATTCAGGACAAATTAGCACATTCTTTTAGAACTGACATACATTAGTTTGTCCTTCTAATGGACTCATGTATAAACATTATGCATTGTTGGTTATTATTAATAATGCATTGCATAACATCATTTTGTAATTAAAAATTTATTTGTACAGTCTCTTAAAATTCACTTATATGTTCAGTTTAGGTAGAAAGGGAATTAAATGAATTAGAAACCGTGTTCCTATAATTACTACAGATGTCTCCAAGACATATCCAGTGAATTTTGAATATGATGTACTTCGAGAGAGTGCTGTAATTCTAGACCGTATTATTATTATGTCTATGACTATGTCATAACAGGTTATGCATGTTCTTAATTTGTTACAGAAAGGCTTTTCTTTATTCTAATGAGCAGAAATGGGAATTACATGCAAGTTTCAAGAAAATGACCCCAGATCATCAATTTGCCATTTTCCTCATTCCTGTTTGTCAGGTACAATAAGCAGCAGGATATTAAAACAGAACCATTTCATTTTACTGAACGATGAGTTGTGTAGGCACCTGAAAGAAATACATGTGCAGGCACTTATGCAGCACTAAGTTTCCTAATACAGCACGTGCTTCACAAACCATATTCTTTTCTTTTTCTGATAATTCAAGTGATTCATAATTATGTTGAGCACTTCCTCACACGTACAAAAATTTTTTTAAAGATGTGATATAAACGTAGAAAGTGACTTCCAACTCCAACGAATTAAAACAATTTGTGCAGGTTGAAGTTACTTTGGAATTTTCTTTACTTTCTGTAGGCATGGCGTTGCTCACAAACATGTGCTTAAATATTCCCATGGACATCTTCACTGAACATAAAAAAGCACACTATATCAATAACCGAACAAAGAACACGAAAGTAAAATGGAGAGTCGAGGGAACTTTTTATGATTTAGGCAAACAACAACAACAAATTCCAAAATACCTGTCTTTGCCTGACTTAGGTAATTTTGAACAAAAGCTACACTTGTTTTGTTTCTGTAGTCAACTAGCACATTCTTCTACTCTGCAGTAATTTCCTCAAAACGCTGAAAACTCTTAATCTTTTGAAAATATTTTTAAGCTTCCCATCAAAAGGCACTGAACTGCTCTTGTCTTGTTCCTGATAGCACAGAGCATCCATGGTTAATGCAGGCTTCATCCCTGCTTGACTATCATGTTTTCCACAAAGTACAGAGCATGTGACTGCCCACCCCTTATGAAACACTTTGGTCTCAGTGCTTTTCGGAAGCTCAGAGACAACTCCATTCTCTATGCATAGAACTTGTAGATCTTTATGAGGGAAAACTATAAACCCTTAAGAAGGGGACTTAGAGATGTTCTTACCCAGTATTTTCATTTTTCCTAAGAGAAAATAGAGGACTCCAAGAACTGGCTTATCCAAGACCATACAGTTATTTAATAGCAGTGTTGGGAAATCAAACCGGTGGTCTAATTTTCTAATGACACTGTACCACCCCAGGATTCTCCACTTCTTAGTCCAGCTTTACACAGTGGTACAGCTACTCCAATTGTTCAAATATTAAACTACTACTAGACTGGCTCATAAACAGTTGCTACCGTGAACCTCCTTAGGGCTTCTCCCTGTACCCCCAGCCACCTGGCCCCTCTACAAGCACCCACCCACCTCCCCCCGATCCAGCCACTCAAGGAAGAACACCTGGACCTGCAGGGGGTTTCTGGGATCCTGTCCCAATAATATGGTACCTGGTGTCATTGATCAGGCCATGTCATATCGATGTTATTTATTTTGACCATCATTCCCTTATTCTTTCTAGTCTACATACCCTCAAATTGGGCAAAGATGGTCCATTTCGAATGTGAATTGAACGCTTGTCAATTAGAGACGTTAAGAATTGTCAGGTCTTGGGCTTCCCTGGTGTCACAGTGGTTGAGAGTCCGCCTGCTAATGCAGGGGACCTGGGTTCGTGCCCCGTTCCGGGAAGATCTCACATGCCACGGAGTGGCTGGGCCCGTGAGCCATGGCCGCTGAGCCTGCGCGTCCGGAGCCTGTGCTCCGCAACGGGAGAGGCTACAACAGTGAGAGGCCCGCGTACCGCAAAAAAAAAAAAGAAAAAAAGAATTGTCAGGTCTTATTTTATACTGTGGTCAGAATACTACAAGATCTTTCTGTGGCCTCTCTTACCACGGTTTGTTAACTTATTCCTCACTTTCAGAATTCACCATGCTCCATGCTCTAACAGAAAGGATCGGTTATACAAAGTGTGCAATTTCTTTTCTTTATCACCAATAATAAAACATCATCCTTTTTGCAAACATGAATGGCTCTTTCAATTGAATTCTTACACAATAAAATTTACGCAGCTGGGAAAATGCAATTGCAGAGGTAAGACAGATGAAAAAGGAATGTGGTTATTGATTAAATACAAATATCAGAATCTGAGAAGGCTCAGGTTTTTTTCTCTGCAATGATGAAGGCCGGTGATCACAAATAAAGATAATGTTGTTCTTTCAGGTGGGCTTTTAAGGGAAAAGAATATTCTGATTTAAGGAAGCACACTAGATAAGAGAGATCTGAGAACATACAACCTTTATAAGGATTCCAGAAGAGAAATTTTTTTCCCCACAGCAATATAACCAGATAAGTACATTGTCTTTGCTTTGCTCAATGGATTTTTATAAAACCATTGCTTCTCTAAAAGCCTACAAAATATGGAAAGCCATGAAAAAAAGAAGTTACATTTAACTTGCTGATGAAATTTTCCCACTACATAAGCTGATAGGCCTACAAAATTAATTATCAATGCTGGACAATCAAAGTTAATAAAGCAAAAGTCGCTTCCATTTTTTCCAAAGAAGTAAGACAACATAGTCAGGGAAGCTTTACAAATAGGAGACATCACATGAAGGCATATCAGCATTTTTTCAAGGATAAATGTGAAGGTGGAAACGTTTGAAGGACAGAATTCATTATCCAATGCCTCTAAATTTCTCCCTCTACAAAATGAAGCAAAAGAATAACACATACACTTAAGAGAGGCACTTTGACTATAGGAATTTTGCCCATCAAATGCAAAGTTCACCAAGGGTACACAAACTTATGACCTGTGATAAAATTGTAAAATTTAAGTATTTGGTTTAATAGTTTGTTGGGTGTTCTCTGAAAAACATATCTGAGTTAAAACCTGAAGAGTTGCCATATAGAGCCTCACGTGAGCCGTTTAGAAAGGCAGAGTGAATAAAGCATAATTTTCCAGTGATCATAATCAACACTGGACCAAAACTGTATTAGTGAGATCCTCTACGTATGTCTAGACAGCTCCTTACATTACTGTGAAGAAGTCCAGAATGTGGGGAGGGATGAAAACGGAGGAAGGGACAGGACATGTAACAGCATTGGATAAAAGTGCCACCTTCTGGCCTATCATCTGGATTGGATAAAAGTGCCTCCTTCTGGCCTACCATCTGGATTGGATAAAAGTGCCACCTTCTGGCCTACCATCTTGATTGGATGGAAGTACCACCTTTATCCAGGTCTACCATCTTGATATGCTTCACAGCCTCGCTTTTGCCACTATCTCTAAAGCAGTGGTTCTCAATTAGGGGTGATTTGGCAATCATTTGGCAATGTCTGGAGACATATTTGGTTGTCACAATGGAAAGAGGAAGGATGTGATTAGCCTTTAGTGATTAGAAGCTAGGAATGCTAATAAACATCCTACAACACACAGGATAACCTCCCCAAAGAGCTCTGCGAGCCTTTCTGTCAGTCTCAATGAACCATCACCAAACTGACCTTAAAAAAACTGTTGGAGGGGCTTCCCTGGTGGCGCAGTGGTTGAGAGTCCGCCTGCCGATGCAGGGGACACAGGTTCGCGCCCCGGTCCGGGAAGATCCCACATGCTGCGGAAGGGCTAGGCCCGTGAGCCATGGCCGCTGAGCCTGCGTGTCCAGAGCCTGTGCTCCGCAACGGGAGAGGCCACAACAGTGAGAGGCCCGCGTACCGCAAAAAAAAAAAACAAACTGTTGGAAACAGACTTGCCAGGTAAAAGAGAGGATGCCCAGTTAACTTTAAATTTCAGATAAATAACAAAAATATTTTAGTATAAGCATGTCCCAAACATTGCATGTGACACACTTATACTATGAAATGATTCCTCATTTATCTGAAATTCAAATTTAAGTGGTTGTCCTATATTTCTATTTGCTAAGTCTAGCGGCCCTAGTTCAACAGACTCCACATTTTGAGAAGGAATGCAGGGAAATGGTGATCCTTCAGCTCCCTCCCTGGCTCCAAGAGAGGAATGATTGTTGACCTCTTTGGTCAGAAGCCAGGACATTCACTGGGCCACATTTTACCTGGTGGTGTGATTTAGGTCGGGGAACCTGGTTTAAAGATCAGCTCTAAAACAGGACACTCTCATTTTCCCTCCTGTCTAAGGTTCCTGTCTTGGACTAAGCTGGTCATGTCACATCTCTGTTGGCAACTGAGGAAGCACCTTAGCCAAGAGCTATCTTGATTCAAGAAGTAGTAAGCAGAGGCCTTCACTTACACCTTCACATCTAAACCATATTTTCTGATTCAGTCTTGGCTAGAAAGACCTGCCCTGAGTAGTGCTTGTATCTCTAGATCAACAGCTCCCTCTGCCAAAATTCAGTAAGGGAAAAAGGGTGAGTGGGAGGGTGAAATTGAGGCATTTCTTAAACCTGGACTGCAATACCATTACTAACACCTGAACTTCACCATGCACTCTTAGTATATAGTTAGGAGGAGACCAGAGAGCCTGAAAGTGTTCCCTTTACTACATTATTCTTATTTATTTTACGGATGAGAAAAATATCAAATAGAAAATATTTGGGGGTGGAGGAAGGGAAGAAGGATAGACTGGGAGTTTGGGATTGACACACTGCTATATTTAAAATAGATAAACAACAAGGACCTACTGTTAAAAATAAATAAATAAATGTTTAAAAAAAGAAAAGAAAATATTTGATTAAGTGCTTTATATACATTATCGCAATTCTCTCAACAGCCCTATGACACAGGTCCTACTAGCATCCCTATTTTCCTAGGGAAAACAGAGACCTAAAGAAATTAAGTAACATGCCCAAGGTCCATACCAAATAAGCAATTGTCACAAGGCTTGAACCCAGGTCTGTTCATTCCAAAGTTTATGCTTTTAATCACTAAGCCTAAAAGTTGTCCATATGAAAAATGACCAAATCAAAATAAAGTTCAAGTATTCACTTCTAAAGCAAAAGCAATCAGAAAAATACGACACTATTCAAAGAAACCCATTCGCTGATAGTAAATGTTTTCCAAGCTGTTATCCTGTGCAATGATGAGAATCTGAAACATCTTCAATATGCTTTTTTTATATGCTTTTAAGATATGTACCCAATAAGTAATAAATGAATGTATTGCAATTTAATCTTTATATGAATGCAAAGTGAATGTATTGCAATTTAATCTTTATGCCAGTAGCTGTGCCCCATTCATCTCTGGTTATGAAGGCTTACATTTTAGTGCTCCATTTTAGCAAAGCAACTTTGATCTCTACCTCCAGAGTCCATATCCTGTACACACACCCAGGCCAGCCCTCATCAGTATTCCATGAGAGCATGAATTGTTTTTAATCAGTCAACAACACTATGTCAACCAAATGCATTCTGATTCTGAGACCTTTTATCTCAAAAGCTATGCAGAAACCAAGGTCACGGTAACCTCTTTTATGGTTTATAGTTCCTCAAATGCACTTACAGTGAATTTACAATGCCACAACTTACTTTGTGGATTCTGAGCTTTCACTAGGTTCAGCCCTCTCCGACATTCTCTTTGTTTCCTCTTTCAGCACTTTCTGCCTAAGGGTCTTCACTGAACATCAAGTTCCCGTAAATATTAAAAAAATAATAAGAATATTGAACAAGATTCTCCCAGCAGATAAGCTACTCATCGTTTGTAATTGAGGCTCTTCAGAAAGCTGCATGAATGTTTCAAATCACGGCTGTACAGCTTTGTAATACGAGGTGCAGGCCCCTGCAAGGGGGCAGGAAGGTAAGAAGGTAGGATTGTGCCAATGCTGTCACTCCGCCATTGTTACAATCAAATACCTGCTCATGTGGCCAACGCAGTAAACCACCTAGCTCAGGGGACAAGTCTGGGGAGCTGCTCTTGGAGAGATGAGGCAGAGATAGGGTTCTAAGGGCCTCAACAGATCCACAGAACTCATGAAGTTACCTCCTAGCTCACTTTTTTGATGACTCTCATTCTAAGCAATAACATGCATAAATTCATGGTCTTGATCTACTAGTAACATTTTTACAATAATGTACTAGCCAGGTATTAGAAATAATTTTGAGAACAAAAGTGTCTGTAGCACCAAAAATCATCCTGCATGCCCCCAATGGTACTTACACTGGGCAACAGTAGGTTCAATGAAAGCAAGAATGAGAGAAATTTGGTGACCGGTTGGGAGGTTATTGCCCAGCTCCAGTAGAGGCTTAGTAGAGGCCTGTACTAGGTGGGTGGTTGGGAAGTGAGTGCTTGGAAAGGAGGAAGAGGCAAGGTTCATATCTAGAAAGGGCGTTAGATGTTACTTTGTGATGTACTTAGGGGCAAATGAAAAGCCACTGAAGAATGGCAGGGAGTTACATGATTAAAGTGGTGTAGGAGGAAGATGGACCATGACACAATGTACAGGACAAATTAAAGCAAGGAGACACTAGAGACTGACAAAGGAGCCATCGCAATGAGGCATGGGGTGCTGAAGGCCTGAAATAGGATGGTGACAGGAAAAACAAGATGGAAGAGATGGATGGGAAAGAAATTAGAAAAGGACCATTAGTCCTTTCTCAAACTCTTCTCATTTTAAGACTCAAATATTCCCTACTGTCTATCATGTCTATGAGTCATGAAGCCATTATTTTCATTAGGGAAGGAACTGGTCGGGGAGGGGAGAGTTTTATTCCAAGTGGAAAGTCAAGGTATATTTTTAGCTACATTAAGCCAGCCTTCTGCTGCTCAGCACACTGATGTAATTCCAACATAAAACATAATCTATAATATTCCAGGGGAACAAATCCAATTCTTGGTCATATAAATTTTCATGTAAGTCCATCACAATTCATTCCCAAAACATCTCATTCTCTTTGAAAGCTGGAGCTGCAGCAAGTGATCAAAAAGAGTAGTTTAAAATTGCTCTGGAATTTCCGGAGATGCTAAATCTAACCTGCTGACGGCACAGGACCAACCCCCCAAACTTTAAATCAGAGGTAAAGCATTTTATGTTTTAAAAGATATATTCCTCAAAGTTTATCACAGTGTATTAAAGTCAAATGTGAGTTATTACTTACCAAATCTGGAGCTGATGTCTCCTCTTTGATTGCCCTAGGTAGGCGAGAATAAGTATCTTCCAACCAACATATTTTTTACTTTTTCATCTGCCTCTTTCTATTTACAATAGAGTGAAAAATAATAGCCAAGGAGTGACTTTTCAGGGTTGGACGAAGTGCAAATCCCATCTGACTGGAGCCTAAACTGTATTCCAGGCCCCTGGCAAGTTCTGCCGCATGGGGAAGGATAATGGAAACTGACTTCTCAAGAGCTGGATTGGTCCTGTAGGAATAATCAGTGAAAACTCATCTGATGAACTTTCAGCACATTTGCATTGGCTTAGAACCCAGGGTATATATTATTAGTCAGGCTTGAAATCTAGTTCTCTCTGCCCTCGCTGGGGCTTTCTGCAGGAGGGAGACAGCTATGCCATGATCAGGATGCCCTGTGAAAGCCCAGAGAGAGCAGAACTTTTATAACTAATACCACTGAAAAAAAATTCCTGTCAGTTTTTCTGGTGTTATCTGTTGCCAACATAGCAATTATGAGTAATTGAAGCCTCCTTCTAGGGGATGAGGGAGTTGGGAGGATGGAGGACATCCTTTGGTTTAAAGCGATCTTAGATCCTTTCCTGTAGGTGGGGTCAGAATATTACCTAGGCACTCAGTTAGAGGAGCATCCCAAAGGTTCACCGTCCCAAGGGCCCTCCCTTCTGGTTCCTGGGTGTTTGGGCTGTCAGGACACCCCTGCTCCAGAATGCCCAATTATAATGCAAGTATCTTCTATTAAATGACTTTAAGTAGCCATGTAACAGTAGATAAGAAGGTTGAGGTCTAAAGATAGACGTGGGTACCAGCTCTGTCTCCACTGCTTACTGGCTAAATGTATTAAATCAGTAACTAAACCTCTCTGAGTCTCACATCAGTAAAATGTGGCTATAAACACCTACCCCATAGGTCATTGTAAGGGGTAAAAAGAGATAATTCACCAAAATCTTTAGTGTAGATTTAGTACATATAGTACATTCATTAAAATTTTCAGCTCTAATTATTATTAGCAGCACTACCCAGCTCATTTGTTCCCATAACACGAGAGGTGTTTATGCTCTATTTCTGTAATAGCCCACATCACACCAATCTTTTGAGACTTAGCCATATGCCATCTTTTTCATTATTCCCTGGTTACTTATCCAGGAAACGAGCACAGTATCTAATTCCCGTATCTCTTTATTTTTCCTTCTCTTATGATACAGTACCCTTTTCTCCCAAGATTAGGATACTACTCATTACAACAGATAACTTTAATAAGCACTTATTATGTGCCAAGCACCGTATGAATGGCCTTTCATGTATTATCTCATTGAATCTCCTCAACAAACTCTGAGGAATTTTACTGAAGAGGAAAGTGAGGCTTGCAGTATTTAAATAACTGTCTCATGCCAAGGGAACATGATGGCAGAGTGCAGATTTGAACTCAGGAGTCTGTGTGAATGCAAAGCTCATGCTGTTAGCCACTTAAGCTGTAAGAAGACCATGGCTGAAGTCCAGATTGGCCAATTTCAAAAGGTAGGCAGTGGGAGGGTCTGTCCTCCTCCTTAATCTGGTGAGAGGGACTTCAACGTCACCACTCAGAGAGCTTGATGTGTTCCCCTTGCTTTATTGGGAGGAGATGAACAGTGTCGACTCCCACCCAGGAAATCAGAAGGGTGAGCTGCTTTGTCAACAGAGTGAAAGAGAGTGGCCTTCACCCCGAGAAAGCCCCCGACATGAGTGGATGTGGGCAAGGAGTTGTGTGGGTGGACTACGTATGGGTGAGGTACCTGGGAAAGAGTTGGTTCAAGAACTGCCTTACATCCTGTGTCACAGGGCCACCCAAAGTGTCTATGAGACTTCGGCAGAAAGGCAATTAGGTGTATAGCACCAAGACCTGGGGAAATAAGGCTCACTTTCCCAGGTCAAAGGAACCGCAAGTGGGAGAACGTTCTCCATGATGGGTTCTCTGAAGAACCCACAAAAGGCAACATTAATGAAACTGGCATCTTACACATATGACAGTTTCAGAAAAGGTGACACCATCTTATGAGGGTATCAATCAAATTAGTTGTTTTCTACCCTCCCAACCCTTCTTCTCTCCCCTCAACCTGTTCAACCTTGGTAGAATCAGAAACCAGAGCGAGTAAGCGAGTCGAGAAGGAAAAGTGGCGGCTGGAGAAAGAGAAAAGACCCACACACCCTCTCCTCCAGCAGCCAGTCCACAGGGCAGTCACCAACTCGAGCAGAAGAAGACATTGACCGAATAAAATTCAGAACTATGGCTATTAGTGCTCAAGCTAAGTTATGAACTGAGGCTGTGTTTATGACTTAAAGACTGTCTATTGCTGAAGACTAAACAGAATGTCATGGGGCCTCCCTAAGTTCACATCCAAGGGCCAGGGAAGGACTCCGTTTGCTGAATAAATATAAACATGGTAAGAGACAAATATAAAGTTGCCTTTATGACTACACTCCATGAGTACTGCTTGGTCAACACATACTGTTAACATTTATTTCTCATCACCCCATGGAATAGAGTCACAACATGAAAGCTTCTTGGGGGCTTTTCTGTGTTGATCATGTCATATTTCACCCAAGAAAGGTCTACACGGTTAAGTTTCTGATCCTCTGCATAACCACCCTCCAACTCGCTACTGCAATCAAACCCCTTCCAACTATTACAAAACTGTTAATTTTTTCAAAATAACACTGTTATTATTTTCTAAAATAAAAATTCCATCATTGGATATGAGGAGAACATTTTCAGGATCTGATTTTCTCTTCCAATGGATGAATATATGGTCACACAAGGTAGGGGAAACTACTTTTAAGAAATCCTCTGGTTATTAGAGCCTATGATGCTCTGGGTAATATACAGTGTGATGAGGAAATGATCTTTCTGTGTTTCAGGTGGGAGTACTGAGGTGCTGATGGAGTGAAGGGGTCTTGCAGGCCACACTGCAAGCTCCTGGCAGTGCTAGGTCAGGACTATGGCATGACCTATTTGAATGTCCACAGAAGAGATTAAAATAGAAGTTAGATGACTTTAGGTGGTATGTTCTGGATCTGGCAAACTGGATTCTTTTACTCATCATGAAAAGGAGTTTCCAAAAGTATCAGAGGCAACTCAAGGGTTAGTCATGCTCTCTGCTGTCCTGTAAAGTCTATACCATGTCTGGATATTCTCTGCAAGGTTTTCAACGCTCTGCCCAGAGGTTGGTGGGAAACTTCGATCACTGAAGAGTTCTAGGCCCTGAAGCTGCTATGGTCCGATAACTGGGGGCAGAAAAGACAGAATGGACACTCACAGCTACAGCTGAGCACCTGTATGAAAGCTTCAGGTGAACACTCCAGCACACGGAAGGGGTGTTCTGAGCCTTTTTATTATGATGCCTGAGGTTAGATGTGACCATGGATGAAATTTTAATACGGCCCTTCCTTGTGTGGGAAAATCCAATTAAGGCCTTCTTTGGAATGGAGGTAAATTCACGTTTTGCGTTGAAAGGGGCTCCGCACAAGAGAGGACCCTGGAAGTGTACGTTTCATTAGCTTCAAGATAAAAATTGCTTCTGTTTGGGATCCAATAGAATAAGTGTTTCTGCAATCTACGATGGAGGTCTAGACATCAACAGGGCAAGCAACTTCACACCTAATGGGAAAGGGCCTCAGCAGGGGCTGTGCATACGCTAGCGTTCTCTTTGGGTGTAGACAGTCCTTTCTTACAGGAAAAGGGCAAAGCAAACCACCCATCATGCTTCAGCTCAGTACACAATGCATTAGTCTCACCTGACAACTTGAGAAGTAAAATACAGTGTGCCAAGAGGCACCCGGGGCTCCATTTCAGGATTCTTCCCAAGGATTCCCCATAAAGGTGACATAAACACACATAGTTATTCCAGCAAGGGCTTACAGCTAAATTATTCAGTGACAGCCAAGACTCCAAATTTCAGTTCTGACTTACCCTACTGCTTTCACTTCTTCTTTTACATCTTCAATTTATGGTTGTCGAAAATCTAATTAGTTATTAATCCTTAGGAATTATGTGCTCCAAGCATGATAAGAAACCAAAAAGGACTAAAGAGAGGGAGAAGGAAGACTTAACTGTGAAAAACTCATTCACAATGAATGTCTAGGTAGATGGGGGCTTAGCCTCAATTACCCTAAAAATGAAAAAGTCAGACCCTTCTTTAGCGAAGTGACAGTATCCCAGCATTTCCTAAGGCTGCTGGGCACCACAGTAGTTTCAAGCAGATACTTTGTGGAATAAGCATTCTAAGATCAAGGGGTATAATATTACTCCTTCTTGGAGACTCATAGGGCAGATTAAAGGCTCTGAGAAGTCCTGCAGTTAAAACACCTATATATATGTGTTGAACTCAGCATTTCCCAAACATATGTTAGCCAAAGAATCATGTCTATTAATAAGGGCAAATAGATTTGAGCCACTGGTTGAAGCCTTTATTTAACACTTTTAAAAGCATCATGGATGGTGCACTTCATGGGGTATTATAATTCTTTTAGATAGCTGCACAAGACAGTTCTTCAGAGAAAATCAAATGACCCACCCCATCTTTGTAACCACACTGCTTCAAACAGGAATCTGCACCAACATGGAATATCCATCTGCTTTACAGAACTGAGATTTGGGATTCTTTTCAACATGACATCCAAAAGAAGATTTTGATTCTGCCACGGGGAAGCAGTGACACACTCTCTCTTATCTTTCTCTTTGTTTCATGGTATGCGATGTGCTCTCTCCTTCTCTGTCTAACCATTCCTCTAAATAGATATCCATGCTCTTATTATTTATTTTTCTTTACCTGCTCTCAGTTTGATAACTGGGAAAACACTCCTTTATTTATTGATGTCGTTCATAAGAACAGGATAGAATCACAACATCGGGGGCCCTGATTCACATTAGGCCATGTATGTGATGACTAGCTTATTTCAAGAAGGGTCTACCTTTTTGTCACAATTCTGGCACCCCAGGGGACATTGGGTATCTGCTGGCTTTTAGAGAAAGCTGCTCCCAAAATAATAAAGAAACTGTAACTTCCAGATTAACTAATTAGTTAACTTGGAGACTCAGCTGCATACTCCATGATTCCTCTGTTTGAGAAAGAAATGTCTTGACCTCTGAGAAACTCCCTGCTCCTGCAGTATTGGATTTTTCTTTAACTCCATGCCAGGGTAAGTCATTTCACACAAGCCATTGACAATAGCAAAGTGAGGGCAACATTTATTCTGGGAATATTTTGTTCGTCATAGTTACTGAAAACTTTTTTAAAAGGACCAGACAAATAAGTCCATAATGTACATTCATAGTCATTTCTTTGGGCAAGTCACTTAAAGTTCCTATGCCTCAGTTTCCTCACCTAGAACAGGGAGATCAAACTTAGACCTCAGAGTGAAGATACAGTGAAAAAGTGCATTACCTGTCTTTAGGAGAGTGGCTGACACAGCAAGTATTCAACAAAGAATAGTTAACGTAAATCTAAAGGTCTGAGGAGGATGCAAATGCCTACTTTTCCCTAAATTGTTAAGTAAGAGGGACTTTTTATGTTCAAATTTCACTTTGGATTAACCCTCCTGTTGGAGTCTTTTTCTTTTGCATCGTTAATATATAGTGACCAAAAAATCTAATTAGTCATTAATCCTTTGAAATCATGAGCCATAAGCATGGTAAGGAGGCAAAAAAGGCTACAGAGAAGGAGAAAGACGAATCGTTAACTAGTAAATGTTCATTCATAATGAACTTGTATGTAGGTGGGAGGGAAGCCACAGTTGCCCTAAATTAGCGAGACATTTACATCCCTAAGAACGATTCTGCCATCTCCATTACTTGGAACTATTAGATTCATGTTTGGGTAAAATTGAGCTAAACTGGGCTCAAGTCACATTTGGGGGGCCTCCCTATAAATTAGCCCGTGAAATCCCTGTGATTGAGGTGAAATTTCCAAAAGCTTAGTCTTCTCTGGGAAAATGAACAGACCAACGGTTCCTGGGCGTTAGCTCCACCCCACTCCAATCTGTTAGTTTTACGTCCAACGTCAAAGGCGAGCTCTCCTCATTCCAACTGTACCCTGAACGCTCTCCCCCATTAAATACAGCTTAAAGGCCAGCTGCAGTGTGGAGCCTTTTCTCGGAGCCTACAGTTTCAAACAAACGACTGGGCAGAAGCCAGGATCTATATGGGCTCACGAAGACTGTAAAACATTTGGTGCGGAGTGGAAAAAGACGCCTGAGAGCTCTGCCAGGCGTTTTCAGCTTTCTTGCACCTGTGCCAAGTGTTTTGCAGCTCCCCTACCCCTTTCTTTGGAAGGGGGGCTGGTGGAATGGGGCGGGGTTGGGGAGATAAGCAAGCTTTCGGAGGGCATATGCCATGGGAATTGAAAAACTTGTTACCACCATTGGATACTTGTTTCCTGCCCAGTCCCTTCTCTGAAGGTAAAATGAGGACCTCCAGCCAATCTTAGTACTGGAATTCTGAGCATTTGAGCCTACTTGACATTTATTTCATCCTATCATATATCACCATGGACTCTGAAGACCACCTCCTCCCCAGCCCCCTCCCTGAAATCTCTCTCTTGAGCTCTCAGTTGAATCACCCCTGCCCATCACCGACACCAAATTGCCAATTATTTCAAGGAAATAATTTACACGTTGAGACAGTTTGTAATATGCAAAAATGTGTGTGGAAGAAAGTATATGTTTCTTAAAGGAAGAACACCCAAAATGTTTTCGGATGAAAGTGTGAAAATGTCTAAACATAGATGACATGATACAGATCATGAGAAAGTCAATTTGAAATTATCCTGAAACGTTGTGATAATGTTTTCAAAAGAAGGAGAATTCAGGGGAAGGGAGGTGCTTCTCGGACCCTGCACAGTAGTGTTAAAGATAAAAAGTTCCACAATGGTGTATTGATTCCCATGCATTTTTTCAGTTCATTCAACAAACCTATGAATTATTTTCCCCATTTACAGTTAAGGAAACAGAGGGTTAAGAAGATTAAGTCACCCGTCACACTCCTAGGAAGCAGGGCTTGGACTTGATTCCTGGTCTCTTTACCTCTGAGCTCTCACTGTTAGGCAGGCCACATTCCTCTGAAAAAGAAGCCCTTTCAGCTTATTGAGTTGTTGATGCAAAGAAAATCACACATAGAGATTCATTTCTTTGGCTTAAACTTGGATCTCTGTTAAGATGTAAGTGTTCTCTCAAGACAAAATATACAGCTTCATCAGCCACTTGAACTTATCAGGAGTGAGAAAATTAGATCCTTTTCTCTGGGCGTGTTTTACTAGGTAGAGAGGGGCAGAAACATCACTGGGCTGCTGTAGATGGGAAAGGAGCAAGAAGAGAGCAGCCGCTGGTAGGGAGACGGTGAAGAGAAGTCTCTGAAAAATGGAATGGGAACTAAAACTTGTCACTTCCTTGCTCCTCCAGTGATCCCCCACTGTTCTCTGATTAATTCCAAGCTCCCCACCACGATCCGTGCACAAAGCTTCCAGCCTTAGTGGAAAAACAGTCAGTTCCCCAACTTAAGGTGCTCTTTTCTACCTCAGGCCATTTGCGTGGGCTGACTAGCTTCAATTAGCCCTCCAGGTCACAGATTTTTACTCTTTCCCTCTGAAACCTAGATTTAAATTAGGAGGCCTTTGTTTCATCATCCCTTAGCACTTTTCTTTTCCTTCATGCTACGTAATTAAATCTGTAACTCTGCAGTAAGAACAGAAGGAGTATGTCTTTTATAAACCCCTGTACACCCCATAACTAGTATATTCCCTGGTACATGGTTGGCACGGATTTAATATTTTGTGGAAGAATGAATGGATACAGGGTAGCACAATCTACCTTGGTACTCCCTGACTGTTCTATAAGGAAAAGCACCGCTGAAAGTTCAGCCAAGGACTTGAACATGTGCTTGACTGGACACTGACACGATTAAAGGAGATTCTTGACTACGTAGTTATATAAAAGAGACCCTGGCTTTGTAAAAAGGTTTCGGGTCTTAGATATCTATTTTCTAAGGTCTAGGTGTTATATATAAATATATATTACACCCATACACGTATATGCTAGTATGTATATGGGTGTTATATATACTGTATATATATTACATATAATATACAGGTATATTAGTAACTATCAACATGATTACTATTTTGTCATTATTATAATTTTGTTATTATTGTTATTATTAGAGTAGCTCCCACTGGCCCGACAACTTGCTATGTGGTAGACACTGGCCTAAACAATTTATATGTATTGTTTAGTTCAAGCTTCATTAAAAAAACCCATAAAAAGGTATTAATACCTTCATTTTACATATGAAGAATTAGGGCTTAGAACAGTTAAGACATCTGATCAAGATTCTTTTAGAGCTAAGATTAAAAGTTAAGTTTATTCAAAGCCATTTATCCTCAAGGACAACTGACTTCCAGTTCATAATTCCATCACTCAAAAACTCAAAGAAAAAAAATCAGAACTCCCTCCCTTTTATCCATTTTTCTCTTTTTTCACACACACACAAACACACATCCCCCAAGCTTAAGTGAACAACAAAAAAACCCATCGCATGATAAGAGAAAAAAAGAAACAGAGCAGGAAAACGAAGGCCACAGGACAGTTGAAACTGCATGAACAACCTGCTACCACATCCATCCACCTGCTCAACAAGGACATCTTCCTTTTTTTTTTTTTTTTTTTGACATCTTCCTTTTGAGTTGAACTTTTCCCTAAAGACTTCTGGACATAGCCTGGCATAATCCAAGATCTCCCATAGAAGTTTACTGGCTCCATTCAGCTATAACAGGAAGTATCCTAACATGCAGTAGGCACTTAAGTAAACTCTAAGTTTTCTTCCAACCCCTAGACACAGTCATTCTCATCAACAAGTAAAGACCTGCTTAGAAGCAAAGCTCGGGGCTTGTCAACAAAGATCCTAGTGATACTGGCCTTCAGCAAGTAAGACTCTCAGTAAAATGAGATATTGGACACCATTAGGGGTATATTCGATATGTTGCTTTGGGGGGTCAATGGAGACATGGTGGCAGCTAAGAGAAGATGACTGGACAAGATGCTGGCCTGCTCTTGCCCTGCAGCCACTGTAACTCTTAGGTATTTTGGTCCTACATATGATGTCACTGACACCCATCTAACATTCATTCAACACACACCAAAAATACATTTATTGGGCTTCCCTGGTGGCGCAGTGGTTGAGAGTCCGCCTGCCGATGCAGGGGACACGGGTTCGTGCCCCGGTCCGGGAGGATCCCACATGCCGCAGAGCGACTGGGCCTGTGAGCCATGGCCACTGAGCCTGCGTGTCCGGAGCCTTTGCTCTGCAATGGGAGAGGCCACAGCGGTGAGAGGCCCGCGTACCGCAAAAAAACAAAACAAAACAAAACAAAAACAAACATTTATTGAGCACTATGCTCTAGGCAATGTTTAAGTGGCTACAAATTTCACTTCTAAAAAGTGGAGGAGCAGGCGCTTCAGAAGGGAGGAGGAGAAAGAACAAGGAAAAAAGGCAGAGAGCGCCCGCAAGCCAGAGCACCACGGCAGGCCTTCCAGCCTCGACATTCTAAGTTTCACACTCACTTAACCTCCTGTGGCTCAATTTCCCCATCTTTAAAACGGGGACAGCTACCTTGCCTAAGGCTTCATGGGATAGTTGTGCTGTATGATGTCAGAGAAAAAAAACATAAGACGAAACTGCTCTATCCATTATAAAGGTCCTATGATTGCTCCATGAGCCACAAAAAAATTCTTTTTCCTCATGAAGCATCTCATCATTTCTCATAACCCACACGGGAAGATCCTCAGTGCCTCCCCAGCGGTATTTGCCGAGCTGCAAACGCCCCACACATGCTGGCTTCCCACTACCACACCCCAGTTGCAAAACATTCGTCCCTTCTCAGTTTAACGTATTTTCTTGCAGCAACTTGTCCACTAACAGGCAGAGGTGCATTAGTGGGAGATTTATGCTAATATCTCAGCAGTGAAAATCATGAGCCTCACTATATTCTCATTCAGTCTGAGACAAGTAGCCAGGGTATGTCCTTTAACAGGATTTCCAGGAAGGATACTGCATCTTAAGAAACGCTGATTTGCAGGCATTTATATATTCCAGGAAGAGGGCTGTCTTAAGTGTATCAGAGCCTCGAGCAGAGAATTATTTTAATGCCCCTGCCTCCCCTCCACACGTCTCCAGCATAAGAGAGGAGCAGAAAATATCCACTGGCTACAGAAATGCTGGCATTGGAGAAGAGGCTGGAACCGTTTTGAAGAGCCCTCGTAAGACAATAAGACAAGCGGCCTGGAGAATGGGGTGCTATCCATCCCCAGCAACTGCTCCTAGGATGGCCCTGCCAGCATGTGTAACGGCCAACTGGTTCATCTTGCTAACTATAACGCTCAGCATATGGGGCGGGAGTGTTTATAGATATATACATACACCATACATTTTTCACAGCAAGTACATATAGAGACCATCCAACTGTATATTTTGCAGACATACAAACACGCACATATATTGTCCATATGTTCAAACAATTTTTAAGCTATATCATGAACAAATAAAGATCTCTTTACACAAAAAGTTGCAAAAGGTACCACAGTGAACACTTTGGAGCATGTATTTTGAAGACGAAAAAAGTGGACTTGAACTCCAGCCTGACCTTTGCCAGGTATGTAACCTGACCTCTTCTATAAAATGGGAATAATACTGGGATCTTCCCCATAGGATAACTGTAAGAACTACTCGAGCTGATGCATGTAAAACACTTAGCGCATCATCCAGCATAAGGTAAATTCTCAACAAAGGTCAGCAGTATTACTTCTAGATACCAAGCCAGGTTGTGCTCACCAAACTTCTTTCAGAATCAAGAGAAGTCAAAACAAATGTCAAGATATTATACAGTGCCCATCTAGGGCCTTCAACAACTTGACGTCTCTTGTCTGTTTCTCACTATATCCCAGGCACGCGTCTGTCATTGTACTTACCCTATGGCAGCTCTCTCCCCTCACTAGCCTATGGCCATCTTGAAATCAGGAACCGTGTTTTTCATCTTTGTTTTCTCAGCCTGTGGATCAGAAACCAGTTCATGGTAGGTGCTCAATAAATACTGATTGAACAAACTACTATTCACAGGTGACACATCCTATGCAGAAAGATCTGCAACTGGGAAGTGTCAGATTCAGCCCATCAGGGAGATGTACAAATGTAAATTATCACAGTAAAAGCTGATCTCTTAAACAAAGAAGTCCAGATAAAGCAAAGGAGTGTTAAAAAAAAAAAAAAACACTATTTTCTTCAGATATTTTCTTTCACTGAGAATATATGAATGTACATATTTTCTCTCATCTTTTCGGATAACGCCAAAGGACAAGTGGATGTTTGATAAAGACCTGCATCATTTTTCTTGCATATACCACCTCCTTAATGCACAGCCTAAAATTTCAGCCTTAGATCTTAAAGCGAAGATCACAGAGACTCTTTTTAAAAACCTATGTGAAGAACTCTTCCAGACATTATATCTTGTATCTTAGTAAATTTGGTGAATTCAAATTCTTAATCTAACCTGTGAATCCCGAACACATGGAGATACTCTGTGTATGGTAAATTTAAGTCTTGGAGCATGGACAGAAATATCTCTGGATGAAATGTGCTCCTGAATGGCAAACAATAAAAAATTAAGTGTAATGACTATGTGGAAAGGTGTTTTGGTGGCCCAGTGGAAAGAGCAACCATGAATGGTCAGGATACCCCACCTTTCCACTAGCTTTCTCTTAGGGAGTCACAGAGCCCAACTTTTTACCATCATCAAGAGTTTTATTCTAAGAGTTCCTTGTTATAATGCAATACTCCTGAGAAGCTGACCAAATGAAGTTATTCTAAGCCATTATCACCTCATCAGGAATTTATTATCCAGTCATTTGGCAGAGTTTCTGGAGGAGATTGCAGAGGGAACGGGAAGGATAAATCCAAATCCTTGGATGATATCTATGAAGTCTCAATACAGATCAACATCATTATTTTCTTTTTTTTAGCACAGATTTCTGGACTGGGCTCAGCTCATACATATCCACTTCCCTAAGATGGACACTATGAATTGTCTACCCAGATCTATTCTTTCTCTCACCAAAAAAACCCCTCTAATTTTAGTCATGTACCTCCTGTCTCTCCTATAGCTCATGTAATTCATGGGACACAGGTGAAGCTTCACCGGTAGAGCCTGATGAGAATAAACGAACCTGACTGGTCCGAGGATGGCCAGGTGACCTAAACTGACCCAGTCTGATTGAAAGGAAGGACTTAAATATTAGGCTAAGGGGAGAGGTGCCCTTTGTCATTTTCATTTGGCATAAATAAGGAACTAAAGTGTCTTGGTTGCTATTGATGGCCAACTGATGGCCATGATTAAATCAATGCCATATCTACATTCATATCATTGGCAGAGAAGAGATGAAAAGAACTAAGCTCCCTAATAGTGTTAACCCACTATGACAATTAAAAAGCAAACCTGTTCAACTCTAGACCTTCTGTTAAGTATGATAAATTTCCTTATACTTAAGCCAATTAAATACCCGCTTTTGTGATATAAAAGAAGAACTACTGCATTAACTGTCCATATTGATTTTAAGATGTAGTTCAATTTGAAAACATTAAAATGTATATGGGAGTGCGAGGGGCAGTACTTATTAAAATTTTGGAGACAAGCTATAAGACAAAAATATGTTGGAATTGGCTTGATTCATGATTCTGAAATTAGAATGTCCACTTAGGATTTATAGTCTATAATTAGAAGTGGTTTCAGGCCAGTGGCTACCCTTTCATAGACAGCAGCCTAAAAAATCTTAGACCTTGTTGATATGAATTGAGTAGATAATTGAAAGGACAGAAGATTAACCTTTTCTAGATTTTTCATTTGTAGGCATACGAACACAATAAAACTAGATCCTTCAAGAAAAATACACTACTGAGAAGAGTTGAAAAGAAAATTCTTTTTAGATATCATGAATACCTCTAACTCACATAATTGTTCTTCTTATAATTAATGGCTATTTACCTAAATCTAGACTTAATAAATACCTTGGCCACTTCCAGGCTCCTCTATCTCCACTATTATATCTTGTTCAGTGCCTCTCCTCTACATGCCTTCATGTTTATTCTATTTTGGCTCAACTCTGAGCCTGAGTTTCAGACACAACCACTTCATAAAGCAACTGACACCTTTCTTTCTCTACACAGCTACTTAAGCTCTTTAAAACAGACTTAAAAAGAGATCAAAACACGATTACATGTACCATTTAGAGTTTTTCCAAAAGGTGAAACAGTAGTTTCCTAGCATAAACAATTTCTATTCTCACCATGCGCCAAACCATCTTATTAAACACTTGGGTGTAGGGGTCCTGGGTTTAAGCCTGAGAACAAATACAAACCAATACAATCATCCAAAGAATAGGAAAATCAGTCAAAAAAAGAGCACCTTATTCAGCACCTAGTTAAGGTGTAAGAAATTAAACTGGACAGGATGCCTCTTCAAAAAGACACCCAAATAACTAAAGAGAAGGTATAATTTAGAAGTCCCTACACTGAGTCACTTTCCTGGGCAGTTTGTTTTTGTTTTGTACTTTTTGTCTTTTTTTTTTTAATCAGCCATTCTGATTGCCAGCCATTCTGCATTCCCCAGATACAGAAATGTGAAACTTAACAACATGTTATGATACAGCTGGATCATTCCCCTATAAATTTCAATGTATAAAATTATTTTGATACTGAAAAGAAAATACCACTTCCAGGAGAAAATTTTACGAGTATTGGTGGGGGGTGGGTGGGAAACGCACCTTTTATTATCCTCAGAGAACAAAATTAAATAGCGAGACAGTTTTTAACCTGGCTAATGTGATTAACAAGATAGTGAAAACAAAGTAGGCAAAATTTTAAGAAGTATCAAGTTTTGTCATCTTGATGGATGGTCACTGCAAGTAATCATTTCAGAGAAAAGTATTTTTTAAAGTTTTTGCAAGAATAATCCAGTGTGAGCATATACAAATGTTAGTATTAACATTTAATAATAATAATACTAATAATAATAATAATAACTACAAATGTTAGTTATTAAAAGCACATATAACAGTAGTGGTGGAGGGAGGAGTGTCAAGGATAATATAACGCCTGAACAGGTGACTTACAAGTTATGACACATACTTGTTTTTTTAGTTAAAGTGAATTTTGCTTTTTACTGCTGTGAAAAATTGGGGCAAATTTTACACCATTTCTCAAAATATTCAAAAGCCATTTTTAAAAATGGATTTTGAAAAACCACAGCAAAGAGTAGGCATTCAATAAATGTTTCTAAGAATTAAACTGAATTGATCAATGCAGCACTACACAGGCCAGGTAACAAAGAGAACAGAGGCTATTTGAAAGGTAATTCATGCTGAAAAATAAACAGTTGAAAAAACAGTAACTTGTATTACAATCTATTAAATGCATTAATACAATAGGGTAATAATATGTCTATCAGTATAAATTTAGGCCTCTTATATTTATCTGAGAAGAAAAATGCAGTAGGCTGTTGGTGGTTAAGTTTGCAAGCAATAATTCATATGTATTCCTAATCCCTGCAAAGAACTGGATCATCTTATGGGGATGGTTTCAACATCCTAGGTAGGAAAGGACCAATACGAGATTAATTTATAAAGATGCTATGAGACACACTTAACTAAGGTAGAACATTCGTAGAGAATAAAATTTCTAATAAAGAAAAAATTTAGTTGTAAATCTCAGATGCGAACTGAAATGATGTTTATTAAACAAATAACTATTTTGGAAAATATATCTCCCTAATATTGTTCCCATTTGAAATCGAGAACTCAGATTTTGTGCCCAGCTAAAGTCCTGAATTTCCCAGCCTCACATTTAGCTGTAATGGGCCATGAGAAATCATTCGTTCAATGAGCTTTTGGGGAAAATATGGTTATCTTTAAAAGGAGCAGGTCTTACAGGTACTGCCTTTGCCCTGAACCCTCCACTGTGTTCAAGCCACTCTTTTTTGAGTTTTCTTACCTGCAGCCAAAAGCCATCCCAAACCCAAACAGGGTTCTGACATCTTAAAAGTAATTTATTATTATGAAATAGGATGTCTCTTCAAATTACATGAAAATAAACCAGCACATATAAGCAAACTAGTGCAATAAACTTTTTACCCCTTTAAATAACACGAAAAAACTGGCAGTAGCAGTATCTTAATGACACAGAATTTCCAAGGACTTAAAAATGAAGCTTTGTTTTCTCTTTCTCACAGATGCAGGTGGGACCATAAACTCTTTCTAGTCTGATGCAGAGAAGTCCCCTAGCCAAAACAAGACTATCACCTAAAAAAAAAAAAAAAAAAAAAAAAGACTACACATGAAGCAAACTAACAACTTGGGGAGGTGGGGTATATGTCTGGGTTCCAATAACTAACCAGCCTGTAGGGAATTTAAAAATATTTTACCTGGCCTGTGGTTACTTATTGGATAAAGGCAAAATATGTTTAAAAATGAAACAACTGAACAAAGCTTAATACAAAGTTTTCTGTAATGGGAAGCGTATGTCTGATGGATTAGATCAGCTGTCTAGATTAAATTATTGTCATTTAGATAGTAACTCCTTGTCAGATGACATTCCAGCAACAAAATAACTAAGTCACTGATTTCTTTTCAAATCACTTATGAGCACAACTACATCACTTCCAACACAGCCTTAAAATACAGAAACCTGCAACTTGAGGCTTCTTCAACTTAATTCTGTATCTCTCTTTGTCTTATCTGCCAGGTGTCTTCCTGAATCCATGGTGGGCATTAGAGGATTTGTTCATTTTGAATATCCATTCATTATTATTCTGATTTTCTGGGATAATGATTATGTACTTTGAAAAAAGTAGAGAAAGTTTAAAGGACAACGGAACAAATTTCTAAACACACCACATGAGGTTACAGTAGAAGAATATAAACATACCTCATGTTTGGGGTTTTTTTTAATGAAGATCATTCATATTTGAGTAAAAACCTGGGAGTAAAACTCTTCCAAACGACTGTGCCTTTTAACCTACACCAATGTCCGGTTTCTCGGTACTTTTTCAAAATTATTTCAGCCAAAAATAATACTCAGATTTTCCACAGGGCACATTTTGAAAATGTATTTTTATTTATAGCATTATACATAAAACCTATAAATGCTCTGAACAGTATGGGTTTGATATGCCTGAAGGTTTTTTTTTTTTTAACGTATATTCACAATATCTTCCAGGAGAAATATATGGCAATGAAGTTAAACTTCAGCTAACCTTCTAGACATAACTCTTAGGTACTCCCAGATTTACTAGTGATCAATTCTGCACACTTGTGAAAAACCTAGGATAGTCTTTGACACTTTGATATACAAATTCCACTTTTAAAATTACGATGTTCATAGAGCTGCCTGTAAGAATAGACTTCTTCATTTCTGAGAAGTAGAGAAGAGAGAAAAGGTAACAAGGGAATTTTTTTTTAACATGTGTTTTCTGGACAGCAGGCAAGCAAGCAGTTATTTCTGGAACTCTTTCACTGCATTAAAATATCACAGAGCCAAATTCTGCCCTCAAATGATTTTTCTTAAACTTACTTGAGTCCATATGTTTCTAAAAGCTGAATTTGCTTCATTGCATTTCAAGGTCTAACCTTGCTGTTATTACACAGACAGAATCTCCATGAAATTGAATTTTTGTTTGTGTAAGAACAGTATATTTGAATATTTCCCGAAGCAAGATGTGGGCAAAGACTGTGAAGAATTAGGGTTAGTAGAAAATAAACTGCAGATCATCAAAACATCTCTGAACTGGCTAATTTTTCTTACAAGATTTCTCCTTTACTTGGAAAATGCCAGGAAGACGTCTGAGAACACAGAAAGGAATATCTAGAGAATTTTTATTTATAAGTATCTCTAAAAAAAATTAACAATGTCCCTTACAATTTTCTCTAAAAATGTTTTTATCTCCATTTAGCTAGTGAATAAAATACAAATTTCTATGTAAAGCATCGTCAATGCAAAACAAGAAAAAGGAAAATCTAGACTGTAAGGGATTCTGCTTAAAATTGTTATTTTTCAGAGTATGGCTGCCAATTTAATACCAAATGGCCGTTAATTGTGCAGTATAAAGTGAAATATTATGTGCTTTTCTGTATAATTAATGAATCTTAAATTCAAGAATTTAAAAGAGGCAAAACATTATTCCACCAGATTCCATACATTCAGGAACCTCTACATAATATCACAAATCTTCTTTTAAAGTTTCTGAACATTTGTCATTTTCCTATAAAGCTATATTCATCTATCAAACCAAAAGTACCTGTTTCATTTTTCAGATAATAAGGGGGAGAAAAAACCTCTCCTACATCTGCACAAAATATGTCTATCCTCATTAGATCCATTTTTTCAATTAAATTCAAGTTTCTCTGTCCAAAAGGCATAAATCTGGGTATTGATTTAACTATAAACTCATGAAACTCCCGGTAGTCTTCTAAAACCATTTTACTTGGATGAGCATATAAGCTTTTAAAATATCAAGTTATTCCAGTATTTAATACACATAACTGCTTCCAGAGGGTCTAAAGGCAATAAGGCACAGCTGCCCATTCCATCTGAAGAAAAACTAGACTGCTAGCCAGTGTCTCACTACTTTCTGTTGTTTTTTTTTTTTAAGCGTTTGCTTCTATTTTATTCAGCATGAGTTTGATACCTTCTGAACATGAACCGTATCACCAGCAGCCAAAATCAATAACCTATCTAATCAAGGCCCTATGAACTAACAACAGACCCTCAGTGCTCTGCTCCTATAAAATGTAGTTCATTCTAAGTCTTTCCTTCCAAACCAGTCTAACATTAAATTTATTATCCTCTTCTGACAAGGTTAGAGCATTGTCTACCTAGACTTCTAGAAAGACCCTTTTGGGGAGCAAATCAATTACCTCTTGAAAAGAAAAAAAAGAAAGAAAGAAAAGACCTCTCTAAACTCTCCTTGAAATCTTTTTATGTTGCTTCAATTTTCTTTTGAGAGCAAGGAATCTTCGCCATGAAGCTTTCATGCTGCAAGCAGCTACTTCTTTTCAAATAAAAATCATGTGTAAATATTTCACAGACATGTCTCTACTGTGAATTGCACAATATGAAAAGGAGATGTTAAAGAAATATTTCCCTAAATCAAACCAAATAAGAATACAAACATTTTCCTAAATCCACGAAGTTTTGAAGTCTAAGCCACAAATTCTCCTTGTATAAAACATCATATGTTTTTTTTTTGACATCCTGTAAGCTGTGGCTGAATAGCCTTCACTCAATGACTTCATAGTGTATCCGATACTCATGTTTATTTTAAGCTTCTTCAAATGATATTTTCCATCTTAAAAAGTGAGAAGGATTTTTGCCTTGAAAGATTATTCATAGGTAGCAACATAAGCAAAACCAAAAGTTTATCCAAATTTTCTTTTCTCCCCCAGATCTGTGACATTAAACACATGTGTGCAAAAACCCTTTTCGTGATAGCAATTTTCCTTTTATATTTTAGTTATTTAATGAATCTTTCTCCCCATCTAGATGCTGAGCTCTTTCTGGACGGGGCCTTGATAATCTCCACCTTGTTGTTATAAAGTTTCCATTACTAGACCAATTCCCTTGGGACCAAGTACACACTCATTCAAGATAGCAGCTAGAGGAAGGAAGGTGATCTGTGGCTGGGAAATATTGAAGTTCACTAGTCTGTATGATGATTGAACCTGTGCCCTTGAACTTTCTAAGCCTGCTATCAAATGCTCTAACCAAGATACCCAAAGATGGAATAGGGAAGCATGAGGAGAATACTCTTTGCCCTCAGTTCAGAATATATGAGTCTTTCATGGAACATAGCTTTGAGCACAGAAACAAAGCTTTATTTTTTACTACTTAAATCTGCTTCTGTAAAGGTGGTACTGTTCCCCAGGAGGGCAAAAGCCATTGTCTTTTTCACATTCATATGAAGTTCAAAATCAATAGCTTTAGCCATACTCATTACAAGCCATGCAAGTGATCCTTTGAATTCAGTGATAAGATGACATTAGCACCACCTACAATGACCACAGGCTTCTTCCAGTATGAAGTCTATCACTGCAGCCATCTCCAGCATGGCCCATTACCATGAAAGATTTAGCAGCTAGAGTGTCATAATGCAGTCAGTGCTGATGTTCATCTGGTTTTGTGATGCCCATTTGTTCCTCTGATGCTCTTTATGCTGGCAAGAAAGCTGATACATTTCGTTGACCAAATATCCAAGAGATATAGATCTCCTAGTAGGAGAAAATCCAGAGCTTCCTAAGAGGAAGTTGAAGGGAGTACACTGGCCATATTTTTCTCAGGTCAATCTCTCGGTCACCAGGTTCTTATAGGAATCTTACTAGATTTATATTGTTCAAAAGACAGTGTATTGCTCACCATGTCCAAACACTGTGAAAATACAGACTCAAATGCATTTTGGAAAATCCTGTATTAAGGCATGGTCTTTATTTTCAGGTATAACATGTCACAAGGTTATCTATTAGATGATGCTAAAATTTTGCTCAAGTGTTATTTAAATGCAAAAATCAACAACTATATATTCCATACCTGTTACTCTGTAGCAAATAACAAGCCATTTATGTTTCCACCAATATTCTTATTTAATATTGTTACCTATCTACAGTTTTATATGCAAGTATATAGAACTGCACTCTCCAATACCATAGCCAATAGCCGCATGTAACTACAGAGCACTTGAAATGTGGCGGTTCCAACTTGAGATATGCTGTAAGTATAAAATACACACCAGATTTCAAAGACTAAATACAAAAACAAAGAATTTTTTTACATGTAAATTTGATAATATTTTGGATATATTGGGTTAAATAAAATACATTATTAAAAATAATTTTATCTGCACTTTTTTCACCTTTATAATGTAACTACTAGAAAATTTTACACTACATATATAGTTCACATTTGAGGCTCACCCTGTATTTCTGTTGGACAGGGTTTATATAGAAGATAAGGCTAGGTCAGAGATCAACTAAAGCAAGTAATATCCATAAAATACAATAATTTCTAGCCTTACTTATTTCCAATATTCTCTTTCCCTGGAGGAAAAGGAAGAGAAAATCTGTTAAAACATTTATTGTACAACCTTTAGACCTCAATGATCCAGAATTTACTAAATTTTTGCTCTAGGTGAATATTCAGTGTTGAAGATTCAAAAAGAAAATTGCCACTTCTTAAATTGCCAGAGCTGATTTTGACAAGTTTGGAATGGAAGGAAACTTCCTTAACATGATAAAGGACATGTATGAAAAACTTACAATGGATATCATACCTGACTGTGAACGAATGAAGGAAGTGCCCTAAGACTGGGAACAAGGTTCAAATGCCTTCTCATCACTTCTTTTACTAGACGTTCTAGCCAGTGCAATCAGTCAAGAAAAAGAAATTAAAGCCCTCCAGATTAGAAAGAAGAAGTAAAATGTCTGTATTTGCAGATGATATGCCCTGCATACAGAAAATCTGAAGGAATCCACACACAAAAACAATATTTTTAGAGCTAACAAACAGATACAGCAAGGTCACAAGATATAAGATCAATATACAAAACTTAATTATATTTCCATATACAATGAACAATCCAAAAATAAAATTAAGAATACCTTTCACAATAAATTTTATTCTTTTTGCAGCATGAAAAAGAATAAAATGCTTAGGAATAAATTTAACAAAAATAAGTTCCACAGTTGTACACTAAAAATTACAAAATACTGCTGAGAGAAATTGAAGAAAATCTAAATAAATGGAAGGACATTCCATGTTCATGGACTAGGATACTCAACACTGTTAAGATGGAAATTATCCACCAAGTGATCTATAGATTCAATGCAATCACTCTCAAATTATCATCAGATTTCCAAAATCGACAAGCTGATACTAAAATCTATATGGAAATGGGAAAGATCTAGAATAGCCAAAGCAATTTTGAAATAGAAAAACAAAGTTGGAAGGCTTTCACTTCACAATTTGGAAGTTTACTATAACTTGATAACTACAGTTATCAAGACAGTATGGAATCGGCATAAGGATGGACATATAGATCAAAGTAACACAGTTGAATCCAGAAATGAATCTTTATATTTATGGATAATGGATACTCATCAAACATACCAAGGAAGTGCACTGGAGAAATAATAGCCTTTTTAACAAATGGTGCTAGTACAATAAACTATCCACCTACAAAAAAGGGGGGGGGCAGAGAACGCAGACCTTTTATTTCATGACATATACAAAAATTAACTTGAAATGTCCAAACGTATCAGAAACTTTAAGAGCTAAAACAATACAATTTTTAGAAGAAAAGAGAATATCTTCAAGACCTTGAATTAGGCAAAAATTCTTAGATACGACATCAGAAGCATAATCTGTAAAACAAAAAAAATGATACATTGGACTTCACCAAAATTCAAAATGTTTGCATTTCATGAGATTTCATTAAGAAAATGAAAAGACAAGCAACAGACTGGGATAAAATATTTGCAAAATACGTACCTGACCAAGGACTTATATCCGGAACATATTTATACAAAGAACTCTTGAACTCAAAAATGAGACAAACAATTCTATCAAAAGTGGGCAAAAGATTTAAATAGGCATTTCACCAAAGAAGATATAGAGATGGCTAATAAGCACATGAAAAAATGCTCAACATTATTAGTCATTAGAAAAACACAAATAGAAACCATAATGAGATACAATTCTAGATACTCACTAGAATGGCCATAATAAAAATAGACAGTAGGGCTTCCCTGGTGGCACAGTGGTTGAGAGTCCTCCTGCTGATGCAGGGGACATGGTTTCGTGACCCGGTCCGGGAAGATCCCACGTGCCATAGAGCAGCTGGGCCCGTGAGCCATGGCCACTGAGCCTGCGCATACGGAGCCTGTGCTCTACAGCGGGAGAGGCCACAACAGTGAGAGGCCCACGTACCGCAAAAAAAAAAATAGACAATAATAAACACTGGCAAAAGTGTGGAGAAGCTGGAACCTTCATACACTGCTGACATAAATGTAAAATGGTACAGTCACTTTGGAAAACAGTTTAGAACTTCCTCAATATGGCAACATAGAGTTACCCGATAACCCAGCAATTCCACTCCTAAGTATATACCCAAGAGAAATGACAACAACATATATCCACACAAAAGCTTATATATGAAAGTTCTCAGCAGCATTATTCCTAATAGGCAAAACTTGGAAATAACCTAAATGTTCATCAACTGGTGAATAAATAAGCAAAATGTGGTTTATCCTTACAATGGAAAACGATTCAGCAATAGAAAGGAATGAACCATGGAAACAAGTCACAACACTGACAAACCTCAAAAACATTATGCTCAATCAAAGAAGTCTGCTACAAAAGGCCACATATTATAGAATATGATTAAATTATATGATGTCATTTATGTGAAATGCCCAGAAAAGACAAAAGTATAAAAACAGAAAGTAGATTAGTGGTCCCTTGGGATGGGAGGGGGAGCAGAGAGGAGGAATTAACAGTAAATGCACATGAGTGACCATACAGGGATACTAAAACATGTTCTAAACCTGGTTTAGAACAGTGATGGTTGCACAATTTTACTAAAAATTTTTGGAATAGCACCCTGGAAAAAGGTGAACTATCTGATATGCTTCAAATCTGACTCTACCACTTACCAGCTGTGTGACTTGAGTGAGCGATTTCACCTCAAAGTGAGGTGAAACTTACACTTTTCGTCTATAAAACAGAATTAATAATGGTGTCTCCCTGTGAGATCATGGTGACCATTAGAGGCAAGGCATGCAAAGCACTGAGCAAAGTTAGGCACAGAATAAGTGCTCACCGATTGGTAGCTAGAATTATTAGCTACCTCTCCAAATTACTTCCAGGCTCTTCCAAAATGAGCTTGGCTTCAAGGTCCTTTGGTTAAGGAACTGTCCCTACGCATTCCTAATTTGGCATATCGCACTATTATCATTGTCTTCACCAAAGGTCGCTAACCCCCCTGCCCCCCAAAAGTACCTATTCTTCTAGCTCCACTAATCCCTGTAGAGCATTCCATTCCACTAGGGATGCTTCTCTCTTAAACTCCTCTCTCTTTATATATATATATATATATGTATCTCCTCTGTCTATATTACTACGTACATATCACTCACGTGATTCAGAAGCACACAATCACATGACTGCCACCTACCTTTTCTTGAGTGTATAATTTCACTCCTGGGCTACCATACTCCCCCGCTGCCTGAGGCCATGGAGATGATCAAATCATGGGACTCTTGCCTGGCAAGTTGAGATGTAATGTCAATCCTTCTTTACCACCATTCCAGATAGCCAGAGTAGAATGCTGTCTGATATTATTTCCTATCCTTGCATCTCAATTAAGTCTTTACGAGAATACATTTGCACCAAGAAATGCTCAATGATTGCAGAATAAATAAATACATTTAACAAAAGATAAAAGTCTTACAAAATACACTCCAAAAATTTAACTAGGTTATTGTTCTATCTTCTTTGGCTGCTAGACAGAGACCCAAGCCTCTTTCTTCCTACCCTGCTTTCTAAAATGTTCAACACCCAAGAAATGAACTCAGTAGGAACAGGCAAGCACAGGAGTTTAGGTGTGTCAAATACCTAACTTATAAAGAAATGCCAAGCACTCTGTTCTCAAACTCCCTCAATATACTGCAGATATTCAGCAGCACTTTTATGAATGAAGCAATGCATGACTGTCATCACAATTAGTCTCTCTTATTAACAACTTAGCAACTCTTGATTTCCGAAAATAGAAACATACATTGTAGAAAATTTTCCCCTTATTTTACCTCCTATAGTTCTTTGAAACAAAACAAATCAGACATTTTCCAGGAATTTAGACATCAGAATTTCAACCAAAAGACCTGTCTTTATCAAAGGAAATAATAGCTCTTGCTAAGATTTTTATTCTTCAGACGATTTCTAAATTGCCCCCTTCCTTTTTTAAAAATACATTAGAACAGATAACAACCTACATCATTCCATTCTTTGTCACTTTTGATGGGATCTTCTCTTTTCTGCTTCATTTGTTAGTCTTGTCTCTATCAAAATATCACTTATTGAAATTTTTGGTGAAACTTCCTGGTTGCATTAGTTGGAGGTTGGGAGCAGCCTCCTGGCCTTGCATCAACACTGACCATGAGTGTGACCTGAGGTGAGAGCCTCTCAAAAACACGTGGAGATCAAAATACCTAACCCACTTACCACAAAGGAATGTGGAGCAAATAAGTGAGACCACAAGTGTGAAAACACTTCAGTGATTTGGGATAAAATTCAAAATCATCATTAAGCTCCTTACATTTCTTCCTTGGCTCTGAATGGGTGGACCCACCAAAGACAAATCCCCAGCTGTCCCCTGAAATTCAAAGGAACTGCTGAGTTAGTAGATCTCATCTTTTCTTTTATTCATTAAGTAGGGGAAAAAAACATTCTATAAAAAAAAAAGTAGGGGAACGGCATTCATAAACTTGGATCTTTCTGTTTGGAAGGAGGCATAGATTTGGGGCAAAGTGTCTATTTTGAATCTTGGATCCAATACTTAAAGCTGTGAGCAAATCACTGGAACTCTGGTCAGTGCCCTCATCTGCAAAATGGGAGTGAGTATCAAAGGTCATAAAACCCCTGAGTGATACTCAGATGTAAATGCTTATTAAATATTTAGTAACTATTTCAAAAAGATGCATGTTCAATATTTAAGGAGCTCTAACACCTATCAGCTTTATTGTTTGTTCCACTGTGTAGTTCTCAATAAGCTTTCCCCTGCGCTCTATCCTGAGCAAGAAGTGAATTTTCAAAACAGATTAGTTTTGCAGGAACACAGATTTACAAATACACCAAAATTGAAATGTGATTTCTTTTTTCTTTTTTTTTTTTACTTTTTATTGGAGTATAGTTGATTTACAATGTTGTGTTAGTTTCAGGTGTACAGCAAAGTGAATCAGTTATACATATATCAATACATATATGCACTCTTTTTTTTTAGATTCTTTTCCCATATAGGCCATTACAGAGTATTGAGTTGAGCTCCCCGTGCTACACAGCAAGTTCTTATTAGTTATCTATTTTATATATAGTAGTGTGGATATGTCAGTCCCAATCTCCCAATTTATCCCTCCCCCCCAACCCAAAATGCAATTTCTTTTTTTTTTTTTTTTTTTTTTTTTTGCGGTACGCGGGCCTCTCACTGTTGTGGCCTCTCCCGTTGCGGAGCACAGGCTCCGGACGCGCAGGCTCAGCAGCCATGTCTCATGGGCCCAGCCGCTCCACGGTATGTGGGATCTTCCCGAACCGGGGCACGAACCCGTGTCCCCTGCATCGACAGGCGGACTCTCAACCACTGCACCACCAGGGAAGCCCAAAATGCGATTTTTTGAATAACTTGTCTGTTATCATAACAGAGTATGGGATAAAGGAGTAAAAAGAAAGCTTCATTACTGCCCAGACCAATTTGACTCTTGCAAAGCTAATTAAACATGTCTTGAGTATATAAAATATATCATTCCCAGATAAAAGCATACTGTTAAGTTCTTCATCTTATTAAGAGCTTGCATTAATGCTTCTTCAACATAAATTTTATACCAAGACAGGTACTATTTGAGAAGCCTCACAATAGGAATGACCTAAATTAGGGTGACAGAGGCAAAAGATGGATCACCAGGGCCTGTCTCAACAAGAAGAGGAATGAGGATTCCGTCTTCCATTATTGTCCGATTCTAATGTGCTAACATTATCTTCTGGAAAAAGCTTCCTTCCTCAAGCCGTTGGCCCCTCTGGAGCTCCGCATCAAGCTAAGGGATTTCACAACCCAGAGGACTAGACCCCAAACCCCAGAGTCATAAAGTCAATGATGAAAGGCCCTTAGAGGTCCTTGAAACTTTATACTTTGCAAATGAGGAAAAAGAGGCCCTGATAGGTGACATGTCTGAGATTATAGATACCGATACGTAGTATAGCATTTCTTGAGAGAAAAGAAAGCTAATACAAGACAGTCACCAGAACGTGTTTGAGCACTAAAATTATATAAAAATAAAGTTTTAAAAATTAATCAATGAATTCCATCAACTGATCCGATGGGTCCATGCCGCCTACTTTCTATTACCTCCTTGACTATTCTAAAGCACCATTCTGGCTCAGGTGTGAGCCCTAGTCTTTGGATACAGTCTCTTCAATGCATTGTTCCTTCCAGCCTATATTTAAAAACTCCTTTTTCAGTGTGAACTTTCCCCCTTTGGGGTGCTCCCTCTCCAAGAACCTAAACTGAAGTCAAAGTTAAGAACAGCAGCATGACTTACCATCAGGTGCGAAAAGGCAAGCGGGCTTCCCTGGTGGCGCAGTGGCTAAGGGTCCGCCTGCCGATGCAGGGAACACGGGTTCGTGCCCCGGTCCGGGAGGATCCCACATGGCACGGAGCGGCTGGGCCCGTGAGCCATGGCCGCTGGGCCTGCGCATCCGGAGCCTGTGCTCCGCAACGGGAGGGGCCACAACAGTGAGAGGCCCGCGTACCGCAAAAACAAACAAACAAAAAGATAACCGGCAACCAAGAACTTTACCAGATGAAGGTTCTTAAAACAAGCTCTGCTCGCATTACTCCCCTGTGAAGTACTCCTTCGCTGCTAACTAAATCAAGGTCCAACTTCTTCATGGACGCGGATGTTCAAGGCCATTTACTCAGATACCATGGCTCATTTCCTATTATTTCCCTATGCTCTAGTTCAGGTATTCTCAACTTGACTATGTATGGAAATCATTTGAGAAGCTTTAAAACGCTGTAAGTGACCAGACCCTCCCTCAGACCAATTCAACTATAGTCTCTTGTTGGTGGGAGGGGTGCATGAGAGGAAACATAATACAGTGACTGAGAGCACAGCCTCTGACAAGCTGAGCTAAAAACTAGGCAACGCTACTTAACTGTTATATGATCACCGGCAAGTTACCCGGCCTTCCTGTGCCTCAGTTTACTCTCTACTAAATGAGGAAAATAATAGACCACTTCTGTAGGGATACTGTAAGAAATAAATAAGCAAACATATGCAGAGCTCACAGAATTATGCCTAGCACAAAGAAAGCCCTAAGTAGTGATGCTATTTTTTATTATACTTGAACATGTAGGACAGTGATTTGTCTATAGGAATTACTGAATGTTTCTGATTTAAATTTAATTGAATGTTGCCATAAATAGCCCCTAAAACTGTGATGGAAAAAAATCAGTTTCAAGGACTGTTTTGCTATCACAAAAGCTTCACCATTTAATACTGAGAACAAACATCTTGAAAAAAATCGCAGGATGGATAAACCCTCAAGATGTTATGCTGAATGAAATCAGACAGATACTAAAGTAAAAATACTACATGATTCCACTTACACCTAGAGCAGTTAAATTCATAAAGACAGAAAGGAGAAACTTGGGACTGGGGGGAAGGGTACAATGGGGGATTGTGGTTTATGGATACAGAGTTTCAGTTGGGGAGGATGAAAAAACTTTTAAGATGGATGATGGTGGTTGCACAACAATATGAAGTACTTAATGCTACCAAACTTAAAATTGTCAAAATAGTAAATTTTATGTTATGGTATTTTACTACAGTAAAAAATGTCAAAAGAGTAAAAAAAAAAAAGTCACAGGAATATAGAATGGACATTGTTTTCCCTGATTATAATATTACCTTCAATCTATTAAAAATCCTTTTATATTCTTTCTTCTCTTTCATGTTCCCCAGATGAAGGCTATATTTCAATAACTTTTTTTTAATGTATGACTTCACTTTTAATAGGTACAATCAGCAACTGACCCAACCACAGAAATCTTCCTCAGTGATCTCCGTGCAGTGAATTGGAGCCATAGTGAATGCCCTGTGACCTGCACGGCTTCCCCAAACAGAAAATCCTGCGTATTGATGGGTAAATTTTCACTGACATGGTAAAGTTTCTGTAGAGTTGACATTTGATTGATGCTGTGACAGCTATTTGGTTGCTGTCAGTGCAACCATATTAGAAACTGCTCTTGACTTTGTGAAGTCATTTTTTAAAAGTTGGGGGGTGAGGATTAAAAAATACTTCATTGACATCCGAAGGGCACTTATATACTGACGGAATAATGGTCCTCACTGAGGGATCATTGCCTTGAAAGAAATAATATGTGTGTATGTGTATACATATGTACATACATATATTTGTATATAGACATACACACACACACACCTCTTAGGGACAAATGCAAATCTAGGGAATATGCAACTCCTTCAGATTCATTAAAGGGCCAATGAGACGATGATACTGCATACATTTATGCTCTGTGTGAGACACTTCTACTGAAATTCAATTGTGACTGTGAATGCTTCAGACCAGATACAATTTCAACATTTTCTGCTACTGGAGTGGGAAGACCAAATAGTTATTTCAAATTCACATTTCCCTTTTCCAATTGATCGTGGCACTCCCCTTGGAACATCCCTATGCTACAACAGCTCTAACTTTCCATTTCATTTTCACTGAAAAAATCTAAACATGAAGCAATACCTTCTACTCTACCAGTCACTGAGGTTCCCCTAAGGGTATTTTTGTGTTGAAGCAAGCCACTGAGTAACAGACGGATAGCTTTTTGTCTTCTGAAGCTCATTGACTAAGAAAACAATACACATAAAGGCAGCCTATTCCAACAATATCCCGAGGGGAAAGTAGTCCATTGCCACCCACTTTTAGTGATGGGGATAGAGAGGGTTAGACAGTAAAACACCTTGGGGGTCTACAGAAGATAACATGCCAATACTCTATGCTTTGATGAAAAAAGTAAAAAAAACAAAATTGATGAAAACTGTGCCTCTTTAGGAGATACAGGAGAAGGTATTCACTGTCAGTTCTGATTAGAAGAGAGTGGAAAAAAGATCCATCAGTAATAGATATGTCACTGAATTTGTACATTGCTTTACTAAATGAAAATCCAAAAACCAAAGGGGCATCAAATGACACTTTGTTATTCAGAGAACATAAGCTATCCACACCTCCAGGGACTGCCAGTGCTCAAAACCATACACTTGAAATGGTGACTTTAAATCCTTTTGTCTGAAGGCATTTTTTTCTTAAGGGTACTTCCAACCAAGTGTTCAATTTCAATACAGAAATATAAAATAGGAAGGATAAACATATTTCTGCATCAGGTGCCATAACCATATCTTATTTTATAAATATTTGCACTTTTACCTGCTTAAAAGCAGTATAATTAGGAAAAAGGCTCAAGCAGCATGGAATTATGTTTCTATTTACAATTTTATAAACACAGCTATACTTTCCTTTCAGTGCTGTGACCTGCAGCTGTAAAACATCCTTAACACTATTTGTTAATAATCTGATTTGACTTAAAAATGCTTCCTTCCTTCTCTATATCTGTTTCTTGAAAAAAAATTATTTGTATCTATTTTAGAGAAACCGAAAAATAGTTCACTCGTGTCCTCCAAGACAAAGTTTCTGGGCTTTGAGTTTAAAATGATAATAATATCAGGAGGTATATGAACCAATGAGTATGTGAAGAAAAAAAAGAAATCAGTTACTTGATTATATGATGGGAGTATAAGCAATTTTGTCTTAGATTTCTCTTATTTTAATATCATATTTTAAAGTAAAGTAATGCTTTAAAAAGAACAATCACAATATTCTAAATTTACTTGGTGTTTCATGATTGACCAAGTGTTTTGATATTTTTTTATTTTCCGAAGACACCATCAAGACAGGCAGAGTAAAGACTATTGGTCCCATTTTATGGATGAGGACAATGAAGTTCTTAGAAACTGAGACAAAGGAAGGAGTTAACACATCCATATAACATCTCAACTCACAGGACAAATACCCATAAACGGTTTCAGTGGGAATCCTGATTGGACCGTAACTCAGATGAATGCGGTTCTTCACCCTGACAGCAGCAATTATCTCCAGCATCCAGCTTCTTTCCATACTCCCAGAACCAGCCTCACAGGACAGCACTCAGAGGTACCAGCACCTCAAACAGTCCCACCCTTCCTCAGGCCCCTTCAGTCCCAAGATATCCCTCCTCCAAGCTTCTGAATTTGAGAATCTCAGCTTCCCTTTGTTCCTCCAGCCTTAGGGGTGACAGCTGCTCCCTGTACTTAGCTCTGCATCATCAAAGTCTTCCCATGTTGCTCTAGGAGTCCTCTCATACCTGCTTAACCAGTTTCCTTTCTGAAAGTCTCTCTGTTGCAATACAGAAAGTGGTTCTGTTTTCCTGACTGGACCCTGACTAATACAGACATGTTAACCACAAATAAAAAGTACTGATTTGTACATTTCTGTCACTCCGATAACACAGAAGGTCTTATTTTCAAGTCTAGCCTGACTCAAGAAAGTGAGTGTTCATTCACATCATTTTGTGATTTTGGGCTCTTGGAGATTTGCTATGTGTAGCCTTCAGGGGGACAGCAGATGCACACCCGGTTTCCTTCGATTAAAGTTCCAGGGCTAAATGGGCAGAGAGCTTCTCCTCTCGTGGACATTTTAGTAAAGGAGGCCTCCCCATCACTGAAACGAAAACACCAACACTACATGTAGCTTACTTTCCCTCGCATCCTTTATAATTACCTCCAAAATCACACGTGTGATTGCACCCAGGGGTACAATGCAAATAGTCATATTTTGCTACGACAGTGAAAAGAATCTTGCTAATCCAATATACTTTTAAGCATAAGGCATTTGGGGTCAAGTTCAGAAACAAAGCCAAATACGGTTCAACTTTACTAAGTTTCAGCTTAGTTCATATTTTGTAGTGTTTTAACTAACATCCTATCTCTAAGGATTTTAAGAGGTACGTGACACTTGGACAAGAACTAGTTCTAGCAAAAATAATATTCCGATGAGTTAAGTGTAAATGAATCAGAATCATACGAACTATATTTCCCTTGAAACACACAGGGACTTAAAAGTTAATGGGAAAAGTGCTGGCAACCCACATTTAGAGTTTTTACTGAAATCAGGATGTTTGAATAAACATTAGACATTCAAATAACTCAAACTGAAATGGGGTTCACCAATCCGTAATTATAACAGTGCTTTAAATGATGAGGAAACATGTCACATTCACATTTCAAACTTAAAGCTTTACTTGGCAGACATGCTTCTGGTTCAGCAAACCTCTGCAGTCATGTTACGGCAACCACTTGAGATATTAAGACAGACAGTGAAGTTTTAAACTCAATTTGGCAAGCACCATGAGAAAATAACTAGCAAGTGAAAATTTTTTTTAAAAAGAGCGTCTGGAGTGTAATAACGAGGTTTTGAAAGGACGTTCGAGCTGGACACGTAATTTAGAAAGAATATGCCTTCTTAAATGGGCTAATAATGAGCTAATCCCGTAAGAAACTAGAGAGTGGTACGTGTTTTGGTTCCTCCTTTCTGTTCTGGGGATTTTAATTGGAAGCTGCAAATCAAATTGGCTTGTAAGGAGGAAACGGACAGACGTGTGATGGAATTTTAATTTCTCTGTTGCCTAATGCTTGAATTAAGCTAGCAGTTGGCTCAGTGGACTTTCTGTGACCCGGTGGTCAGCTTGTGACCGTATAATGTGAATTCCCAATGGACTGAATATCACCCCTGGGGTTCTTCAGAGCCCTGCTTGAAAGTAGTCAGAAGCAAAACTAACTATATCAAAGATGCCAAACCTTAGTATGCATCAGACAGACATTAGCTTGTATCAGAATCACCTGGAAGGCTTGCTAAAACACAGAAATATTGGAACCCATCCTAAGAGTTTCTGATTCAGTAGGTCTAGGTGGAGTCCTACAATTTACATTTTTAACAAGCTCCCAGGTGAAGCTGAGGCTGTTGGTCTGGGCCATGCTCAGAAAGCCCCCAAATCATACATGACAGCTTAGGACTGTTCTAAGCCACCACTCACCGTGGCAGTGAGTTTACAAGTGCTCACTCAAGCACTTTCCATTACCATCCTAGAAAAGGGTTTCAGGCCTCTCCCTCTACTTTATCCCTTAGAGAGACCAGAGCTGCTTAAGGAATTTGCTGGGATATAAATAGAGGAACATTTTACAACAAAATCATAAATGTTTTCAAATGAGACAGGCACACCTACAAAAAAAGATTTTAAAAATAAACTGAGAGTAATTCTTTCCATCCCACTTGACCTTCTATTGGAGGCAAATTTTTCAGACATTCACATTCGTCTGATAGTTCAGGGTCCCAAACTGATTACTCTCTGAAATTATTGTGACTGCACCTGTTCTTTGTGAGAGACAAACTGATGCACAGTTTAGCCAATCCTCATTATTCCTCACCTTGCCAACAACAGATGGTTTGTCGTCCTCTGGCTCCTGGTTATGTCTCAGAATTGCAAATGAATTGACCTCAAAAATCTAATGGAACATCTCACTTTCTGCAGAAATCACTTCTATAAGCTCTTGGGCAAGAGTTTCCACCCTTTGCTTGGATGTCTCCAAGAATAAGAAACCAACCACGATTCATGGAAAAACACTCTTTCCTTTTTAGGATGGAAGAGCATGATGGAGACCCAATACCAGACTTCTGCCTCAATGTGAAACATATAACTTTTACTCCCGGCAATGGCCTCTTTCTCATCCCTTGCATCAAATGGGTCTCGAGGGCCTTTTGTTGGTCTAACTGCTTTAATAGCCACTACCTTTGCACACATCTCCAATGTTGTCCCCATCTCCATGCTGATTTGCTTAATTCATCTGCAGGAAAACTGACATTTTTGGTGTACACTTCTATGAATTTTAACACAAGCAGAGATTTACGTAACTACCACCACAGTCAAGATACAGAACAGAATCAAAACCACAAAGAACTCCCTCGTGTTATTGCTTTGTAATCACATCACTTCCTTACCCCTAACTTCTAATCTCTTCTCCATCACTATAGCTTTGTCTGGTCAAGCATATTATAAATGAAATCATAGAGTATGTGAATTGAGACTGACTTCTTTCACTTGGCATAATGCTACTGAGATTCATGCAAACTGTCATGTGTATCAATAGTTTGTACTTTTCATGGCTGAGGAGTATTCCAGTGTATGGATTTAACACAGTTTGTTTATCCATCACCTGCAGAAGAACATTTAGATTTTTCCAGTTTTGGGTGATCATGAATAGATCTGCTATAAAAGCTCACGTATAGCTTTTTGTGTGAAACTTTTTCCCTATTATGAATTATCTTTTGGTGTCATGTCTAAGAACTCTTTTGGTGTCATGTCTAAGAACCCTTTGCCTAACCCCAGTTAGGGGTGTCATGTCTAAGAACTCTTTGCCTAACCCCAGTTCAGAAAGTTTTCTGCTAAAAGTTTCATAATTTTACATTTAAATCTATGATCCATTTTGAGTTAACATTTGTATAAGACGTGAAGTTCAGGTCAAGGTTTACGTTTTTGCATATGAATGTTTCATTGTTCCAATACCCTTTGTTAAAAAGACTATCCTTTCCCCAAAGAATGGCTTTTACACCTTTAAAAAACAAATCAACTGGCATACTTGCAGGGATTTATTTCTGGCTCTATCTTATTTATCTATATGTGATCCATTAGCCAATAACATACATGATTACTGCAACTCTACAGAAAGTTCTAATTGGGTAGAGTGATTCTTCCAGCTTTATTCTTTTTTCAAAATTGTTTCTGTCTATTCTAGATCCTTTGCCTTTCCATAAAAATTATAGAATCACTATATAAAAATTATAGAATCCCTGGTGGCACAGTGGTTGAGAGTCCGCCTGCTGATGCATGGGACACGGGTTCGTGCCCTGGTCTGGGAGGATCCCACATGCCGCGGAGCGGCTAGGCCCGTGAGCCATGGCCGCTGAGCCTGCACGTCCGGAGCCTGTGCTCCGCAACGGGAGAGGCCACAACAGTGAGAGGCCCGTGTTCAGCAAAAAAAAAAAAAAAAAAAAAAAAAAAAGAATGTTATCTGTTGTTTTTTGACATACCGTTGTATGAATGCCAATTAGATTCCAGATGGTTAACGGTGTTGTTCAGTCCTTCTACAACCTTGCTGATTTTCTGTCTCCTAGTTTTGTCAATTACTAAGAAAAGAGTGTTGAAGTCTCCAACCGTAACTGTGGATTTTTCTGTATCACTTTTCATTTCTGTCAGTTTTTACTTCAGAAAAACTGAAGCTTTGTTGAAGCTTTGTTGTTAGGTGTATTCAGCATGTGAAAGCACACAGAAGGGGGTAATTGCACGCTGTTCTCAGTGATCAGGACTCAGGGCCACAGGAATACTGTATAAGAAGGGAGAAGAAGGGAGAAAAGGAAGAGGTAATGGGACAAAGGTGGGAAACAGATTACAAATATATGCCAGTAAGAGGTAGTTGGTGGGCAATGGGGAGTAACTGAAGAGAGTTAAGCAGAAAATAACATAATCAGATTGTTCTTTTCTTAGTATAGCTTGGAAAACGCTATGGATAAAGTACGTGATTCCTTAGAGGGAAATGTGAATGCCGATTAAATAAATAAAAGTTAAATTCTAACTAATAGACTTGGGAATCCAAAGATAGTAGGATTAGAAGGGGTGTGATTTATTAATTTAGGTCAGAAAGTCCTTCAGAAAAAAATGGACCCTGTATACACACAACAGTTCTGCAGCCTACTATAGTTTTTTCAGTTATGGGTACAAAGGGGAAAGAGAATTATTTCATATATAGCAGTTTGTCCTATTCATTATAAATTTAACATTAAAAGTTTAATGTAAAGGCCAATTTGCCAATTCGCTGCCTGTCCCTGGGAATGGCCTTATTAATAAATACTGCATATTGTTTAATGAGAAAAATGATGGGCAAGGTAAAAATGTAAAACACTTTAATGGGATGCCTTTACAAAAGGTCATTGCCCTTTCTAAATATTTTTTGATGATTTCTTCTACCCAGGAAAGCTGTTTTTAAATGCACACACTTAACAGCATACAATTACTCCAGCAGCTTAAGAATATCTAAGTGTACTTGGAAAGAAATCCAAAGTTGTCTCCAAAACTGCTTAGCAAGAGGCATAATTACAGTCCACTACTTATACACTTACAAAGCTCTGTGAATAAGGACACTAAAAAATTACTTCTCATGAAAAAAAAATATATATATATAAGGCAATGTCCTGGCAGGACAGCAGAAAACACTTACCACATCAAAGGAATGTTGAAATGGATTTGGGAAAAATTATTTACAAAGATGTGGGTAAGGGTCAGGGAAGTTAACAAGTAATGGTGAAGCCAGCAACAGCAGAGAGCTCCCTGTGACCTGAAGGATTGAGGGGAATGAGTGATTTCCAAACATTTCCCCCAAGAGTACCTATAGGTGAAGGAGAGGACTCCTTTTACCACCATCTGTACCACCCAGCCAGGTGTTAACTTACTTTCCCAGCCCTTACCCCCTGCCATTGGCCAAACCCAACACAGTGTGATTTGATTCACAAAGGTCAGGCTCCCAGGGCCCAGAACTGGGTAAAAAAACAGTACAGAGTGGATTGGAGACGATGGGGTGGGGGAGAAAGTATGGGAACTGAAAGCATTAATAACCACATGAAATAAAATATTTCTGTTGGGCATCTTAAAATTAAAATAAATCTACCTCCACCACCAATTTTATAGACATAGACACACACACACACACACACACACACACACACACACTCTCACACACATTGTACATTCATTTACTGGTTCTACTCATTGAGAAGATACTTCTGGGTCTCACATGTATAATTTCTTGCACTGGAATTCAAGTCTTTGACACTCCTAGTTCCAGTTGAAAGATGGATGTTGCATATTAGAATTCCAAGCCGAGATGTTTCATCACATGGAGAAATTATGTCACTTTCTAGCACAGTACAACAACTATACTTGCACTTTGCCCGTCATCTTAACAGATTGGGCTTGGAGTTGGGGCAGTAAACGGTCAAGCAACAAGTCTAAATATCTGAAGTTCCTTAAGTGCATCAGATCATGAAACTCTGAAAGGAGCTAAATGTCTCAGTGACTTAAAGTGCTTGAGGCTTTAAGTGGTTCATTCAGAAGGCACACGGAGATAATTCTGAGTCCTTGTGTGTTTTTTTATCATCACTTGATCACAATCCCTCTAATGAGATGAAGGGCTTTTGCTCAGTGAAATAGGGACTCAAGCATGCTTAAAGCAATTGAATTATCTTTCTTTTGTACAGGTGCTTCACAGATTTGCTACCTATTATATCCCTCAGGCTTTGACTAGGGCAGGAACCCACTGGTCTTTTTCACTGCTGAAGCTCTAGGACCTCACATAGGGCTTGGTATATAGTCAAAGTCCAGGGGATATTTTTGAATAAATTAACAAATGAACTAAACAGGCAAAATGGTACTAGGAAGAACACTGAACTCTGATCCAGGACTTATTCTAAGTCCTAGCTTTAACTTTTTAGCTGTGTGGTGTCATCAGGGAGATCATTTAACTTCTCTAAGTCTCAATCACATCAGCCATAAAATAGGGATAAAACCCATTCTACATGGAGTTGCCAAAACACCATGGGAACTACTGTTTGAAACTGTTTGGAAATTGCAAGACATTCTAAAATATACACTATTTTTACTACTGAACTTGGTTACCAACCCAAAACACTATGAGGATTTCATTCTAATACAGATTTTAAGGTGCCAACAAAAATATTCTTTTTCTTCTGGGAAGAACATTGGGAGAAAACAACACAAAACAAAAACTTTTCATGATGATCTACAACCTACATGCTTTTATGTTTGAACTTCACTGCAAAACCAAATTCTTGTATCTATTAAAATTAATGGTGCCCATGTCTTTGACTCAACAACTCTACTTCTGGTACTCTGTATCCTATAGAAAGGAATATGTATAAGGACAGCTATGTTTACAATGACAAAAAAAACAACTGGAAACAACCTGAATATCTATCAGCAAGCTATACATAAAGTATGGTGTACCTACACTATAGAACTATACTGTCCAATACAGCAGTCATTAGCCACATGTGGCTATTAAGTCCTTGAACTGTGGCCAGTTCAAGTCAATGTGTGCTGTAAGTGCGAAGTAGACACGGGATATCCAAGAATTAGTATGCAGAATAAGCACGTAACATGTCTCAATAATAATGTATTATACTAATGCAATGCTGAAATGATACCTTAGATGTAATGCGTTGCCTAAAATATAATATTATTAAATTTTCCTTTATCTTTTTTACCTTTTTAAAGCGTGGCCACTAAGCAAGTTTTAATCACCTTTGTGGCTTGCGTTGTATTCCTATTGGACAGTGTGCCATAGATCAGGAATTGGCAAATTCTTTCTATAAAGAGCCAGGGAGTAAATACTTTAGGTTTTGTTGGCCATAAAGTTTCTGTTGCAACTACTCAGCTCAGTGGAGACACTATATAAACAAATGAGCAAAACTGGGTCACAATCAGACCTTATTTATGGACACTGAAATTTAAATTTCATATAATTTTTACATATCAGGAAATATTCTTCTTGATTGTTTCCGACCAATCTTAAAATGTAAAAAACATTCTTAGCTCACAGGTGGCAGGACAAATTTAGCCCACAAGCCATAGTTTGCCAACCACTGCTTTAGACTATTAAGCAGTATTGAAAAGAATGGACTAGATCTGTCTGTACAATATGTACTTTCTCTAAAACAGCCTACTGCAGAACAATACATAGAACGAGACTTCATACATGTAAAACAGAAAAAATATTTGTTTATATATTTACATAATTTTAAATCACCAGAGGGCTATGGAAGGATGAATATACACCAATCTGTTTATCTAACCTGTTACCATTGGACAGAAGACTGGAGGGAAAGAGGAAGACATTTGTCTATGTCAAGTTTCCCTAATCAATGTAATTGATTATGACTCAATTAAAATCCTGATAAAATAAAATGTATTAATACCTAAATTTCAAAAAAAAAAACCCCACAAAAGGTCCACCCTATAGCCACAAGGACTTTATCACTGAAATGTTGATATCCATGCTTGTTTCCTCTGAACAAGTTTTCTGTTTAGCCTAACTACAAAAACTGGGAGAAAAACTTAGATCAGAACCAAAACGAATGGCAGAAAATATTTTTAAATCAAAATACAATTTCCATTCTTTGCATTGCCTTCCCATTTGTGCATGTAGTTTGCCTCAAATTCTACCCTTTATATTAGTAATACAACTAAATTTTAATTTAAATTAGTAACTACAACTAAGTAAAATACTTAGACGTTATCTGGGCTCTTGATAAAGCTACAATGTCCTCATAAGCTCTTATTTGTTCAGAGCATAAACAAAGTTGGTTTAGCACACACCTTTGTGTTCAGTTTGTACTAGTGATCTATTGCTGCATAGCAAATTACTGCCCGAATCTTAGGGGCCTAAAGCAAAAATAAAATGTGCTCCCTCACAGTTTTTGTACATCAAGAATTCAGAAGAAGCTAAGGGGCTGGTTCTGGCTTAGTCCCTCAAGAGGCTTTCAGGGAAGCTGTCAGCCAGGGCTGCAGTCATCTGAAGGCTTGACTGGGGCTGGAGGATTCATTTCCAAGATGATTCACTCAGATGACTATTGGCAGAAGCCCTTGACCCATGGACCCCTCCATAAGGCTACTTAATATCATCCTAGCATGGTGGCTGGCTTCCCCTAGAAGGAGTGATACGAAAGAGGAAAGTGGAAGCTGCAATGCCTGTTCTGGCCTAGCCTTGAAGTCACACAGACACAGTTTCCTAAGGACATACAGGTCAGTTCTACTTAAATGTAGGAGGAAACTACACAGAGCATGAATACCAAGCAGCAAGAGTCACTGGGCACCAATTTACAAACTGGCTAACACACAGATGTTCAAAAACATTTCTAAAGATAGCCAGGAGCATGGCTTAAATCTAGCTGTTGACCATGTTTTACAAATGGAAATCTGATTTTAAAATATTTTAATTTTGTTAGTAAGAAAAAAAATCATTGTTATATTAAAAGCGTACTTAACTATAACTTGTCAAATACAGGACAACCAACAAATCAGTGCTTTTAAAACACTTAGAGAACACAGGGTATTTTATACAAGCAAATTACCTATCTACATAAGCCACATGCGCAAGTGAATAAATACAAGAAGGCATCAGTGGAGAAAAATTATGTTGTAAAAATTGCCTGCTTTAGCTCATTATTTTCTTGACAAAGTGGCATAGCATTAAAAAGTACCAAAAATCATTTGGTAAAAAATCAGGTTATTATCCAATATATAGAATATATTTTTGGAGAAAAAATATTTATGCAAAGAAAAAAGACTGGAAGGATATACGGTGACATTAACAGTAGTCTCTGACTGTTTGGATTGGACATGACTTTTTTCCTTTTGCTTGTATGTTTTTATTTAGGACGTCCACAGAGAACACGCATCAATTACTTTTATAATGAGAAAAGACTCATGTAAAAATGTTCATAGTCTATTTTTCTGGCTGGCATTAAGGTACTTCTGTTCCTTAAACTGCCTTCTGAAGAACTGTATTCGAGACCCATAAATTATTCTTACAGACCAAGAAAGGATAAGTCTAACATTTACTCCTGAGGCTACTGGAAGCTAATTGCCAACAGGTGAAATAAGAGGCAAATTTACATGACCTTAATTTTATGCTCAATAAGGTCAAAAGTAAAGGTTTTGTATCTTTCTGGTCCATAAAATATGGATTACTATTTTCAAAATACATCAACAGTGGTAATAGCTATTCCCATTAGTCAATCCTATAACCTTATGAAATACTGACATGACAAAACAATGCAACTGAGAAAAAACCAATAGAGCACACATTTTATTGACAAATAAATGCAGAGGCTTAAATTGACTCTCACCAGCTTTATACCTGATTGACACATTATCAGAAAAATAAAGATTTAAACTAGCCAAGATCAATGACTTCAAAATGATCCTTTAATGCTCCATCAGATAAAAATACAAATTCAATCCAATCATAATTCATATTTGAGTTCACGCCACTTTAACAGTTACATTTTATGGCAAAGTGTACTTTAATTTTATATTCAAACCTTTTCCCAGCTTTTCTTAGAGAATTCACTTCTTAATTTATGATACTTCCTTGCTCAAGTCAAGCTTCATTCACTTTTAGATACTTTGGAAAGATAAATAACTGACATACTCTGCCATTCATGAGTAATGTACTGCCTGTAACTTAAGAAAATAAAATAGGTGGCCAAAGATATATATTTGTTTTAGAAATAAATATGTATCATATGCATAAGTAATAAAATAAAAATAAATTAGAAATATGTCATAAAAGTGCTTTCCTGTTTTACTGAATTTAAATTATATACTGTAGTATATTGTTAGGTCATAAACATCTTAAGAATGAAATACCTTAGTCGTGGCTTATGCTGAATATATAACTACATTGACTGTAAAGCGTGGAAGTTAAGCCATATGTTTACATATTATTACAGACTGCTATTTCCAGTATATATCCATTAAAAAATATTTTCTTTCTTTCTTTTTTTTTGGTGAAATACTATGTGTCATCACAACTCTAATCAACAAAAAACTTGAAAAGCAAGGATTCCTCCACACAGCACTTTAACTTTTCTCCACTTCCTAGGTCATGATATAATGAGTACTCTTTATAAAAAACAATGACAATAATCATTTATTGAGTGTTTTCTATGTGTCAGGAACACTACACATACATTATTATTTCATTTAATCTCGTAACCTCCTGTCAAGGTGAAAACTATTATCTCCACTTTATAGATGAGGAAACTCACACTGGTCTGTACCCAAAGCCTGGATTCTGAACACACTTCCTTAAATATAGACCCTTAAGCATACTCCTCTCCATCTTAAGACCTGTGAGCTAAAGAGGCAAGTTATCTACCCCTGATACATCCAATATTCAGTGTTGGGACAAACACAGAATAACTGCTAAAGATGGTCCCTATTCATAAAGGTGGGACATGGGAGACTCACTGTCATCACTGTTCCACTGCAGTTCTAAAATTAAAACATCTGGGCTTCCCTGGTGATGCAGTGGTTAAGAATCCACCTGCCAATGCAGGGGACACAGGTTCGAGCCCTAGTCTGGGAAGATCCCACATGCTGCGGAGCAACTAAGCCCATGCACCACAACTACTGAGCCTGTGCTCTAGACCCCGTGAGCCACAACTACTGAAGCCCACACACATAGAGCCTGTGCTCCGCAACAAGAGAAGCCACCGCAATAAGAAGCCCACACACCACAACGAAGACTAGCCCTCGCTTGCTGCAACTAGAGAAAGCCCGTGCGCAGCAACAAAGACCCAACTCAGCCAAAAATAAATAAAAATAAAATAAATAAATTTATTTTTTAAAAATCCTTTGATTGGACCTTAGTCCTGGGAATTTTTTTACCATATCCCTTAGTTCCAGCCTCTGGGTCCGATATCTTTTTCCATAAAATGGAGCCCACGTTAGCAGGAAGGAACCCTGCTTCCTTCCCATAGAGTCTTTTTCACTTTTATTATCTCTATCCCTTTGTACTTGTCTCTATCCCTTTTTCACTTTGCACTGTGTCTATCCCTTTCACTACAGACTGATAAAACGCTTTTAAAATTTTTGTGTATTTTTACGAATCAATTTATAATCCACCCTGTTAGACAAAAGTTGTCATACTCACAAATCTCTCAAGATGAGCCATTCTCTACATTGGGTTTCCTGTAAGGTTGGTATGAGATAACACCTTTAAGAAACTTAAAATCCCTACTGTCTTCATAAAAGGTTTTTATAGTCACACTCTTGGTTTTTACATTTATAAAATTTTTTTTACATTATCCTGAATTTGATTTCCACCTGGAAAACAGCTCCTAGTCTGACAATTGTAGAGAGTCTGGAATAAGAAACAGTTTTACGTTTAAACTTCGCAAAGCCTTGCTGCTTTATGTTTCCCCTAAGTTTCACTTGAAAACTATACAAGTTCATTAGGTACTTTTCCCATTTATCACATTACTACAGGTGAAGTGTTGATAAACTTTCCACCATGACGTAACAAGAGCTCTTGACTTTCAGCTTCCAGTATCATTTTCTTTACTTTTCTTAAGACTTCACTAACAGCCTCTTTGAGGGTCCTAAGATTTTAGTTACCCATATACCACTCTCAAGATTCTCCTCGAGACCCATCGTGTCTCCACGAAGAGTGTCGTCATGGCCCTTCCAACTCTATTACTGAGTCCCAAAGCCACTTGCACACATTTGAGATTTTTGTTATGTTTCTCTTCACTTCAGTACAAAATATATTCCTATTATTATGATTAAACACTTATTTACCCCAAAACTTACTGGCATAAAACAATCAGTTATTGTGCTCACGGAATTGTGACAGGACACTGCAAAGATGGCCTGCCGCTGCTCCATGGTTTCCTAGACATCAGAAGGAAGACTCCAAGGCTGGAGGGAATAGTCACTGAAGGCTCAGAAGTCTTAACTGTTGTTTAAGAGTTAATCTTGAGGTTTCCCTGGTGGCGCAGTGGTTGAGAGTCAGCCTGCCAATGCAAGGGACACAGGTTCGTGCCCCGGTCCGGGAAGATCCCACATGCCGCGGAGCGGCTGGGCCCGTGAGCCATGGCCGCTAGGCCTGCACGTCCGGAGCCTGTGCTCCGCAACAGGAGACGCCACAACAGTGAGAGGGCCGTGTACCGCAAAAAAAAAAAAAAAAAAAGAGTTAATCTTGGGCTATTACCAAGGACACCAGCACATGGCTCTTCCACATGTCTTGTACTTCCTCACAACATGTTTCATGGATTCTCGAGAAAGAGCAAGGCCAGGCAGAAGCCACATGCCCTTTAATGAATGAGTCCTTTTATGGAAGTAGACTCAATGCCATGTCTGCCATTATCTATTGGTTGAATTACAGAAGTCCACGCAGGTTAAAGGTGAGAGAAGAAAGACATCACCCATGATGGAATGGTGTCTGTCTCATACTGTAAAAATAGCACGTGGGATGGAAAATACGGAGACGTGGCCATTATGGAAAGTCCAATCTGTTACAGCAAGCTTGGAGATCTGTTTGATTAGGAACTATTTTATGTCTATAGACTGTAATCTATAAAAATCTATAAATTTTTTTTTTTTTTTTTTTTTTTTTTTTTTCTGTACGTGAGCCTCTCACTGCTGTGGCCTCTCCCATTGCGGAGCACAGGCTCCGGACGCGCAGGCCCAGCGGCCATGGCTCACGGGCCCAGTCGCTCCGCGGCATGCGGGATCTTCCCGCACCGGGTCACGAACCCATGTCCCCCGCATCAGCAGGCGGACCCTCAACCACTGCGCCACCAGGGAAGCCCTATAAAATTATTGAATAAGATGCACTGGCTGGATTAAAGACCTGAGTCTGGCCACTAGCTGGGTCATCCGGAACAAGATTGTATTACTTTGTAGGTCTCAGTATCATTACTTATTAAAAAATAGTATTATTATTTATAAAAGAGATTTTTAAAAATAATTGATCTCTAAGGTTCTTTCCACATCGGGCTTCCCTGGTGGCTCAGTGGTTAAAAATCCACCTACCAACGCAGGGGACATGGTCCGGGAAGATCCCACATACCGTGGAACACCTAAGCCCGTGCTCCACAACTACTGAGCCTGTGCTCTAGAGCCCACGAGCCACAACTACTGAGCCTGCGTGCCACAACTACTGAAGCCCACACACCTAGAGCCTGTGCTCCGCAACAAGAGAAGCCACCGTAATGGGAAGACCACGCACCGCAACAAAGAGTAGCCCCCGCTCGCCGCAATTAGAGAAAGCCCACACGCAGCAACAAAGACCCAATGCAGCCAAAAAATAAATAAGTTCTTACCATGTCAAATATTCTATAACTCATCTATTTTAAAAGATGCACAAATGTTTTCCATCAGTTGCTATCTGTGTGATTTTTGTTACTTAACTTTGTTTAAACATCAGTATCCTCATCTGTGAAACAATTATAATACAGTTTCCCTCTTAAGGTCGTTATGGGAATGCAATTATATAATACATATAGAAAAGCTTAGAGTAAAACGTAAAATATAGTTAAGTACTCAATATATATTGCCTATTATTTAATAGAGTATGAAGTCACCATACTAGTTTGGGAAACAAATAAGTTACAAAAGAGGTGACTTCTATTAAAATATTAACTGAGATATGTATAAATCCAATCTCAAATGTGAATAGAAATTATTCATTTTTCTTATTTTTAATAGAAAATTTTTATTGATATCAGGTCTGGTGTTAAAGATTTACACACATTTTATGCTTACATAAACAGTATAAGGCAGTTTTTAGAATTTAAAAATTACTACCTTTACCTACCCTGTGAAATATTACTTTCCACACTGCTATATATTCTCCATATTTTTAATACATTTCACTTTCTTGCACTACCAGATATATTAGGCAAGAGTGTTTAAGAGATACTGAGGGTTATTAATAGACATCATTAGTAATAAACCACAATGTTAATTTCACGCCCCAAATGCCTCTTATCTTGCTCCTGATTGAAAAGAATTCCTTGTCTGGCCCTCTCAGCCTTATGTCACCCCAGAGCGTAGCCAAGGATTGGTTCCCTTTCTTAAAGTGTTAGACAATCCAAAGGAGAGTAGGAAAGGGCAACCTTTTAAATGAGGGTTTCTAAAACATGAGAAAAGATTACTAAAAGGAGAGGGACAAAGAAAAATCTCCTAATCATATGATATCCTTATTCCAATCCTTGTCTTTTTCATTACCAAGCTACTTTTTTCCCTTTATAAAAAAATTAAAGATTAGTATATAATGTTATATAAGTTTCAAGTCTACAACACTGTAATTCAACATCTGTATACACTACAAAGTGATCACCACCAAAGGTATAGTTACCAACCATCACCATACATTTGACCCCCTTCACCACTGTGGAAAACACTATGGAGATTCCCCAAGCTACTTTTTAAAAATATGAAATGGTTGAATGGGCATCATCAGAAAATCTACAAACAACAAATGCTGGAGAGGGTGTGGAGAAAAGGGAACCCTCTTGCACTGTTGGTGGGAATGTAAATTGATACAGCCACTATGGAGAACAGTATGGAGGTTCCTTAAAAAACTAAAAATAGAATTACCATTATGACCTAGCAATCCCACTCCTGGGCATATACCCAGAGAAAACCATAATTCAAAAAGACACATGCACCCCAGTGTTCACTGCAGCACTATTTACAACAGCCAGGTCATGGAAGCAACCTAAACGCCTATCGACAGACGAATGGATAAAGAAGATGTGGTACATATATACAATGGAATATTACTCAGCCATAAAAAGGAACAAAACTGAGTCATTTGGTGAGACGTGGATGCACCTAGAGACTGTCATACAGAGTTAAGTAAGTCAGAAAGAGAAACACAAATATCGTATATTAATGCACGTATGTGGAACCTAGAAAAATGGTACAGATGAACCGGTTTGCAGGGCAGAAGTTGAGACACAGATGTAGAGAACAAACGTATGGACACCAAGGGGGGGAAACCGTGGTGGGGTGGGGATGGTGGTGTACTGAATTGGGCGATTGGGATTGACATGTATACACTGATGTGTATAAAATTGATGACTAATAAGAACCTGCAGTATAAAAAAACAAACAAAACCCAACTAATCCTAAACTTTCTTTGGGTTATTTGTATGGAAATATGTTGATATAAATGTTTCAGATATTACATGAAATTTCTAAAAATCTTTTAAAAAAAAAATATATATATATATATGAAATGGTTTAAAAAATTAAATTGGTTTCTTACCACAGTACTTTTCAGAGCTAACATTTGAGAATCTCCAAGCAGGGTTCATGAAGAATATCCAAGTATATTTAACATTGAAATTCATTTTTATTTTTCTTTCTGGACTAGTATTCATTGGAATACTAGCATTCATTCACGGAGTGTTGGAGTGGACTTAACAATAATTCACACAGTGGTGTCAGCTGATCAGATGGAGAAATGGTAGTTTTGATTTGGAAAGAGAGTAAGGGGCATGGAGGCACTTCCGTGGTAGACAGTCCCAGGTAGGGCGGTAACTGGAAGTACTCCCAACATCAGTATCCGCAGGAAGACAATAACGCCTGGAAACGGGGAACAGGAAGAGGAAAGGTCCCCCAAATAAGTTTATCTCACCTTACACTATTTTCTTTGATCCTACAAACTCCTCCAGGCCATTAAATTTATTCAACAAGTGAACTCTAAAACTGCCTGATCCAGGGACTTCATCCAGTGCCAACTGATCCTTGTACTCAAGAGTACGAACTATCACCAAAAAATGTGGGGCACAGACTAATTCAAGGTCAAGTAGGTTTTTATCCCAACTTGTCTATGCTAAACTATCATATGCGCTTCCATCCCTTTTTGTTAATAATAATTTTTTTAAAAGATGTTGAAACCCTCTATCTCACCTGTGGTATGTTGGGAAGTGGAGCCACTGTCAACCACCCAGATCTGCCTTTGGTTCAGGTGGAGGAAATGACAACATATGGCCTTCCTAGCTACCATCCTGCACTAGGGGTTCATTAAGTTCCGACTGTTTACGATGCCGAGCCTAATAAACCCACTGTGGGCTCTTCTCTGGATTCTGTCCCAGTCTCCCTTAGAAGGAGGAACGTAATGAGAGGAGTCTGAAAGTTAAAAACAATAATAGTGACAATAAAGCTTTGGCTATAAACAATTTATTCTTCCTTTCTGAATAAAAATAAATGACATATTATTTGTGAAATTTTGGATTAGATACTAAATTCTCAGAGACATAGAAGCTCACTGCCTTCAGGGTGGATAGTCTTGGTCATTATTTAAAACAATCACTGACATAAGGATAACAGACACTGTCTTTGACATTTTAAACTGTTCCACTTAATTTTACTTGATTAAAATTGTCACTTTTTTAAGCCTTGCTCAGCTTTCCACAATTGATCTTGCCATACATATCTGTGAGTGCAAAGAACAGAGAGAAATTTTTCAATCCAAAAAAATTATATGAAACTTCCTTTTCCTAGATAATTTTTATAGTAAAATGTACTTAATGAGATGTCTACTATACTTACTTTTAGGCAAATTTCATAGAGAACCGGACCCTCAAATTTGGTAGGTACGGTATTTTAATAGTCTAATCATGAAAGAACGCTTATGTGTCAGATAAAAAGGTTCTCAACTTACGTTAGAAGGCTTAGGACTTTTTAATATATGTATGGGATTCTGCAAACACCTAATGAATGAGCTTTTCAAAAAAATATGTTTCTTCCCCAAACGGTGTAAATCTGTGATTAGTCACACCTCTAACTTAGCAGGTCATTCATCAGCTCATTCACCACATATTTACAGAATATCCATTCTGAGCCAACTACTTGGATATTGATTGGAATTGAAGAGAAATACATTCATTAACTTCATTCATTCATTCAACACATCTTACGAGCTAGGCTCCATGTTACATGCTAGAGATACAAGGGTGAATGAGACAAGATACAGTCTGGGGAGATCGACAATCAAATAATCACAGTCATGAATCCAAGAAATGAGAAAAAGTTCAAGCAACTGAAACCGGGACAGTTAGTGACTTGACCAGGGCATTAAGTTAGTTGGTAAACCAGCTCCCCAGTCATATCTCCTGATCCTGTTCAGAGGTAACAATACTGATAATGGCTCCCACTGAGTGCCAGGTGCTGTGATGTGTGCCCATCTCATTCCCACAGATAATGATTCCATTTCACTCTAACCATGTCTCAAAACTATTTTAGAAAGGAAATCTTCAGAGGTCCTCCAAAGCCTCCAGGTTTTAACCTTTCTGTTCCTACCCTCCTCCCCCCACCCCTCCCCTGCCCCACAAACCTGGTGGCACCTTAGAGGTTTCCAACCCCTGGCTCAGATCCCTAACCAGGTGACATGTGAGTAGTTAATGTTCTACGGAACTATCACCAGAATGCTGGTTTCCAAGTCTGGCTGAACACCAAAATCACCTGAGAGTGCTTAAAAACTGAAGTTTCCCAGAAAACCATGATCTAGGATAGCTGTTACCAAAATATGGTCCCCAGTCCAACATCATCATCATCATCTAAGAACTTAACAGAAATGCATAATCTTATAATTCAAAAAGATACATGCACCCCTATGTTCATAGCAGCACTATTCACAATAGCCAAGACATGGAAATAACCTGAATGTCCATCAACAGATGAATGGATAAAGAAGATGTGGTACATATACACAATGGAATACTACTCAGCCATAAAAAGAATGAAATAATGCCATTTGCAGCAACATGGCTGGACCTAGAGATGATCATACTAAGTGAAGTAAGTCAGAAAGAAAAAACAAACACCATATGACATCACTTTTAGGTGGAATCTAAAATAAGACACAAATGAACCTACCTATAAAACAGAAACAGAATCACGGACATAGAGAACAGAGGTTGCCAAGGGGGAGGGGGATGAGGGAGAGATAGAGTGTGAGGTTGGGGATCACAGATGTAAGCTTTTACATATAGAATGGATAAACAACAAGGTCCTACTGTATAGCACAGAGAACTATATTCAATATCCTATGATAAACCATAATGGAAATGAATATTAAAAAAAGAATGTATATGTGTGTGTGTGTATATATATATATGTATAACTGAATCACTTTGCTGTACAGCAGGAATGAACACAACATTGTAAATCAACTTCACCTCAATTAAAAAAAAGAAACACAGAATCTTGGGCCCCACCCCAGATGCACTGAATCAGAAAATCAGTGGGTACAGCCTAGTGATATGTGCTCTAACGAGCACTCTGGACAATTCTGAGGCAATAACCAGTTGATCTTGAATTTACGGGGTAGGTGCTAGGAATTATTTTTTAGCACCCCAGGTAATTTTGAAGACAAATGAGTTTGGGAACAAAAAGGAGAGTATTCCTCACAGCTCAAAACACCATTTGGAATGCCCCAGAAAGGTGAGATAAACAATGTACCAAACAAAATAATGGATAAAACCTTGAGGAAGAAGAAGAGTAGAGAGATTTGCCAGAGAATTCACAAATTGACGGGTACTGCTAGCAACTGCTAGCAAAAGTGTAATTCAAAAGTTACACTATAGGGACTTTCCTGGTGGAATGGTGGTTAAGAATCCGCCTGCCAATGCAGGAGACACGGGTTTGAGCCCTGGTCTGGGAAGATCCCACATGCCACGGAGCAACTAAGCCTGTGTGCCACAACTACTGAGCCTGCGCTCTAGACCCGCGACCCACAACTACTGAAGCCCACGCGCCTAGAGCCCGTGCTCTGCAACAAGAGAAACCACTGCAATGAGAAGCCCGTGCACCATAACAAAGAGTAGCCCCTGCTCGCCACAACTAGAGAAAGCCCACGCACAGCAACAAAGACCCAACACAGCCCCCCCAAATAATAAATAAATAAATAATTTTTTAAAGTTACACTATAGGATTTTTTTTAAAAACACATTTATTTTGCAAAATGATCCTATTTTGAGACCTATACACTTAACCTTTTAAAGTTATCTATTCTAAAGCCATGATTTTTAAAAGCAAACAATTTAAAGAATACATGCCTGAAATCGAAAAAAGTGTTCTGTTAAATAAATGTTCTGATAAAAAGCCAGAGCTTTTTATCTTGGATAAAATATATGGCGTTTTTTTCTATTTACATTTAATGTTAGTTTAAAGTATTACTGTGTTTTAAGTGTTCATAACATGATTATCTGTTAATTAAGCATATCTCTCTCCTTTACGTTCTTTAATAATTGAAAATTAATAGGAAAGAGGTAAGATCTAGAAAGACCATCACATTCTTGATTGCAGACTGCATATAGTACAGGTGAAAATAAAACCTTTAATGGCTAAGATTTTTTACCCCTTGTTGATTGCAAAAGAGATGTCCCACAGAAGCATGCTAATAAGGTACACTTTGGAACCGAACAGATACTTGCTAAATCCCAGGGCTGTGGAGTCCCTGGTTAATAACACGGTCCCTCTGTGTCTTGCATGACTTTCATGCATGTGTCTGGACTGTGTCAAGTGCTTTACATGTATAATCCCCCCCGCAAAAAAACCCCAGTGTTAGTGTTGGACCATTAGAATACCCACCTCAGACAAGAGAACTGAACATTAAAGAGGGGAAGCCACTCAGCTGACTCAGCTGAGCCCAGGAGGCCTGCGTGCAGCCCATGTCCCCTCCCTGTCACTACCCTGCTTCCTCAGGCCTAACATGGCACCGGGAACATGACCCATATCAGGAATGCTCAGGAAATGCAGGGCTGTTTTGTTTGTTTGCTGTGCGTATGGCTTTTGTCTGCCCTGGCTTACGACTTAAAGAGCCCCAAGGTATGGAAAAGATGAACGTATTTCAAATTTTAAAACCATACTCAACTATAAACTATGCCTAAGAAAGTCCAACAAAGTTCTTATTTTTCTCATGATGATTACTCTGATGCTTTGTTAAAAGATCAAATGTAAAAATTCTTTAAAATAAACATTTATTGCTTTGGCTTCCCTTGGTACACTAAAAACATACATATGGCACAATCCAGGGCTGTCCTATTTCAACCTGATTCACTGAAGAAGGAGGTAGATTTTTCCAGACATTTTCCCAACTCAGGGCTTATCCGAAGTATGGCTGGTAAGGGGAGAAGGAAGGCTGCCTTCTAGTCTATCTTTGCTTTAGCACATCCCTGACTCAGCATCCACACATCACTAGAATGTGATGTAAGAGGGAGCCAAGCGCTAGAACCTTCTCTCCTGGGGTGTGAATATTCTAAAACCAATCCCGGTTTAGCTAGCTTAGTCAAAAAGATCTTGGAGTCTCACCCCCAGGACATTTGCTTAAGCATGGAAGCAGAGCCACTTTCAGTTTGAGTGTGTGTGTGTGTGTGTGTGTGTGTGTGTGTGTGTGTGTGTGTGTGTGTGTGTGTGTGTGTGTGTGTGTGTACTCCAGCTGGCACTCGTGCAAGATACAACTCCAAATTGTGAGCATAAAGTAGGCAACTACTGTCATCATGGTATGCCAAGAAGAAATCAGGCTTTGACAATAAATCGAATACAAAAACCTGTATCCAGCTCTTCGGCTTGGTTTTCTTGGGAAAATGCAGATTCCTCACTCCAGCTTAGCATTCACTGATGTGGAGTCTCTCAGTGCTTTGCCTGACCAGCTCGCCTCCTAAAACGCAAATTCCTAAATGCCATACACATCCCTGTGCTCCATTGTGAACTCCTCACCTTGTTCTGAAGCTGCCACGGGAGATGTCTTTTGTGACAAGTGTGGGGAAAATGTAGCGAAGAGTTAAAAGTGAATCTCTTACCTCTTTGAACTGTTTTCTTCGTACTTCATGTACACAGATATACTTTTGATGTGTTAACTAGAAAATCTGACTAGAAAAGAACAAAGCAGCTGTCACTGGGAGGAAGACACTGACAAAAAAAAACCACACAGCCCTTTATTGAAGAACTGTCAAGCCCATCCTACAGCACTGGAGTTGTCTGCAGTATTTATCAAAGACCTAGATCTGATGCAGGAAATTAAAAAAAATAATAATAAATCTGTCCACTGGACATTTATTAAAGGAATCTGAAATTATATTACATTAAAAATAACGAAAATGGACATTTTAACAATTCAGACACAAGGTTGTTTTTATTAAATATATTTATATATATATATTTGTGTATCCATGTGCATGCTTTTCTAGCCACAAAAATATACATGTATATATAGAGAATACAGGTATACATGTCGATAACATGTCTACATAAAAATTAAAAGCAGGTATTTTTTTTTCACTATGAAGGAACTCTTTTAATGCATTTAAATGCTTTATCTCAAAGTTACTTTCATTTGAATATTATATATAAAATCGAATCTTTTCATTATTTCTGAAATTAACTTAAACAAGGTCCTTCCAGGCAAACAGATTTCTTCATTTCATGTTGCTCTACTGACTTACAATATTTTACTGAGTATCATTCCCAACTTTAAATAATATACACGCTTGGCTTGACTCCAGGTCTTTACATACTGATTATAAATTTGGGCTCAGTTCTAACTACTGTATTGCATGGAATTTAATTACCTTTTTCTAAGCAAAAATGCTGTATTTAATGAGTGGGTTTTTTTTTTTTTTTTTTTTACAAAATCCCAATAGCATGAACATGAGGAAAAAAGAAATCCATTGAAGAGCATACAGGAAATAAAATGCTCGACACAGCTAGAAACTGTCCAGGTATTCAAATGAATGTGTTTCCTTGTATCATCAGGTCACAGTGACAGATTATAAGATAGAACTTCAGGCCTGAGCCTTCAAATCTTAGCTTTATCACTCAAGAGTTGTATGACACTGGGCAGGTTATCTAATTTCCCCATCTATATAAAAGAGAAGTATCTACCTCACCAGGGTTCTTTAGACTAAAAAGACAGGGGGATGTTCTCAAGATTAAATAAGCTGGGGAAATGCAGCATGGAACAATTCATTCTACAACGAACAATGGAGAATAGAGCGCAGAACAGAATGCAGAGCTTCTCAGAGCCTTTCATAGGCTCATGGATCTTTTCAATCACAAATATAATTCAATATTTAGACATCCATAGAATTATTTGACCTGGAACCCTTTTATGATGAGTATTTCTGGAGATAAGTGTTTCCCAGAACACAGTCTGAAAGGGGGGAAGAGGTCGTAAACAGCATCTTAGGTCAAAAGAAACCCTTTTATGGTACACTTGTGGACTCGTGTGTATAAAGACCATGTCATAAGAACTGGGAAACTCTGGTAACTCAGGTCACTGTTGCTTCAGTTGCAAAGTGACTTCCATGGCCTGAATTGACAAGTTTACTCTTCCTGTATCCATTGAGAAGAAACTCTCTGCAGGACAAATTATTAAGTAAATACATTGTTTGGAACATTTTAAAAGTAAGATTTGAGATTCCCCGGGGTGGGAGTAGGGATGCAAAATAGGTGAAAAGGATAAAGAGATACAAATCTCCAGTTATAAAATAAATAAGACACAGGAATGTAACATACAGCATAAAAAATATGGTCAGTAATGGTGTAATAACTCTGTATGCAGACAGACGGTCATTAGACTCATTGTAATGATCATTTAATAATGTACGTAAACATCAAATCACTATGTAGTACACCTAAAAGTAACATAATATTGTATGCCAACTATATCCCAATTGAAAAAAGAATTTGAGATGCTATTTCAAGTGGCTTATATGCATTTTTGTATCTAAACATTTATCAAGTTGGACTATGGACCAAGTAAGTAACTCAATTTAGGACAAGCACTGGGTAGGATTTTGATGGCCAGTGAGATGAGTTTTACAGTCTTTTCCCCAAAAATGAAACAAAAAGGAAGATCGGGGTGGGGGGCGTGTAGCTTAAGTCCATAATTTGTTTACTTTCAATTCTCAAAAGCCAAAATATTGCATTGAACAAGGACTTTATCAATCTGTCTAATTTAACTTTTCCATCATTTGAAGAAAGAATCGATGATTAATTTCTCTCCTTTTTGAAAATTCTGTCCTCTGAAAATTCCAACATTTTCAAAGGATCTGATAAATAATACCAAGTTCACTGTCATTTCAAACAGACAAGACACTTATCTATTTTAAACCATTATGAATGTCATATTTCCATTCAAACTTGAGATCACATTTTCAGCTACCAACCAACTATGGAAAAATCTTTCAGACAACAATAACCTCTTAATTGAAGATTTCTCTTAAAATCATTTTTATAGAATAATGTGGGAGTTCTCCTCCTGAAAAACAAAATTACTTTTAATGAAGCAGTTCAAAACCAGGGCAGGGAAAGAGCAAAGAGTTTCCTTGAGGTTCTGGTGACAGTTTACATAAAAAGATGTTTTATTTTCTCTTTGCAGGGTGTACACCATCATTTTGTCTTATTATTCCTGACATTCAGTTCATCATATTAGCATCTTTGTGGGAAACAAGAAAGCAATTAAGGTTTTTGCTCTTTATTCTTTGGGAGACAGAGATTTGCTTTCCCTCAAAACTCTTAATGATGAGGCAGACCTGGTCAAACACCAAATGCACGGATTTTAAAATGCAATAAAGATAGAGCTTTAATAATTTTCAATTACAGTTATTCTGCAATAATGTTAGCAAATCTCATCTAAAAAGTAAATTATTCATTGAATAGGAAATGGGAAAGCCTTGGGATTGTGTGACTTTCCCATTTAAAGTTTCACTAAGATTCTCCTTGATAAGGTCCTTTTAAAAGATCACATATTTTATACTTTGTTTCTATCCTTTTTCTTCATTCATGATGCTGTTTCTACTTTTTAATATACTTTTCTAACAAAACACGGTAGTTATAGAGAGGCCATTCGGAGAGATCTATTCAGAATAAGTATTCATTCACTTGCTGCCAGAAATACTGATAATATGATATTTTTTATTTAGTTTTAAGAATACATTTTTCATTTTAAGCAAATGAGACTTAGAACCAAATAAAAAAACTGTCAATGGCTTTCATTTGAAAATTGGTAGGAAAAATTCTTTCATGTTGCCTTTGCGAATCTTCCCTTTCACGTAAATAAATAGGTCATTTATTGGAAAGTACATAGAATACAGCAAAACTACAGAATCCCAGAAAATATTTTAAATCAAAATATGATAAAATGAAAAAAGGCAACACAGACATTTTTCTTTAAAAAAAGAGAATCAATGCCGTTCTCATTAAACTTCAAAACACATCATTAACTTAGTCACTTGTTATATTCCCTTTGCAATAATTTCCAATATTTGTGCTCAGATAAATGTTAGATTCTTTATAATCTACCTCCTCACTCTCCTTTCTTTTGCCAGGAATTTAGTTACACTTGTTAATCTTCCTGTCTTAAAGTTGAAGGGGGTGTCACAAATTTAACTTGGTGATTAGCTTTGTACAAAACTCTTGCAGTGAAACTCGTGACTGCAAGACTTTGTGTGCAGAATTCTAGAACATATTCCGAACTTTCACAAGATTTATGGGAAGTGTTCTTGAGTTCAATACCACATAAGTCTGAACTTTTCATCCAGTGAACATCACCAATTTATCTCACAAACCCAAGCCAACATGTTTGAGATGGCAATGCTGTAGGAAATTTGAAGGCATACATCAAATTCAGTGGTTTCTGCCGAATATTATTTTAAGTTCATGGATCTTTTGTTTGTTTATTTCAAATCTTGTTTAAGGAAAGAATTTGTTTATCCACTTTAATGGGAAACTAGATTAGGGCAAGAACTCCAGTGTCTGTAGACCCTGTTCCAACTGGAATAAGAAATCCCTTCTAACCGCCTCCATCTACTAACTTCACTCACTCCATTTTATACAATGCTACGGGTTTATTACAATGGCAAATACTTTAATGACAAAACAAAAGAAATGGAATCCACATTTTTCCTTAATGAGCATCTCTCAGCACCACCTCTCTGTACAAGACATGGTGCTTAAATCTTCACAACCTTAATTTAACTTACATACTTAATATATCTTTAAGTATGAATCAATACATAAATATTAGAGGAACAATCTTTTTCATGAAATTATTCATAAAGAATGTTTGTAGTATTAACTTTTATTTTAGAAACCTTTTTGTAAAGCTCTTTAATAACGAAAATTAGGTAGACCTAATATGGCAATTACAGTGGATGGGTCTTAGGGGTCTAAGAGACACAGGTTCAAATTCTGGCTTGACCAATTACCAGCAAGCTTTAACTTCGCATCTCTAGACTTCTGTTTCCTTTTTTTTTTTTTTTTGGAAATGGAGATAGCAGTCGTAGCAACCTCATGGATTACTGAAATGATTAAGGAGTATAAAGTTCTCAGACCAGTACCTGGCATACAGCAAGCACTTAATGAACAGGAGCTACTGACTAGCGAATTATTGAAATGAATAATCAGAAGTAATAAGGCATCTTTTGCAATCTTGTCAAAGTTGACCTGGGTCAACAGAAATTATGGTCTTATGTGAAATTTAGTCTCCTTCAAATCCACCATTGTATATTTGATCCCATAACTCTCCGTATGATTTGCATGGCTCTATTCTTTATTGCTCTCCCTCTCCCTATCTCTAGGAAAATATGGACACAAGTTTCATTGATATGACAAGATTATTGTTGGTGACTATAAAAATGCTCAGCAAAAAAACATGAAAGTGCTACCTGCCAACGCTAAAAGGAAGAACGTCCTAAAGTAAGCTACATCTTAAACCAAATTTGAGTATTTATTTAAAATCTCCACTTGAATAATTAGTATCTTTACATAGAGTGATACCTTGAACCCTACATTGTGCTTGAATCAGTGTGGAATATTTTTTATCACAGAGATTCATTGTTCATCGTCTCTACTTGACTTTGTCAAAGATATTTTCTTAAAAATCTTTTCCCAATGTCTTGATTTATAAAATATTCTACTTTTCTCTGACTTCATTTTTTGGTTCAGAGATATGAATGAGAAAAAACTAAAGAGAGGCACCCATGAGCCCTGAAATATATTTGTGGGCATTTGGTGAAACTAAATGACTTCTACCCACTTTAGCTTTAATGAGTCTCTTGACAAATACTGTAAATACAGAAGTTACTAAAATGCCTTTGATTCATGTTCTTTGATGCCCATTTGCATAAAGAACTTATGTTTGACTACTTCCCTTTGAATTTTTATTTATATTCTGCTGTATTTACAAAAAAGTTTAGTTGGAGAAAAGAAAATTACCCAATATTTTCTACCTGAGGCCAAAAGGAACATGCAGCTAAGAATAAAGGATCTAGACATCCTATCAATTCCTCTTGAGAGTCCAATAAGGTGAGAAACACCGGGTAACCTACTCTTTGTAATGCTCAACAACATGTAAGGTAAGATTTGGTTTTAAACATTCTCATCAGGAACACACACAAGTAGACCAGCACACACCAGAGATTTAGATCCATGGGGTTCACAGGCTACTCAAGGTTCAATCCCTCTTCCCACAATCTCCTATGGTGGGTGTAAAACTGAGATGAACGAATTGGCGCTTCCAATTTGATCCATTTGTCAATTCCAACCTCATCAGGGAGCCCTGTTGTCTCAGCCAGGTTGCTATAACAATACACCATAGACTGAGTTACTAAAACAACAGACACTTATTTCTCACAGTTCTGGAGGCTGGAAGTTCAAGACCAAGGTGCTGGCAGATTCAGCTCCTGGTGAAGATCCTCCTCCTAGTTTCACACCTTGGGCTCACAAGGCAAAGAGAGAGAAAGCTCTGATCTCCCTTCCTCTTCTAAGGACACTAATCCCATCAGGGGAGCTCTACCCTCATGACTTCATCTAAACACTATTACCTCCCAAAGACCCCACATCCAAATACCACCATATGGAGGTTAGAGCTTCAACATATGAATGGGGGAGGGCCACAAACATTCAGTCCATAACACCTCTTTCAATGTATCAGTGTACCGTACCTCATTTCCAAAACTCATAGCAGGAGACACACTCGTATATATCATTTTTCATTTATGAGTGTGCTAGACCAAATCCCTTACAGCCAGCTCTTCCTTCATTAGTTGAATCAGTGGTCAAGTAAAATATAAATAATGATGTCTTGAGATAAACATTTAGCCAGACTTGATTACCTACATTTTCAAAAGCCACCTAATTTTGTCTCTGTATATGTATTGATTTTATGTGATTGTAAATTTGGTTTGTGTGCAGTTACATGAATGTAACCTGGCCTATTATTTACTCTGGCTTTTAAGAACTATGTACATGATCAAAATATCAACGGCCTAATAACATGGGAAAATTGATTTAGCGAAAACAAGAAAACAAGAGAGTATGTCATAGCATTATCACAGCTAATTAATGCCTTCATGCCTTTTAAATTTCCATTTTATCATTAATTATGGTGTGGTAAAACCTAATTAAAATAACTCTACCATATGCTGTCATATGTGTCCATTTTGTTCTGAAAGGAGATGTATACGTCCTTTCATATGCATTATTCTCAGCCATCTGTGAAAACTAATCCTGTGGCAAACACCAACCAGCAATTCTTCAATTTGATGCTATAAAACGTTAAAATACTTGGAATCCTACATTCAGCCATGTTCAGTTGCCATTATTTCTTGTTCACAGAAGGCACTCAATACTCCAGAATGTGTGTGTGTGAGTTTGAGCCAGTCTATCATGAAAAGGGAGTTTTAGTGACTTCCTTAGGACTCTCAAAGATTAAAAAGAAATCAAGCCCACTATATCAGCAGCTGCCTTTGTATTCAACAGCTGTCTTTTGAAAGACTACATCACTGGAATTTTTTAAACCAGTGTAAGTATCAGACTGTCAACTGGCAAATTGATTCATTTACACTAATTGTGCTTATGAAAATATTTGGATTTATTTCTCCCATTTTATTTTGCAAATAGAAAATATTTACCATGATTTCCCTTTGCCCCTCCCAAACCAAAAAAAGTTTTTTGAATCTTAAATTTTTACCATGCTTTCTTAACAAAGCACAGAAAATTTTTAGATACAGCCAAGAGCACTTGAACTTTGCTCATTCACATTCTGTTGTGGAACATGGCTGCTCCACACTGTTTTTTTACCCTCTACCATATTAGCCTTTTCCTCCATATCAATATCCTTTCAAGTAACTCACATCATTTCCCACATCTTGGTTCACCAATGCTTCTTCTGTTCCAGTGTTTCCTTCCTGAGCTTCGATCTTGCTCTTCCTAAAGCCCATCTTTTGGTAACTATTAGGCAAGTTTCTATGAAAACATGCTTCATACTGTCACTTTTACTCTTGCGCATTAGATTACCTGGGTGCATAAATGTAGGTTGATAGTTATTTCCTTCAGGGCTTTGCAGATATTTTAGTGTTTTTTAAAACCTGTTACTCCTGTTAATAATTCTACTCTTAGTGAATGTACTGCTCCTTTGTAGGTAATCTATCTTTTCTCTCTACTTGTTTTCAAGGTTTTCACTTCATCTTTGGTATTTTACAATTTATTTATGATGTTTCTAGATGTCGATTTATTTTTATTTACCTTGCTTAATATTCAATGTAACTCTTCAATCTGAAGATTCATGCCTTTCATTTATACTTAAAACTGTTAACCAAATATAATATAGTTTATCTCCCAATCACTACATTATTTCCTTCCAGAAAATGCAGTAAATTTCTTGGACCCTTTCATTTTATTTTCCATGTCTTGTAATGTCATTTCCTTATTTTACAATTTTTTATCCTTCAGGACAGAAATTGGTGTAATGTCTTTCAATCTCTATCTCTCTATCTCTCTTTCTGTCTCTCTCTCTCTCCCCGCACCCCCCCCACTGCCTCCCATATATCTACCATATATCTAATCTGCTCTTTGACTTCTTGAGGTATATTTTAGGATCACATTTTTCATTTGTGTAACTCCTGATTTTGAAATCAAAATTGCCTCTTCTTTTATTCATACTGTCCCTCCTCATTCATGAAGTCTTTAAACAATTTAAACTTACTTGTATAAAACCCTCTTAGAACCTCAAGTTCATTTCAGTGTCAATCCTCCTGTTTGTATAATCAGCTTATTCTCTCTAATAATGGATCACTTCTTTGTGTGATGTGTCATTTTTTTTACTGCAAACACATCTCCAGCTGAGATTATTTTTCCATGGGAGTTCTATGCACTGAGTTACAAAAACAAGTTCATGGTATAGTTTGGGGTTTTTTTTAGATGGTGGGGGTCTGATAAGTAGTCTAAGCTGTGTCTTAAGTTCCCACATCAATGATAAGAATCCAGCCTCTCGTCATTAAAAATTACACACAAATCTGCTATCCTGCTAACTACTCTGGATATAGTTCCCTCTATTTATAAATCCCCGGAACCTGGATATTTCCCCCATCTTTCTTTTTAACTTAGCTATAAAATGTTTTGTCATGAATTTTATCTAGCGTATCCATGTGTTCTCATGTGGAGTCAGAAAACGCCTTCATTAACTCTGTTCCTTGTATCACAAGAGCAAGAAGTCCCCACACCACATTGTTATGTAAAGATCTAAGATTAAGGGCTTCCCTGGTGGCGCAGTGGTTGAGAATCTGCCTGCTAATGGAGGGGACATGGGTTCGAGCCCTGGTCTGGGAAGATCCCACATGCCGTGGAGTCAACGAGGCCCGTGAGTCACAACTACTGAGTCTGTGCATCTGGAGCCTGCGCTCCGCAACAAGAGAGGCCACGATAGTGAGAGGCCCGCGTAATGCAAAAAAAAAAAAAAAAAAAAAAAAGATCTAAGATTAATATAGCACAGTACTTGGTGAAAATCATTATTTATCAATGAGGTTAAACCAAGGGACATGACTTTGGTCAAATGAGGAGCAGAGGCCCCCAGGAAAGCCAGGGACATTGTAAGCAAATGGCTTCAGAAGGGTCTTAAATTTGATCAAAGAAAGGTTTCTTCCTGGCTACTAATTTCTTCTGTCCTGGGAGAGGTGTCCTGCCACACCCAAGAGCTTTTCTCCCAACTTTACGGGTAGGTGCCATCTCTACAGGTATCCCCCCAGTTCACAATAATTTCCGTTCTCTGGGAACTGAAAAAGGAGAAATTATTCACCACCTCTTCCCTTCTCCACAAGAACAGGTCCCAAACGGTCCTATTTTTACTGACCCAAGCTGAGCCAATCAGATACTCTCTTCTGGGAATTTAGAATTAAAACTGAGAATAGCTAAGCTAGTCTTTACATGCAGCTGAACCTACAGTACCTAAGCCTGGGAGGTGTAAAGTAGCTGGATTCCACACTATGAAGAGAGAAGAAGATAGCAGTTCTGCAAAAGAAATAGGAATGAAAAACAGAGAATTCAGACATTTTTCCAGTTTCTGATTTTAGTTTTCTCCTGGGGACCAGGTGTATTTCTACACCTGATTTCCAGGATACACCCTTTATCCTTATAATAAATTATGCATCTTCACTTAAATTCCACCAAATTGGCTGCTATGTCTTGAAACGAGAAGAGCCTTAAGACATTAGTCCTGGGGACACAATCAGAGACTGTGGCAAATAGTAAGGGAAATACACCAAGCTCTAGGACAGCCAACACGTGTCCAGAATTGACAATGTGCCAAACCCTAGCTAGTGCTGGCAAATCAGATATGGAAAAGACAGTTCCAGCCCTTGAGTGTCTTACAGAGTAGAAGAGTAGAGAGAAAGACACATGAACAGGTAATGGCACTACAGATGCTTCTCCACCTCCAAGTTTTCTGGATGGTCCACTTCCACACCACCAACCAGACAAGGTTGGGTGCCTCTCCAATGGCACCCTGTGGCCATCTCTATCACTGTTGTGTCAGACACAGTTATCAGTATCACTCACTGGTATATCTCCTTCATAAACGTGAGTTCCTTGAAAAGAGAAACAGTACTTTTCTTCACAGTACCTCTAATAACTTGCAAGGTTCCTATCAGACAGTGGTTGTTCAAAAAATAACTGCTGAATGAATGACGACATGAAAAAATATGGGGACCTATACTGAAATAGGGCAGAGGAAAGAACAAGTTATTACTTCTATTTAGAAAGGGCTTGGAGGACCTCTCAGGTGACAGTAAAATGTGCAATACAGAAGCACTGGATTTACAGCCAGAGATCCCTGAATTCAAAGGCTGGAGCCAGCATTTATTAGCTGTGAGACATTTTCTTCCTCTGTAATATAAGGATGTTCTTGATAAATGCCCCACAGGGTTATTGTGAACGTTAAGTGTGGGAAAGAACCCAAGAGGACACACATACACTCATACTAGTTAGAGCCTGGATTCCAGGGAAAGAGAACAGGAATGGAAACTGCAGGGCATGAGAGATCAAGCGCTTCTCCTATATGTTATCCCTGTACCATAAGTGGGCTGGTGGGATTGGGGGTGCAAATTTAAGCACCTCTGTATCTGCTATTTGCCCACTTTAGCATACAGAATTCAAGGACTTGTTGAAACTGGAAAGAAGAGGCTCCATGCAGCTGGGACCTTAGGGCAATGACTGTCTGAGAGAAGAGGAGAGCCCTGAGGATGGTGAGAAATCCAATCTAGAAGAATCACTAAAGGGTCAATCAATCAACAGTACAAATTACTTTGGTGACAAGTGGACATGCACTGATGAATGTTCAGGAAATGGACCTCTTCCGGGTTTCAGTAGCATGAGTATCAATAAGGGACTCTCTGACAAGTTTCTGGTTGATAAAAGGGTGGCTCCAGGTGATTAAGGTTTGAGCTGCCACAGGAGTATGAGAACAAGATCTTACCCTAGAGAAACAGAGAGGCTAGAAAACTCTAAATTATGTGTTCATCACTGGGGGCAATATTGCCCCAAGGGAGCAAGAATTCATTCTTGGGGGTTTGAAATCTTAGATAGTATGTGGTCCTCCGAAGGGCCATCAAATATACACATATATACAGGATATCTGTGGTACTGAAATATTATAGCAGGGGAGGAGTAACAATTAGGAAAACATGTATATAAAAGACTCCTTAGGTAGGTGATGATTGAAAAAAAAACAGTTGAGGAACCTTATGCCTGCAATTCCAGAGGCTGCCACCAGGGGGATTAACAGAGTGAGGGACTAGCATGCTTTTTTAATTCTTTATGTCTATCTATCTATCTATCTACATATGTATACATATATAGATACTTGTTTTTTAATGAGAAAGAGCTCAGTTAAAACAGTCTAACACAACCACCATGGGTAAACATTAAAATGTAAAAAACGAGAGGTAAACACATTTAAATCTAAAATGATACTTCTGTTTTTAGACTAGTGTTAATTACTGTATAAATTCAATTTAAGGATAAATAAAATTGTTTCTAATATATTTTAAAAGACTTTATATGGCATAGAGTGAAATTATGATTGAATGAAACTGATGATCCAGGAAGATGAACCAGGTTTATCCTTCCCATCTTACCAACACATTGTAGGATGCCTCCAACTTAAGAGGCATAAATTCAAATATTTCCTAAGTAAAACTCTCCACATCTCTGGATTACCCCTTCATTGCAGTGTATGAGACAGAGTCACCTCTCAGAGGCCAGTACACAGAATATTTCTTCCCAGCCACCATAGCCTGTTAATTCCTAGGACAAATCTCTTCCTTTCATAATCTCTTAATTTACAGACTATCAAAAGAAATTTGAGTTATTATCTCAAATTTGAGTTATTACCACAAAGTGATAATTTTTTTTTAATTTTTAAGAAGAAAAAAAGAAATTTGAGAAGAATTAAAACATCAATTTACACACACACACACACACACACACACACACACACACAAAAATAACTCAAATGGAAAAGACCAAAGAAAATCTGAAAGCAGATCTGAGAATAAGTGGGTTGGGTAAGGAACAGCTCCCCAGTGACTACTAAAGTCAACCCAAACACCTTTCACTGGAATTTGAGGTCATTCCATTTGTAAACCCAGCTTTCCTTCCCAGGGATATTGTCAACCAAATCCCTGCATGAAATCTGCATTTCACCCAAAATGAAACTATTCCCAATTTATGACACATATGCTACTTTTCCTACCATCTATTTTCTCAAACTTTCCCTCCCTTTAATATATTCTCACCTCAGTCCACACCCCATAGCCTCATTTTTACATAGCCAACCCCACAGCTCAAGGCCTAGTTCAAATGCTACACTCTCTCCATAAAGATTCTCTTGGGCTCTGCCACCAGATGAGCTTTCTCTCTCTTTCCCTTGAATCTAATTAACATTTAATTTGGGTCCTTATTTTAACACCTGAATCTCCATTTTATGCTGGTTTTCAGGTATATATGCTGTGTCTCCCTGACCCCAGTCACAATGGAGTTTAAGCTTCTTGGTGGCAGATATGTGCCTTATTCAATGTCATGATTCCACACAGCCCTCAAGAGAATGCACTGCACACAACAGGAGCCAACACTTACAGAAACTGCTCTATCTGTGGCTCAGGCTATATAAGTGAGTTGTGGATGTCACTCAGATTCGAAGTAGTATTTGCAATTCAATGTGAGCTCTTAGGAAAATAGCTCTTATTAGGCAGGGATTTTTGTGAATCATTAACAGGCAGCAGCAGTACTAGGGATTAATTTTAAGAATATTTCTGTTATAAAATTCAAAGGCTACTTTTAAGCAAAACATGTATATCCCAGACAAGCGCACTTGTTGATCATCACAATGACCACAGCTGAATTTTAAAACTCCTCCCTTAGTTAGAAAGATATGTAAAGCCTTGCTACTCAAGCGTGATTCAGAGACCATCAGCGTGGTTCAACCCAGGAGCTTGTTAGAAATGCAGAATCTCAGGGTACCCTCCAGACGCACTGAATCAGATCTGCATTTTAACAAACATACACAATGGAAGTTTAGAAGCTCTAGTTTAAACATTTAAATGTTTAAATGGACATTTATTAAATTTTAAATATCCATTTGTTGCCATTTATTTGGACATATATTTATGTCCAGCTATATGATGTCCATCTATTTATTAAAGGGGCACATCATAAAAGCTTGTGCAGTATATTTAGTAGGATTTAAAGTTGGGAAGGTAACTGCATGTAACATAAACATAAAATTAAAAAGGAATTAAAATACCATATCAAATCAATGTTTCTCACATTTTGCCTTCAGCCTTCCTAAAAACAGCACAGGAAAACTGTTCAGGAGTGGGGAACACCAACTATCTAGCTGTTCCTGAAATTTCTCTTCGCATGAAAAAAAGAATAAAAACACTAAATATCAACACGACAGGGTTGGAAGTTAAGCGGCGGCATCACAAGTGGGGCTCATGAAATCCAAATGGTGTGATTCAAGTCTTCAACTGAAAAAGGAGCTTGTCTCTAACCTCTGAGGAAAGACCCAGAAGACCCCTGAGAAGAGGAGAAATATGGTCTCCCCACCAGGCTGACACCCTTAATTATGGCTTTTGAGCTTTTGATGTTCTGACACGTAAATAGCTAAAAATTTGCTTTTTCATTTTGTGCACTTGCAAGTTGGAAATGTCATCAAGTTTCATCAAGATTGAAATGGGGTCCAATTTGCTAAAAATGCCTCATGCATAAGGAAGTTCTGTGCTCTCTTCCACATGGGAGTCAGCCTGCACAATGCATTATGCACCTCGAGCTGGAAAGATCTTCACATGCCAGTCAAATACTGAAACAGAGGGAGCAGTCACACTTCGGAGTCTTTGCCCTTTCAGGGGAAGGGGTGCCCCTAGCCCTCAAACATTCAATCCCCAAATAAAACAGTTCTGTATACTCACTATACAAGTACTGTGTATAAACTACACCAACAGCTTCTCCCAACTCACAACTGCTGAAACACAGACCATTATTCTGCCACAGTGCACCCCCAAACAAAGACAAGCAGCCAGGGGCAGAAAGAACTGCTGTTTTATGTCCCTTTTGCTTTCAACGAAGTATAAAACCAACAACTTCTTCTTTAACAGTGGGAAAGCAAAGTGAATTAGTCCAGGGAAAGACCACCTCCTTAGAATTTCACCTTATTTTTTTCACTGGAATTCCATTTCCCGTGATTCTGTCGAGAACCTCTGTCTGAGATTCTATGCCTAGTAACAAACTTTGATAAGTGCTTGAGTTACTCCCTGGGTAGATGTGTTTTTATTTCCTTCTCCAGTATTGATTCTTTTTCCTTCTGCTCTTCCCCCAAATCTACACATAATTACTATTTTAAATACTCATCTCGTGGTTTAGGATAGAAGAACCTACAGCAAAAAGAGTTTCTGCTGCCCAGTAATTCACACTGAATGCAACAGGATCGTAAAGTTGTCAGGTTATTTCCTAATGGGACCCGCATCTGAAAAACAGGAGCCTGGAAAGCAGTGAGCCTCAAACTTTCCAACCCACCCACAGTCAAAGATGTGCACCCAAGGGGCTGGCATGCAGCTTGCTGTACTACCACAAATGCAAAATTTCTGTGAAACTCTTGTTGCATCCAGAAACTCCAACCGTTCTTCATTTTGTTTCTCAGGCTGTTTATTTTAAAGATTTTCTAAAAATTATTAAGCTCCCTGCCACAAAGTATAATTGGCACTTGTTAAAGGTTCCCCATGCTTTCAAATACATCATGACCAACTCTTCTTACCATGGGATTGCTCATACTCTACTCTCCATACTGAATATTAAGGGTCTGGGTGACCATAATAGTTTTAAATGTTCCATTGTACCCAGCGCTTTTATGTTAATCAGCATCATCAAAATGTTGATAGCCAACATTAATTGAATACGTACTGTACGTCAAGCACTACGTAAACTCTTTACACACATACTCTCACGTAACAGTTAAAATATTCCTATAAGCAGGAACTGTTAGCCTCAATGTACAGATGTGGAAACTGAGGCTTAGCAAAGTTAAATAACTAATATTTAGTATCACAGCCAAGAAAAACAGGATTTTGATTATTCCTATGATATACTGCCTATTCGTCTTTGTTTTTCACACAACCTGGAAAGACTTTATCAGACTCTAAAATTCAAAAGAGGAAGCCAAGACTCCCAGTTTCACATCACGCAGTCAATAAACAGCAGAACTATCAATTCAAGATCCTCTGACTCTAATAAGACTATTGGGTTTTCTGTCCTATCACAGATGCTTAGATCATTTCCAATTTCACATTCCTAGAAATCATGATAGAAAAAAAGCTTAAATGAATCAGTAGAACATGATGAAACTTGGGAGTCTTTATTTTCATGCAAATAGTCTCAGAATGAAGGTCAAGACATAAAGATTCAATGACCTTAATTGTTAAAGAATTAGAAATTCCATTAGTAACTATCACAATTTAATAATGCTCATTTTTTTGTAAGAATGGCTGATAGTTACAGGAAATTATAGCAACCTCTTAATTTCTACGACTTATTTTTTCAAGTGCATTTTCCTAGTTAAAGATTAGGTGCCTTTTTCAGCTGCCAGTAACAAAGGGGTTGAGGAAAATATTTTGCCATTAAGAAGTTTCCTATCTTCTGACTGTTTAAAACAGGAGTGCACAGTGGTAAGCTCCCTGTCCCTAGGGGAATTCAAGTAGAAACTAGACAACAACTTGTCAAGGATGGAACAGAAGAGATTCACAATCTTTTAGAGTGACAGACTTTTTGAGAATGCCATAAAAGCTACGGATATTTTCCCCATAAAAACATACAGATGTGCAAAATTTTGCATACACTGGGGTAAGAAGCTTTGCTCTGCCATGTCTATATGGCAGGAGGTCATTTGGTTGGGGATGAATTTCATGCTTGTAGTTACAGACAACAATATGTAAACTGGGAAGTTTTTCCCAGTTTTGTCTCATCTCCCTCCCTCAACCTGGTTACCAAACACCTATGGAAAAAAGGAGTCGCAACCTGGCATATTTTGTTTGGCCTACATGATGATTTATTTACCTTATTTTTTTTTAATTTGTTAAATCAAGAGCTCTAACAGAAAAATTCAGATTTCTGGATTCTGATAGAATAAAATCAGAGTTTCAAGGTACCCATGGTCATTTCAGCAAGATATCAATTTGCTGAAGCTGAATGAAGACCACAGACCATGCCTTTGGATGAGGCCATGCCAGTATGCCACAGTCCACACCATTCACTATTGCCAGCCTCAGCCTGATTTACTCTTTTATGTTTCCTATTTCACTATGCATTCCAGCTTGTGATCCCTGAAAGAGGACAATAGTTGTTGATCCAAAGTTTTCCAAGTTGGCTGCCAAATCAGCTGGTGTGCTTCTGTTTAGCCATAGTCTCTCTCAGTAGAGATATACACAGTACTTAAGGGAGGGGAAAGGGTGAGCTTACGGCCAAATCAAACATAAGAGCAGAGAAACCTATGATGAAAGCCTACGAAACAACCAAATACACCTATTAATTTTCAGTCTATATGCCCATTTTCTCCTGATGACTGCAAAGAGAGACCCAGTTAGCATGCTTTTAGACACCAGAGACAAGATGCAGTCCTTTCAATCAGGAGCGAACTTAGAGTTGTTCATACAGGAAGAGAGAAGGATTCACCCTCTTTTGCCCAATTCATCTTGTAGAACAGAGCCCCCATCTCATGGGTCAAAAAGGGAAGAAGGATCTGGGAAAGAGGAAGGGACCTGAAAAGGAGATGCTTCTCCAGGGGCCTTTCCACTAAAATACAAACTGGGAGTCCCAGAAAAACTCCAGGGGCACCTAGAGAAATGATTGCAGGTGGCCCTCAAATATCATAGAAATTGCACGTCAGTATGTTAGACATTGACAATTTTAACACAGGCTTGTATGCCAGATCCAATTGTTCTTACATCAACCAGTGAGCAAACATTTGCAGCCATTTCATGATGGTTCGGTTACATGTCATCTGGATAGCAGTGCATGGCGACTGATTGGAGAGTTATATTCGGAGCAGAAAAAGACGAAATGCCAATTCTAGTAACAAAACTTGTAGATCTTATCAACTTAATTCAAGTAAGACAAAGATGGAATCACTGAGCATTTCACTTCAATTGAATGCTCACTGGTCTTAAGCTGTATGTTAACTCTGAAGGCAAAGACCTAATTACAGAACATGTAGGAAATACTGAATATACATCAGAGAGAGAAACCAATGAGTGTAATTAGGAAATTGATCATTTATTTCTAACACTCCAGTATTGGAACCCTGCCAGAACTTCGTAACTTGTATCATAAACTTTCATAACTTGTAAGCAGTGGTCAACTTTTCCATTTTTTCCATTTTGCCTGCGTTTGCAGGAAGGCATTAGGTACGAAATCAGAGAATTATAATTTTAGTTTTGTTATTAATTGACTTTTCAGTTTAATTCAAGCCACATAACTGTTTCTGGTCTGTTTTCTCATCTGTCTAAAGAGGTATTCTATCACTGGGATACTGGCAGGAGAATATGAAATAGTGGATATCAAAATGCTTGGAAAAGGTAAAATACTACTCAGATACAAGGCATTAGTAATGTATGAGCGTGTTAGGTACCTAATGCTTAAAAACCTAACTCATAACCAAAATGTTACATTTTTTCACAAAGACATTTAAAAAATCAAATGACATATTTATTTTATCTCACTCTAAAATCTTCTTTTAAGATTCTTTTAAGTTCTCTTTTCATTAAAGAACGCCCCTAATATTCTCCCAGGTAAAACGATCAAGATGCAATTTAGAAAACAAGTGATTATAAACACTTAATATTCATTTACTTCTTCCATTCTGTCATTTGTTACTGTAACATTTATAGCTTTAAATATTAGGCCCGTCTTACTTAGAACAACATTGGGTAGCGCTGCTCATTTATCTATTTAAGAAAGGCAATTTGGAGGAGGGGTAGCTACAGTGACGGCAATTTGTCATTAACAGCAGTTCTAATTAAATAACCTCAACTACACATGACTGCACCATCTTGTGCATTTTCCCTAAGACTAAGTATCTTCTAAACTGTAATAATCCACCAGATCAAAAATTCAGCTGCTTATGAAAGTGAGAAAATAGTGATTTACATGTTACACTTTAAAAGCTTCATCAAAGCTGTAACAATTTTGTTGGATAAACAATGTGATTCTTGAGATTAATAAGAATTTCTAGATATGAACAATATGTACCCTGAGAAGAATATGATCTAACAAGGAACTGATAAATTATGTTGGGTAAATAATCTGCATACTAAAATATGTGTAATGGAGACAGGAAATTAAATATTGAAATGTGTAAATAATACACAGTTTGGTGCGTTGGGGTTTTTTTCCTGCTTAATTGGGTTAAATCCCAGCCTCACAATATTAGATGTCCCAGTTCAGGTCCTGGTCATCCATGCATGAAAGAGAACAGAGTAAACTGACATGTGCCCCAAATCCAGATTCATACTGGGCAGGAAATGGGAAGTTGTTTGATGAGCTCCATTTAGAGTAGATACCTGGGAAAGAATGGCAGGAAATAGCCATGGAATTCTTTTTCTAGAACTTTCAAAAACAACATTTGGGGGCTTCCCTGGTGGCGCAGCAGTTGAGAGTCCGCCTGTCGATGCAGGGGACACAGGTTCATGCCCCGGTCCGGGAGGATCCCACATGCTGCAGAGCGGCTGGGCCCATGAGCCATGGCCGCTGAGCCTGCACGTCCGGAGCCTGTGCTCCACAACGGGAGAGGCCACAACAATGAGAGGCCCACGTACCGCAAAAAAAAAAACAAAAAAAAACATTTGGGGCTTTTTTCCTCTCAAGTGAATGAGTGCCTTTGAAAATTGGAATCAACTGCACTGGTCCAAAAGACTATGATGATATGGAACTCAATGGAAATACTGCCAGGGCTAAATTAATCAAAATGTTTATACAGGACCTGGATTCTGTAGCCAAGTGTTGGCTAAAAATTTCTTCCAAAGGCCATCTCACCACCCATTCCTGGTAGCCCCTTCAGGAAGACCTCACCAGAGCTAAACGAGTAGGCGGCAAACCCATCAGACATTATTTTCTTCTTCAGGAAAGTTATTTCTGGGAGGAGAAAAGCTGAAAAGTCTTCCCAGGTCTGCACCGGGAACTGTGCAAGTACAGGTACAAGGCATGGTGGAGGGCAGCAAAAACTTTCCAAAAGATTGGGCTGTGAAAGAGTGATCAATGTTAGCCAGGCAAGGAACAGGTAAGTGCATTCCAAGCAGAGGAAACAGCAGGAACTTGGAGGGACAAAGCATACATGCCGAAACATAAATAAGAGGTATAAAATGTTCAAAAATAAGACTAAAAGAGGAACTGAGGCTAAATTAACCATGTTTGTATTTGTCATGCTAAGAATTTTAGAAAAAGAAGAAGAAGCTAAGAATTTTAGGAAATGAAGAGCAAGCTTGAAGAAAATACAAGTAATACTGGCAAAATATATAATTAACAAATGATTGGTATCCTGAATATATAAAGAATACTTACAAATCAATAAAAAGACAATCCAGTAGAAATAGGGACAGGCAATTTCCAGAACACACAGCCTAAATGACTAAAAAAAGACACTTTAAAATATGTTTTGTTTTAGCAGTAATCAGGAAACTGGAAATTAAACATAACAAGTAGCATTTTAAATCCATCAGACACAAAAATCTGACAATACCAAGTGTAATGAAAATATGGAGCAATCAGAACTCTCACACACAGTTAAAGTGTATAGTGGTATAACATTCTAGAGAAAAATTTAGCAATAGTCAATAAAAGTTTAAGATATCAATACCATTTGATCCAACAATTCCCCTCCTTGTACTACAGCTTAGAAATAAGTCTCATATGCATATATAAATATATGTGTGTAAGATTCTTTTTAGTAGTAGTGTTCATATTTGAAAAAAATGTAAATCACTTAAACATCAATCAACAGGAAATAACCCAGAAAAGTGTGGCAGACTCATAATAAAATATTAAACTGCAATGAAAATGAACCAGAGCCACACATATCAAGGGTGAATCTCGTAAATATAATACTGAGCAGAGAAAAGAAAAAGCAAGTTGCAGAAAGATATACACCTTATGATGCCAGTCATATAAACTTTTAAAACACACAACATAATAATGTATACTGCTGGCAGCCATGTATATATGCAGTACAATATAAAGTTAGACGTGGGACGTGGGAATGATCATTGCCACACTTCAGAGAAGGGTGTTTTACGAGGTAGGGGCAAAGACCCTGAGAGTTTCTGCTTATACTGGTAATACTGTATTTCTAAAGCAGGGATATGAGAGCTCATTATAATAATTTTTGTACACATATGTGGAATCTAAAATATGATATAAATGAACTCCTACAAAACAAAAAACAGACTCACAGACATAGAGAACAGACTTGTGGTTGCCAAGGGGGAGGGGGAAGGCGGGGAGAGGTGGAGTAGGAGGTTGGGATCAGCAGATGCAAACTATTACAGAATGGATAAACAACAAGGTTCTACTGTAGAGCACGGGGAACTATATTCATTATCCTGTGATAACCCATAATGAAAAAGAATATATATGTGTGTGTGTATATATACATACATATACACATATACAAACACATGTATAATTGAATCACCTTCCTGTACACCAGAAACTCAAACACATGTATAACTGAATCACCTTCCTGTACACCGGAAACTAACACAACATTGTAAATCAACTATACTTCAGTAAAACAAGTTTTAAAAATAATAATAATATTCTTTACCCATTTTCATACATTCAAAACACTTCTAAGTCAAATGCTAAAACAGAGAGCTCACAGAGATAGCAATAAGGAGAATGAATCAAGGTGAGGGAGAAAAGGGGGGAGGGGGACAGGAAGTGGTAAGATAAGTTTTAATTGGCAGAGATTCCTGCTACTACAGCAATGACACACAAACCCTGCACTTTTCCAAGGAGGATTCATCAAGAGGCTAACTTTACCAGGACTTGAGTCTCCAAATTAACTCTGTAAGAATCCTATATCCAAAAACATCCACAAATGGGTAGATTTGGCAAAAGGGACACACACTTAAAGGGGGAAAACAAAACAGACAACTCCACTCTAGTTCAAAAGTAATACCAAGTTCCCTACGGGGCGGGGGGGAAAGCTAATTTAACCTTTCATCCCCTTGCTCCATATTTATTATGTGGTGATAATAATACAGGGGATGTTGTGAGGATTAATAAATTCATTTCTCAAGCTTTGTAGATAAAAATGTGCTCCATAAGTACTTTACTTTAAGAACTATGAAACGGTTTGTTTATGCCAGTGTCCTATTCAGCCATTCCTTAAACCTTATCTCCCAGTTCCGGGTTTTGAGACGAATACGGGGTCTTTTAAATGATTGCTAGTAACCTTTGAGGATTATGCATTTTAAGCACTGGTTCACAATGAATATGTGACCAGATATGTCACACAGGAGAAAGTCAAAAATATAATCCCCATGAGGTTAATGACACAAATTGTATTTAGAGTTTCAATTTGCTGCAATAATTCCGAACACTTTCGAATAAGTGACTTTGGCCTTAGCACCCAATGTCTGCCAATACAAAGACATCCTCATTTGGTGTCTATTAGAAATAAGTTAGGGTTTTGCCTGGAAGGCAGCAAATCAAGTAGTAAAATTCAATGGAAATATATATACTATGCTCTTCACAAAGATAATTAAAGAAGTTTCTTTGAGTAGTTTTCCTAGAAGCAGGCAATGGTTTATACCAGTTCATCCATACTTTCCTGCCTAGCCTCCTTTTGGAAAAAGAGCACAAACTTGGAATAAAGCTGGCCCGCTTTCAATAAAATCAAACTTTATTTTGAACCAACAATTCTGGCCATTTTATGACAACTTCAAATGTATTCATTCATCCCACAATTACATACCAGAGGTATACTTTTTATACTTTTCTTTTAGCATCCACATTAATACCAGTGGTTAGGGTAGCAACAAAATATTCTAAGCACTTACTACATATTTTCTCATTTAATCCTCACAACAACCCCTAGGAACTATCACTGTCCACATTTTATAACTGAGTAAACTTAGGCCAAGAGAAATTGAGAGATTACCAAGGATTATTCCTAGTAATTGGCAGAACTGGGTGTTGAACCTACTTCTTAACCATGATGCTATAATCACACTAACAGATATAAAATGTACACTGTGATAAATTCTACAAAGAAAAGGTATGTGGTCTTAAGATAGACTATAAATGAGATTTAACCCAACCAGGCCATAAGAGACACTTGAGCTGAAATCTGAAAGATGACTAAGAGTTTATTCGAGAGAGACAAGCATTCCAAGGAACAAGAAGGAGGACTGAAGGCAGACAGGATGAAATGAGACCCCTGGGGTAGGCATGAGCCATTGAGGAGAGATTAGAGAGAGCAGAGATGCCAGACAACGCAGAGTGTTTGTACCGCATGAAGGAGCTTTGTCTTTCTGTTAAGATCAATAGATGCAATAGCACTGGCGGTGTTGAATGAGGATGAGATCGAACAGGAGGCTCGCATGAGCATATTCACCTTTTGAGACGATCTAAACTCTAGAACAGATTGAAAGGAGTCAAGAAAAGGTGTCTGAGGCTATTAGGTTGGTTCAGGCAAGAGATGATGCTGGTGACCTCACCAAGGAGCTGGTGGTGGGGATGGAGAGGCGCAGGCACGACTGGAGCTACTTAGGAGACGAAAAGCAACAGAGATTGGATAAAGGGAAGTGAGGGGGAGATCAACGACGCGCAACTCATAGGTTTCATTCACGCACAGCTTGAATCTTGTATAACGTGCACCAACTGCAGGCTGATGGTTACGTGATTTTCCAAGTCAAAAGCAGTGCCTCGGGAAAGTGAGCCCCCGGAGTCAGGTTTGTGGGTTTGTGGTTTCCCCATATATCACAACAGAAACTGTAGAAAACTTACTACAGAAGGTTAGGGGTTGCAAAACGTCCCCAAAAGGCACCTAAGGGCTTTGATTGAAGACTTCAATCATTCATTTAAAAATCAAATAGCTTTGGTTTTAGAAAACAGATTTTTTTCATGAATGGGGTAATCTGGTTTTGCTTCAGGCATCATTTCAAACATTCTCTGCAGAAGTATTTCTGAGTCTCAGTTTGCATCTCTAAAGAACCAATGAGATCTGTGCCCACTCCACCCCACCACATGCGCTGCGTGGAATTTCACAATCCCAACTCCTTTCTTCCACTGCTGCCCAGGGCTCTTCTCTGGGCCCTATACCCAAAATCTTCACCCCTACACCTAGTGGGCAGGACATTCCTGAATGTCACACAGAGAGGAGCCCAGCGCGCAACCACCGTGTAAATAAGAAATGAACTTAGAGGTAGTTTCTTACATTCGGAAGACGGTTATAGCACAAGTCTAACACAGGGCAGATTATCTTGTCTCCAAGCAACGAAGCCAGTTCCTTTCTTCAGGCACAAAGATCTACAGTCTAAGCCAATGGCAATTAAGGGAGCACAATCCTCTAGAGTCTTATGGCCACTCCAGAGCATTTCTCTAGCTTCTATTTAGTTTTTGTTAGCCTCAATTTCCTGATCTGCACAATGGGTATAACAGTAGTCACCCAATGAGAACTGAAGGAAGTAACCCATCAAGGCCACAGTGTCCAAACAGAGTTATGTTCTGTATATGTTCATTATTATGGTTATGCCCCATCCACTGATACTCAGAGAAGAAGGTGAAAACACCGATGTTAGAGAAAAGACAGCCCTTAGCTATAGGAGCTTCACGTTCTAGTGTAAGAGACAGGGAACAAAGGAAGGTTTGTAATGAGGAGGGTCAGTGAAGACACCTCTCCAGGCCCCTGACCCTCTCTCCCCTTGCTCCTCCCCGTGTTTTCACTGTGCCAGTCCCAGGAGAGTTTCTGGGGAGGCCTGGCACGAATCTGCAGAAGAAAATTTAAGAACACTGAGCTGGTAGAAAACAAACTAGACAATGCATCCAGAGACCCTCGCCTAAGAACTTGGTGAAGCAAATCACTAAACTTGGCTGTCTCGGGCCTCCATTCCACAAATGACAGGGTCACAATCTCACCTATACACAAAGGCACGTTTGCATTTAGGAGAGGATAAGGTGAGATGCTAAGTGAACAGGCCACTGAAAAGTAAAAGCTATTAACCCAGTGTATATTAAGCACCTACTGCCCGCTCAGCAATGTGATAAATGAGGAGCAGAATGAGTTCACGCAAGGTCCCAGCTTGGGGGCAAGAAGAATCGTTCTTCTTTGGGTGGGACAAGGAATACCACTTTTAAAGCTTAACAGTACAAGGCAGAATAAAATAAAATGATAAACTACATAGTGGAGATGACCGTCTGACAGGATTGTAGAGCAATGAAAGAATAAGGACAATGCCTTCTGTCCTTTATAAAGGACCGAGTTGGGTCAAGAAAGATGATGCAGTGGAAATTAGGGGCTGTTCCAGGATACAAACAATCTGAGTGATGACCGAAAGGTAGAAATGAGCAAGGCATATTTGTAGAAAATTGAAGTGTCTATTATGAATATTAAAAATTTATACATAGCTTTAAAGAAATTTAATCTTTGAAAACCTCATCTAATCACTCTTTTGTTTCATTGCTTAAATTTCAGAGCAGGTGTGACTCTGCATATGGGCAAACTGAGACCAAGAGAAGTTCATTTCCAAACCAAAGCCAAGCAGCACGGCGGGGACAAAGGTCAAAAGCCCAGATCTTCACTTCCTTATTTCTAGCCTCATCTTGGATATTATGGTCTGAGGCTCCATGAGTAAAAAGTGAAAAACTCCCCTCTTTTACTTCTTCCATGGACTAAAAGAAAGCAGTCAGGGGTTCAGAATGTAGGCAACTAGAGTTCAGCTGAAGATTTAATCTCTCCTATGTTCCTGAGTGAATATTATTCTCCTGATAACACTGCATGTACATGGTCACAGCTACCTTAAAGGTGACATCTTCCAAAGTTCAGAAGAACACAGTTTAGAGCGTCACAGGCTGCTCCAGCATCTATTAAGTACTCATCCTGAGTTTTTTGTTTCTGGTGACATCACCAAATATTTGCACATTGCCCCAATTGATGGTGTTGCCAAACCTTTCCACTAAATGACAGTCTCATGAAGGCCATGTTGCTTATTAGACGGTACTTACGTATCAGCATCCTTCAATATTGAAAGGGCTTACTTTCCAGATGCTTTCTCAACAAATTTGAAAGGTAGTTGCTCAGGTGACTAAGTGGGATTTTGTAAAGTCAGTGAATGACAGGAAGCCAATCCTTATCCATAAAGTTCCACTCCAAATTAGCAATACGCCACAAGAGTAGACAAGAATTGTTCTGGCTTTAGCTGGCAGATGTGCCCAGGTGGTACCTAATCTCTGGCCAGACCTGGCAAACCAAATGAATCCCGCCCCCCTAAAATCACTGCGGGCTTGTTTTCATTGAAAGCTCTATGGCTGAGCAGAGAGATCGGGGAAATACAAATGCATTTGTGTGAAAGGCAGCGGTGACCTATGCCTGAGGGCCTCACACACACAATCAGTTAGCATCCTCGTCTCCCAAGTGCCTTGAAATGGTTGGAAATTATGCAGGCTAAGCCATGTTGCACCCTCATCAAAAACAGACTTGCACATTTTTCCCCCTGAGGTCACATGTTAGGTCACCCAACCCAAGGAACAATGCGCAAAGCCATCCAAAGTGTCGATTCACCCCATTTGTATGTGGTCCATGATGGACGGATGAGGAAAGACTAAATGAGACCCTTTTCTCAGACGCTAACATAAGTTACAGTTCCACTTACACATCAAGCCTAAGTATAATATTAACATATACATGGATCCTGCATTTTTAGAAGAAGGGGGAAAAAAGGATTTCTAATAATATGCTACTGCATACAAAATTTATCTAAGTAAATAATTATTTTTAAACCTAAGATTTAGGCAGCTTTACTATTCCACATTATGCTAATGTTTGACAATTACTAAGTGTGGGTATCAGCCGGTGGGGTTTTTTTAAGTTTAATTTAAAGCAATTTGACACGGAAAGGTTATTACTTTAGTTGCCAATAAAAGCTGTACTTTTAACATAAGTGTACAGTAGGCCCTAGGGTATGTGACTATTATCTTTTCTGCAATTATGTGGTGTTCTACATAAATGTTTAAAAAAAACTTAGAAATATCAAAAGTACTAACTTAGATACAATATGAAAGTTGAATAGAAAGAGAACAGAAAATCCGATTATTTTAGACACAACATGGGTTGAGGTTTCCTCCTAGAGGTTATATTGGGATTAGCACCAGCTGGCTTTGAATAAATTAATTCGAACTACATCTTAAAAACACACACTTAGCAACCAGAATATCGATTTTATGAACATTCTGTCTTGAGATGCAGTTGTTCAACTGCACAAGCTAAATGCCATTAACAGTAAGAGCAAGTCTCTGAACCAATTAACCTATTTTCTGCAGTTGCTGCGCCACCAAAATAAAAAGAACATTTCTCAGATGGTATTTGTCATCCTAAGCTCTCATATGTCCCCGAGAAAAGAAAATAATTTATTGCCAGTAATCGGGTAATCTAAACTTTTTCTCTTCCCTTGATCTTTTAGCAAGATAGGACTTGAACAAAACAACATAATAATATTTTGTTCTTAAAAAGACCCAAGGCAACCTAACACTAGCTCACCTCCTTTCACCTTTTTGCATTTACCTCTGAGGTGTTCAGATTTAACTAATGGGGGAAAGTCAAGGAAAAGAGGCTAGAAAAGAATTTCATCAATAGCTCCTGTCAATTTTTCATTATTATGGGATACTCCCTTCCTATAATAGGAAACCACTCAAGAAAAATAAGGCCAGCAAAGACAGGGACATTCACCAAGCCATCTGCTTAATAGGAATATTTAATCCATCAAACGAGACCCAAGGGGGACCCCAAGAGAGAGATGAGGCTGGAGAAAGCCGAGTTGCACACTCGGGCTATGAAGATTGACCCATGGGAGCAGAAGTTGTATGTGAACGAATATTTTTTAAATCCTGTGTATACTGTGGCTATTACTATTATTATTAACATTACATTTCTTGAGAACATCCCTCTTTATAAGCCCTGACATAAATACTTTAAAAAAACATTGCCTTATCCCTTAAAATAACCCAGAGGGGTAGGTGCTATACTTACAAGCATTTTCCCTAGGACCATGCCAAGGTTCCGTGCCAAGGCCGTTCTGGGAGTCCCACCCACACGTGTCTGCCTACAAAATGCCTGGCCTTAGGACAATAATTCAGTTAGCATCAAAGGCTTTCTACACTTGAATCCTAACTTCATAATTTCCAAGCCAAATAACCTCACTGAAACTATTTCTCTGTGTGACTCAGTTTCCCGATTGGGGAAGTCGGGTATAACAACTGTACCTATGTCATAAATTTGCAAGGATTATATGTGCTGATGCATACAAAGCACTTAGAACCCGCCTCATAGTGGAAATTCGTTAATAAACGCTACTTTAGTATATTGCTATTGCCTTTCAGCACATACCTATCAGCCTTCTTTAGTAAATGTCTTCTATTCTTCTCTGGGCACTTTGAGTGACAACCCACCGCCCCCCCAAGACAAATGAGTCTTCCAGGAACAAGGGTGGATGGAATACTTGATACTGATAGGATATGTTTCCGAAGAATCCTCAATATAGTAAGCAGTTTGTTTTTTCAAGCATCCTCTTTTATTGCCCCAATTCAACCCAGGGGAGAAATCTTTTAATTTAGCAACTTCGATTTTAACTCTTTCTCAGTGACCCCAAGGATCTGTTCGTCATCTTACTGAGACAGGAACTTGGATCACATCAGAGATTTGTGAGTGAAAATAAGTCACTTGCTAATGAAGGTGTCTAGTTACCTGCCCAACATCCATCTCCCAGTTCACCGTTATCAACAGTAACTTCATCTGAGACCCAAAGGGATCACTTCTATTTCCTTATCATCTCTACTTCATTGTAAAGGAAGAATCATTTGCCACGGAGATGTTTGCAGATTTGTGACTACAAGGGACAATTATAATACCTTAAATGGTTTGACACCCTTTCCATGAATATCCCTTTTGATATTCACAACAAAACTATTACAGAGATATTATTGCACACAGCTACAAAAAAGAAGAAACCAAGGCTCAGTAACTGAACCACAACAGCCCATCGGTACCAAGTACAGCTGCTATCTTACCCTCTCTACAAAGTCTCCCAAATTAAACAGAAACGAGCCTGGTCAATGTATACATGAGACTTTCTCTCATTTTAATCTGAACTACAAGCCTTACTTTGCAACCCTAGTTACTGTCTCACTTCCATTACGGATGCACCGTGGTGAACATCTGTTGTATTTGCCTTCCTCAGCCTTCTTGTAAATATCATCCCAGTTTTCCTTTGAAACTACCTTTTCCATTCTCAGTTCATGAGACTTAGTAGGACTAACCTATTTCCAGCTACAAGATTGGGTATGGGCACCAGGTTTGGTCAATCAGAGCACATAGATCCTGGCTAAAGAGCCTGGTTCAAGGACTGGCATGCAAACCAAGCCTGACTATTATTCTATGTCCACTGGAAGCATCAGCAAAGAGAGGTTGTCTTTACCCTAGAGTTGCTTCAATTCTACACTCTAAGTCTACAACATGTGGAGATCTTCAGTGAAGAGAACTTACCTGCAAATAAAGCCAACACAGAGGAAAGCAGACCCAAAATAGGAAGAAAGCAAATTTTTCTATCAACATTTAAGTCCCTGGATTCAGCCATGCCTGAAGCAATGCTATCCCCTAGACTTTTCAGTTAGGTGAGCCAATAAAACCCCATGTTAATTTACATCCAAATGGGATGGGTTTCTTGGCCTTCTCCCTAATACTATTCATGCATCCACACATGCCTGCATCTATGAGCAGGCTGCGGTCCTTCTGAGTTGTGACCTGCCTCAGTGCGTGTCTGATACAGACGTGAGGGTTTGGAGAAGTGACGTGCCCTTGGTTCTCTTTCCATCATTCCTGGTACACTTCTCTGAGTCCTCAGGCAGTGTGGATGATAAATAACAAAGATGATGCATTGTCCAGCCCACTCCATTTCTTAAATAGGAAAAAATCATCTTTCTCTTCTCTCCTGTGCTTGACTAAGTAGGGAAACAACTCAGGTGTCATCTCTGCTAATGAGATGTCAGTAGGCTCCATGTAGAAGGGAGCCTAGTCCACAAGACTATTGAGGCAATAAAGTTGCTTCATTTCAAATTTGGGGTCTATTTTATGCCTATGTATACATACAGAGAAAAAAGTTTGAGGTTGGGACCCCTAGGATAGAAGGAATATGATTCCAAATCTCACGGCACTGGCTGCTTCTCCTATAACTTCATTTGCATCTAACGGGAAAATTTCTAAGATGATTTTCCATCAGATTAAATAAACTAATGAGTTGGGAAGTGGTCACCCTGGAAGACAACTTATGGTCCAAAGCTAGGAAGTCAAGGTCAGAGGCTGGGAAGCTGGGCTTGGCCAACTCGGTGGGTACTAGCCTTTCACCAGTGGCCACTGGAACATTTCTGAGAAACAGGACATAGCAGAGATTCAAGCAAGAGGAGAACTTCAGTGTAACAAACCCTAAGAGTGCTCTAGGAGAAAAGCAAAGGCCAATTCAAGATGGCCTGAAACTTAGAGATGGAATCTTTCAGGCTCACAGAAAGCAGCTCTGTGTTGTATCAACTTCTCAGTCAGATAGCCATGGGCTTGAATCTGGCCTGAGCCACGAGCTCTGCAACCTTGGAAAAGTTACTTTACCTTTTCTAAGCCTCTTTTTTTCCCCCTCAACGAAATGGGAGGCCTCGTGGGACTGTCACGAGCATTAAATGAATGAGCAAGCCCCCTGCCATGTATGAAACACTGAGGATACTGCTTTGCATATGGGAAGTGCTCAATAAACTTGAACTCTGCTATCAGAACTAATCACAGTCACCACAAGGGATTGGAAATATATGGAAAGTCTTCTTAAAGAAGGACATTTGAAAGAATTCAAGAACATTATAGCACAGGACTTGCGGACCCGAATTCACCAAATTGTAAGAAGCTATTTCCAGAAAGGACAAAAAGTCTCGCCAGAACTGGCAGAACTTCAACCCAAACCTACTATGGGCTGGAAGTCTGGGCTTCTTGCTCTAACATCCAACCCAGACAGGGATGAATGTGGCAAAAGAAACTAGGGCAGGGTGCCCAGTAAGCTTTACCAGTCAAGCCAATAGGTAGCGAGACCCCATCTATTGTTTGGATAAGATTCTGGGCAGGACAAGCTTAGTTCCCTGTCTTTGTATTTATTTTCTTTCACTTTAGTTTCTGAGTAAGAGATCCTTTTGAAAACACTCAAATTTGCTTTGGGTGAAATAAGGAAAAAAGAATTTTTCAAACTTGAGACATAAGATAAGGGGAGTGGGGCACCCACAGAGGACAGCCATGAGACCACAAAGTAGAGGTGTCATGTGTAACTGTAGCATCTGGAGATATGAGAAGACAGGGAAGGAGAGCCATGGTCCCTGAGCCAGTTTCCCAAAGGGATTTTCTTTGTCAGTACCAGAGTTTGCTTCCTTCCATGTTTTTCTTAACAGACTGAACTTTTGTTGAAATGACCAGCCATATCACATAAGAATTTCTTGGAAAGTTTCTGGAAATAATACAGCTGCCACAAAGAAACCTCTTACTTGAAAAGGGATGCTTTTAAGAACCCTAGAGTCAGTTCTTAGGCATTCATAAGCAAATCAGAGCTCTTAATATTGTTTTCTTCCTTAAGTCTAAACAGAAAGCCTGGAGCCATAGACTGTCTTTGTGGTTTTACAAGGTGATTGGAGTATGACTTTTTAAAGGACTATCCCAGTCTAATATACGAGAACTTGTACAACTGCTGTGCCTCTCATATTAGTCCTTCCCTTATTTGGAAGAACTAGACCATAAAATTGATAGTAACTGCACTATGACTTTGGAAGTTGTTGATATGACATAACTCTTTGGGCTTAAATTGGGTCCATTAAAAATGGTTATGATGTGATGCTTGTTAAAATATTAACAATTATCACTTCACTCTTTAAAATTAAGAAGAAATATGGAATTTACTTAGAAAATTTAGGAGAGGCTAGAATTGGGTAAAGGGCAGATTGATCTCTTTCAGGAAGAGGTCCCCAAGAGTGAACCGAATGTAAACTCTGTAGTAGAAAATTCAATCAAGTTAGGAAACTAATCTAAATCAAGTTAGCACCACTGACCATCCTAAAATGGAAGGAATGTAACAGAAGAAGGATGCCTTGAAATTTACGAATGCTCAAGCCTCATTGGACTGTCTCCTCTACATTTGTCTCATATCCTGAGTGGCAATAAAATATTTTGGTGGGCTTCCCTGGTCGCACAGTGGTTAAGAATCTGCCTGCCAATGCAGGGGACACAGGTTTGAGCCCTGGTCCAGGAAGGGGAAGATCCCACATGCTGCAGAGCAACTAAGCTCGTGTGCCTGTGCTACTGAGCACAACTACTGATCCTGTGCTCTAGAGCCTGTGAGCCACAACTACAGAGCCCACATGCCACAACTACTGAAGCCCGTGTGCCTAGAGCCTGTGCTCTGCAACAAGAGAAGCCACTGCAATGAGAAGCCCACACACCACAATGAAGAATAGCCCCCGCTCACTGCAACTAGAGAGAGCCCATGCACAGCAATGAAGACCCAATGCAGCCAAAAATAAAAATAAATAAATTTAAAAAAATAAAATAAAATAAAATATCTTGGTTATCAATCAAGTCATTAAGAAAGTGATGGGAAATCACGCTCTCTGACTTCAGACTATACTACAAAGCTACAGTCATCAAGACAGTATGGTACTGGCACAAGAACAGATATATACATCCATGGAAGAGGATAGAAAGCCCAGAGATAAACCCACACACCTATGGTCACCTTATTTTTGGTGAAGGAGGCAAGGATATACAATGGAGAAAAGACAGCCTCTTCAATAAGTAGTGCTGGGAAAACTGGACAGCTACATGTAAAAGAATGAACTTAGAACACTCCCTAACACCATACACAAAAATAAACTCAAAATGGATTAAAGACCTAAATGTAAGGCCAGACACTATCAAACTCTTAGAGGAAAACAGGCAGAACACTCTATGACATTAATCACAGCAAGATCCTTTTTGACCCACCTCCTAGAGACATGGAAATAAGAACAAAAAAACAAATGGGACCTAATGAAACTTAAAAGCTTTTGCACAGCAAAGGAAACCATAAACAAGACAAAAAGACAACCCTCAGAATGGGAGAAAATATTTGCAAATGAAGCAACTGACAAAGGATTAATCTCCAAAATTTACAAGCAGCTCATGCAGATCAATATCAAAAAAACAAACAACCCAATCCAAAAATGGGCAGAAGACCTAAATAGATGTCTCTCCAAAGAATATATACAGATTGCCAACAAACACATGAAAGAATGCTCAACATCATTAATCATTAGAGAAATGCAAATCAAAACTACAATGAGGTATCATCTCACACCAGTCAGAATGGCCATCATCAAAAAATCTACAAACAATAAATGCTGGTGAGGGTGTGGAGAAAAGGGAAGCCTCTTGTACTGTTGGTGGGAATGTAAATTGATACAGCCACTATGGAGAACAGTATGGAGGTTCCTTAGAAAACTAAAAATAGAGCTACCATATGACCCAGCAATCCCACTACTGGGCATATACCCTGAGAAAACGGTAATTCAAAAACAGTCATATACCACAGTGTTCATTGCAGCTCTGTTTACAATAGCCAGGACATGGAAGCAACCTAAGTATCCATCAACAAACGAATGGATAAAGAGGATGTGGCACATATATACAATGGAATATTACTCAGCCATAAAAGGAAATGAAATTGAGTTATTTGTAGTGAGGTTGATGGACCTAGAGTCTGTCATACAGAGTGAAGTAAGTCAGAAAGAGACAAACAAATACCGTACGCTAACACATATATATGGAATCTAAAAACAAAATGGTCATGAAGAACCTAGGGGCAGGACGGGAATAAAGACGCAGACCTACTAGAGAATGCACTTGAGGACACGGGGAGGGGGAAGGGTAAGCTGGGACGAAGTGAGAGAGTGGCACAGACATATATACACTACCAATGTAAAACAGATAGCTAGTGGGAAGCAGCCACCTAGCACAGGGAGATCAGCTCGGTGCTTTGTGACCACCTAGAGGGGTGGGATAGGGAGGGAGGGAGACGCAAGAGGGAAGAGATATAGGGATATATGTATATGTATAGCTGATTCACTTTGTTATAAAGCAGAAACTAACACACCATTGTAAAGCAATTATACTCCAATAAAGATGTTAAAAAAAGAAAGAAAGTGATGGGAAAATAGGAACCCAAGAAATAATTCTACATGGCTCTTTAAGAAGTCAGCCCTTACCAACAAGAAGGTCATTAAGCAGATAAACTATTAGGTGTTCCTTGCTATCAAAACATTTTTGGGGACTTCCCAGCAGTCGAGTGGTTAGGACTCCACCTTTCAGTGCAGGGGGCATGGGTTCGATCCCTGGTCGGGGAACGAGGATCCCACATGCCCTGGGGTGTGGCCAAAAAAAAAATTTAATAAATAAAATTGCACACCTCTATAAATAAATAAATACATTAAAAGAAAACATTTTTGAATTAGGAAGTTCGGTGAAAGTGTGGTCGTTCATTCTGAATATAAGTAATTTCAGACCAGCACATAGTTGAACACAGTACCCACGCCACAGTTTGATTTGAGAGGCCTGTGAAGCCTTCCACCTCCAAAATATGATCCCTTGATCTCTTTTTTTTTTAGATATGGTAACTAACCCCCTTCCTTACCCCCTCACTGACCCCTCCACAAACATCACCCACCCATTTTTGAGGTAAGACATCTTATTTTCAAGAATGTACTATTACAATGCACACATTTTGTCCAGGAGGATTAATTTCTAACCCACTGCTACAGATTCCTTAGTTTATTAGTTGAATTTGTTGCTAACTCTACTATGGTTCAATTTCTATCTGTAAATTAGGGAATAATAATGGTATTTACCTATTAGAATTGCTTGCAAATTAAATAATTCATGCAATGTGTCTGGAACTCAGTAAGTGCTCAACAGATGTTGGCTCATTTTGTAATTGTCGGTATTGTTTGTAAGTGATTAAGCTGAAAGTCTCATGCTTATGACTACAGAACTGAAAAATATAGAAGTAACAGGGAAGGAAAGTTCTGTCATGCAGAGAGCAGCCCAGTTAAACCACACAGCACAGGGGACCACAGGATCAGAGGAAGTGGGGACAGGCATGAAGGTAGGGGTTCTTATACCCTTTTCTGTTCCTCTACTTCTGAACAAATCTTCTCCAATCCCAGTATATCCTCTGAGAAAGTGAGAAGGAAAATAATCTCTTCAAATTTCATTAAATGGTTCAGAGGCCACTTTTTTTTCGCTTCTAAGGAGAACAAGGCTGCATGATTTAAATGCTCCTAATGAAAGATTTTCTCAGCTCTGTTAATTAGTGTCAATTGCAATGGTGGTTTCTGTTTCAAATTCATTCTTGTTCACCACTTTACCCTTACATGATGCTACAAAAGGCTGCAGCAGGCAAGAGGTAACCCCTACTGGATAATCTTCAGGCAAAATGGTTGGGATGAATTCCTGAGGGCCCCAGTGAGGTTTGTTTATTAATTTCATAGTGAAGAACAAGACAAAAAAGTGAGAGCAAGTATGTAATGAACAACCTGACGCAGCTGTCAAGGTGGAAAGGTGTGATGGGGAATAGAAATGTGTTGAAAGTGCACGTACTGGGATATCTCATAGCAAATACCAAGGTCTGTGGTTCGGATTCCAGTTATGCCTGGATGATTGAAAAGGCTACCAGTAGGAAAGATACCTAGGTAAGCATCATTCATCTCCACTCATTCATTCATTCATTCAATCCATATTTATAGAGCTCCTACATAGGATGCAGTTCACAATTTTACCGGAAAGACAGACATCCAAATGAATCATACAAAAGAATAGATGGATGGATGGATGGATGGATGGATGGATGGATGGATGGATGGATAATAGGTAGGTATATAGTTAATGGTACTGGGTGATAAATACAAGAAGGTTAACTAAAGATGAGATGACAGTTCACTGTAAAGGGACTGATTTATTCTTCAGGAAAGGGAGGTTATGTTCTAAAATGACATGTATAATTCAGACCTGAGGGATATGTAGCAGTGAGCCAGGGAAAGGTTTAGGGGGAAAAGGCAGTAAGAAAAGTATGAGTCTCCACTGCGCTGAAGCAGACCTCGTCCTTCATCCCCTCAACACCAAGAAGCAGTTAAGGAAACCCAGCATTGGAAGGCGGGCAGCTTATAATCGAAGATCCTGTCTTTGGAGGTTGGGCATGGTGAGATTTTTTGACTATAGGTGGGATGAGGTGGGACAGGACAACGTCAGCCCTCCTCTCAGCGGCGAGGAGTCATGGCTGTAGGAGATGTAAAATCTGTGGATGAGAACGACCTTCTAGGGTTTTCGTTTTAGCTTAAACAAGAAGATAAATGACCCGCAACACTTGCTGTAAAGACAGGGAGCTGACATGTTAACTTTAAGCTTCAGAGTAATGATATCCCTTCAAAAGTATTTATATTACACTCACATGTGGCTTTGGAATGAAAACCAAATGGCAAGCAATAAAACTCTTCTAAGACAACCCATTCTGGCAAGTAACTGGAATCCTGAGCTCTTTAGTAAAAGCGAATGCTGCTTCTTCCAGTTAAGTCGTGTGCCCCTGATTGGTTCCACAGACCAACAAAGGCCTTCAGAGTCCTAGACTTCCCAATGGCCAAGGGGATGGCAATGAAAATTATTCCAGCTTCCTTAACTGGACGCTCACTCAGCCAGCTGCTTTACAAATCAACAGTTAGTAACTAAACATACAGACCCTAGGGCCGCAATGTCTGGAGTTGAATTTTAGCTCCAACATTTGACAGCCAATGTGATCTCGGGCAAGTGACCTAACCTTTTTAGCCTCCGTTTCTACATCTGAGAAATGGAGACAGCAACAGCACCTACCTCACAGCGATGTGAGGAAGATTAAATGATATACATCAAAATCAATACATGGGAGACGCTGGAGCACAGTTTGCCATTAGGAGGGTGATTACTAATCCTCCCCACAGCCCAGACAGAGACCTATTTAACAAATTAGGTTCAGAGAAAATAAGAAAGACGCCACAAAACATACAGCTAAGTAAGGGGCAGGGCTGAGAGTCAAACATAGGTTTGCATTGGTCCACGTCTTTCCCACTGACTATACTATGTTCCCTATAAGCAACAGCAATGAGTACATATGAAGGCAAGAAAAGGACCAGAAACCAAGGTGGTACAAGCACCATTTTCTGAAGAAGACAGGTTGAGAATTTACTAGCAATGATTCCCCGGCCAAAGCACCCTTCCCACCTATTTGTAGCCCAAGTCCTGTTTATCCTCAAACAGAGGGAATATAGCAAAGGAAGGATGCCTTGAAACTTACAAATGCTCAAGCCTCATTGGACTGTTTCCTCTACATTTGTCTCATATCCTGAGTGGCAATAAAGTATTCTTAAGAAAATGATGGAAAAGTAAGAACACAAGAAGTCCTGCATGGTTTTATAGGAAGTCTGCCCTTAACAACAAGAAGGTCATTAAGCAGATAAACTATTAGATGTTCCTTGCTATCGAAACATTTTTAAATTAGGAAGTATAGTGAAAGCGTGGTCATTCCTTCTGAATATAAGTAATTTCAGACCAGCACATAGTTGAAAGCGATACCCACTCCATGGTTTGATGTGAGAGGCCTGTGAAGCCATTCCACCTCCAAAATATGACCTCTGGCCCTGTTTATCCTGTTACCAGTTTAAAGGTCATTTTTGCAGAGATGTTCCCTACCCACTGCCCTGTGCCTCTGGCCTAGCTTAGCTCCTTCTGGTGAATGCTCTCTTTTTTTTTTTTTTTTTTTTTCTGGTGAATGCTCTTAAAGACACTGGAGCTTTCCTTACGAATAGTCATCACAACTACATTGAAATATTTGTGATGTAGTTATTTGTTTCGACTCCATTTCTTCCAGGAGAATGTAAGTTTCATGAAACAGGATGAGTCACCTTATCTAGCCTTAGATCCAATGCATGACACATAATAGGAACTCAATAAGTACCTGACGCATGAGTGGACTTTTGGTCCAAGAAAAACATTGCCAGATACTGGGGCACAACATACTTGCAATAACATAATGAACTTGTTAGCAGTGGAAGCAAAAATCACCATAAAGTCAAAAGCTAAATCACTAATTTTTTCCAATATCAAAATAAGGTCACATGAATTATTTACTAAACATGACTTTGCTATTAGGTGAAGAAGGAATCAGAAGGTTTGTGTGTATTTCAGTGAGCAATATTTATTTTGATACTGTTTTATAAATACCAAACTAGTCAACCAATAGATTGAGGCTGTCTGCCCAGAGAGTTAAGTTACCTCAGTTATCTGGAAAGAGTACAAGGGTCCCCATGTTTCGATTTTGGAGTCTTGAATTCTAATTTAATTCTCAGTGCATCTATAACAATCGGTTATAGATTGAGCATTTTTCAATTAAATCTTAAGCAGGTGCTCATAACATTAACAGATAGAAGCAGCACTGTTCTCATTTAAGCCAGGATGAGTCTCCTAAGATACACCTGTCTTGTCCACTAGATGCTCTGCAAACAATACAACTATGCAGCCTTTAAGCATGGCTCTTAGGAACCCTCCAGGGTTCCAAGGAACCCAGTTTGAAAACACAGCCAACACTAGCAGAGATTTGACTGATACCTTCAATGCCAGTTACCTGCTCCTGTGCTGAGATTACAGTCAAACGAGGCTCTTACAGCATTACACACAGCAAAGCAACTCTGAGGTGGACTCATCTCTGAGTCAATCCATAAAGCTATGTGAGTGTCACACTGATCATTGTAGCTATAATCCCTACCTTAAATACATTCTTCTCCTCAGTATTTGAATATACCCAGAGAAAATGATTTGTGATATACTGCATTTAACCTTAATAAATAAAGTAAAATCTATTTTCAATTTTAGATGTGGCATGGTTTCTATATTTTTCACCTAAGAACTAATTTCGGGAAAAAAGACCCATGAATATACATTTGCACTTTGTAGAAAAGTACAAGATTTATCCAGCTCAAATAAGAAAAGCTCCTGGCCTCATGGAAAACAGGCTGGTAAATTCCTTTAAGTGACTTCATTCATTCACTCATTGTAATAATATTTCTTTTTTTATTGAAGTCTAATTGACTTAAAATATTAGTTTCAGGTGTACAACATATTGATTCAATATTTTTATACATTATGAAACGATCACCATGATAAGTCTAGTTACCATCCATCACCATACAAAGTTATTACAATATTATTGACTATATTCCCTATGCTGTACATTACATCCCAGTGACTTATTTTATAACTGGAAGTTTGTACTTCTTGATCCCCTTCACCTGTTCCACCCATCCCCCACCCTAAAAATATTTCTTGAGCCTGCACTATGCCACTGTAGCCTTAGAAAGTCTACACACCTCATTTGTTCCATCAATCATGCCAGCATATATTCATTGTGTGACTGCCACGTGCCAAGAGCCTGCCTTCGTGGAACTCAGAGTCTTGCCAGTGAGAAAGATTCCTTTCAGTAAACAAATCAACTAGAAAATTGTAAGTAGTGATGAGACTATGAATAAATGAAACAGAGTCCTGAGATCGACCATGACAGTCTACATATAAAATATAGCTAAAACATTTCTGGAGCCCTACCGATCTAGCAATTGAAACCTGTTGAAAGTGTAAGAAACAACTTTTGGGCTTCCCTGGTGGCGCAGTGGTTGACAGTGCGCCTGCCGATGCAGGGGACGCGGGTTCGTGCCCTGGTCCGGGAGGATCCCACGTGCCGCGGAGCGGCTGGGCCCGTGAGCCATGGCCGCTGAGCCTGCGCGTTCGGAGCCTGTGCTCCGCAACGGGAGAGGCCACAGCAGTGAGAGGCCCGCGTACCGCAAAAAAAAAAAAAAAAAAAAAAAAAGAAACAACTTTTATAGGCAATGCCAACAACCTATATTCAAACAGCCCCTAGAGCTCACAGCCCCTCTTTGAGCTCTAGGTGACTCTTAGATTTCAGTGCTTAGTAGGAAGCACAAGAACTTCATTTCTAAAGTCAGCTATTTTTTTTAAACTGCTGTTCAGGATAATTTTTGCACTATCATTGTATCTGTTTTCTCATGTCTATCCATCTATTCAAGTAAGTTATCACATAGATAACAAGTTCTAGAACAGAGACAGTGAAAAGGAAAAGAAAAATTCCTTTGCCAGAAAAAAACAATAGAGTCAAGGAATTGGAAAATTGTGTGATTTAATTTAGAGTGAGGACACAGGATTTAGAAAGCTCCAACTAGTAATGGTGTTATAGATAAAACTGTTCTTGGGGAGATAAAAGTGCCATTTAGATAGGGAAAGAGAAGCAGACGAAGCATTTCAGATGGGGAGAAGAGTTTATATAAACAAAAGTTGCATAATCTATCTTTCTATCTATGTGTTTGTCTAGCCACCCATTATGGTTCCAGTCGCCATGCTAAGTAAGTGCTTTCCATACCTCATCTCATTTAGTCCTTAAAACATAATAGGTAATAAAAAATTCATTATTACTCTCATTTGTTTTAGATTGTGTTTCTTATACATAGAGCCTGAAGTACGAATTCAGGTGCATGTGACTTACTGGGACAAGCAGGACCCAGACAGGGTGAGGAAAGTGAGCCATCTTAAAACACAATTTTAGGAGGCAGTCCTTCTCAGGGTTGTGCAACTTGCATGACCTGGCCAGTGAACATCTCCGTAAACTCTGCCCTCTAGATGCTTCACTGTCCTCACCCTAGTCCGAACCCTTGGGCGAGCGCTTTAGAACAAACTTGTAATGAATGGGGTTAGGCAGGAGAGTGAAGGTGAGAGAGCAGGTGAAGAATGTGGTCCTAGGAGAAGTCTAGCCATGGGCTGACCCACAGCAGGAGTGGCCTGGTGCCTAAGTGGCCCCAAAGAATGGTGCACGGGAGCTGGCCTTCTGTACCCGCTGTATCAACAGGTCACTGACGGCCCCTGGGGAGGGCAAAGGTATAAGATGTTAGCTGCAGCAGCCGGGGGCTGGGTGCAGTGGTAGTTAATGAGAACCTGCACGGGTTAAATTGCATCCAGTACATCATTTTGAATAAGCAGAATCTAATACTTACAGAGGCAGCAAATCTTTAATTGCTGGTCTTCAGGGAAGCCCTGATGTATAGCATTTGCCAACTGTCCTGGTGTAAATCCTCCCACCAAGGCTGATTTCAAGCTACCAACACAATCTGTGAATGCGGAGTTGGCAAGACGTGTGGCCAGTCTCCAGCAACAATGCATGGGGCTCAGGCAGTTTAGCGGTCAGAGGAGAACCAAAATTTGATCTCAGGTTGCCTGACACATCAAGGCATATCCACAGTGCCAGAGAGCATGAGGCAGCAAACTCTGCCTGTCAAGAGCCAGGTAGGAAATATATTCTGCTTTGTGGTCTCTGTCACAATGAGTCAATTCTGCTGTTGTCGTGTGAAAGCAGCCACAGGCGATACGTAAATGAAGGATATGGCTTTGTTCCAATAAAATTTTATTTACAAAAACAGGCAGTGGGTCGTGTTGGGTCCATGGGTTGTATTTTGCCAACATCAGCTGTAGATGTTATTTAGTATTTTTATAATAAATCACATCTGCTATTTACTTACTGAGCAGGTCCAACACTAAAGTGATGGAAGAGAGGCACCTAGAACACAAAATTTGCCTCACCCTAGGTCTGGTCCTGTTTTTGAGCCACCTGAACCAGATTTACAGGTGTATTGATCAGGGCTCATTTGTTCAAATCTGAATCACTTTAGCAGAAGAGGATATAACACAGGGAATTAAGAGCTTGCAAAATTGCTGGAAGGGCTAAGGAAGCAGGTGAGGCAAGGCAAGCAGCCTACCAGGGAAGCTTCTACATCTGCCTCCCTCAAGAATGTGGGCAATCAGGAGGCTGCCCATGGAACTGCTGAGTTCAAAGACACAGTCACACAAGCATGGTCCAGGATCAAGGCCACCACCACTGCCATTCAACCCCCAGGAACTTAGCGAACGGTACTAGGACACTGCTGCAAACAAAACCAATGTCTACAGGCTCATGCCTGCCAGCAACAACAGCTGAAGTCACAGGAAAGTGCCCCTGCCTCGCGTCCATCTTCCCAATACCAGCTGCATGCACCTCTGGGGACCGAATTTTCTTCCAGAACCCTAGCTGCAAGAGAGTCAGAGAACTGTGTATTTTAGCTACTCAACTGGTGACACTAGAAGAGAGATGAAACCAATGCTGAGTGACACTTGACTGCATTCACCATAGTAGGCCTCCTGGCAAAGGCTTTATTTTCTGAGAACTTAAGGGTACCTGTCCAACAAGCAAAAGACTTCCCTGGGACAAAGCCGGTTCCAATCAGAAGTTCCTGCTGGTAAAGGAAACACCATTCGTGCCAACACACACACACACACACACCCACACACACACACACACACCCGAGAGTGTATGATGGCACTGGTGGTAGGGATCAGAAATGTCTAGCTGAGGGATAGAGGGTAAGAGTACAAGATACTAGAGAAGATTTGCTTCAGGCATAAGGAACTGGGTCAAGGAATGCCAGGCATGGTAGTGGTCAGAAGTAGTGAAATTAGGAGCCCTACAGGATAGGAGAAGGCTGGCAGTTGCTAAGGGGTGAATGCAAAGGGAAAGCTGAGGAAATGCCCTACATAGGTCATTTGCCTTAAGGGAACCATCTCTTTAGGACTGCCATACGGGGTGCAGTTAAGTAATACTAAGCATGTTATAAATACACCAAGCTCTACCAACTGCGATTCGTCATCATTTCCATGAAAAAAGAAAATGTATAAGTCAATACGGTGGAGCTATTTCCTTTAAAAATGTTTTGTGTTACAATATATGACATATACAAACGTACGTTCCATAGGTGTGATTATAGATTAAAATAATGAAATACTCTTGTATCTGCCATGTAACTTAAGAATTTTACAGCTGAAGCTACCTGTGTATTTTCCCTGATATTTCTGACTCATTCTCTTTCATTATCCCAAAGTTTATAATTTTTATTCCCTTGCTTTAAAAAATATAGCTGATCACATATACTTGCAGTCTGAAATTATTTCAAGTTTGCACACCTCAAGTTATTTCTAACTGATAGAAATTAATACTATTGCTAACGAACGTTTGTCAAAACCTATTTATCAGAATTAGAAAACGAACAGAAGTCTTGTGTGTTTCCAAAAAGGATGGAAAAAAGAAAGGCAGATATCTTCCATGAATGCTTAATTCACCTTGTAATTTGAGCAAGTTTTCATTTAAAAAAAACAGTTTAATCATAAAATGCTTTTAGACATGCCAGCCGGCTAAAACAGTGCCTAATTTCAACTGTTTTTCACAATGGTGAGCAAGTCGCAGAGTTAATGAAATTAAGCTTCCTTCATTTCCCTCAAACTCCCCCCACAAAGAAGAGCTGTAACGTACAAAATGCTGCCTTAAGTGCGTGGCCCTGCTGGTTTCCAGGACTGGAGCCATCACTGATTTGTCACACGGTCCTCTTAACAACATATTTGTATTTTGCAAAATGTATAATTTTTTGTAGCCCCTGAACAAATATATTTACATAACTGTGTCTAACGAGAAATTACATTTAACTTCTCAGAAATGACAATAACTAAAACCTGAACTGCCAATTCCACTTCATTAGTGTGGTAGAAATGCATTCCAAATGTTAATAAAAATTCCAACATGCTGATAAATTAGAGCTTCTAAGGAGCATGTGACACCTTGGTTAATATATTCAACCTCAATTATATTTCTCTTCAGCACCCTGTTATCTGGAACCTTTGCTGGCAATCAGAGGTGCTGTTTTTCAGCGGCCAATTTTCTAGATAATGTAGCTTATCAACACTGTGGGTAAACTTGCCAATGGAATCAGGCTGCACTGAACCACACACACGCTAATTGCATCCCTTTTTTATGCATATTTACAGACTGTCACTTCAAAGAAATCAGTGGCCCATTGAGGCACCCAGTTAGCTGGAAGAATTGCCTCTTGCAAATGAAAATTAGCAAACAAGCTAGTGATAAATATGAAATGAACAAAGTATAAAAATACTGTTTTGTTCCGAAACTTCCTTGTCATCCCAATTTATACTCGCAAATGGAAGGAGTTTGGAACCTAGGATGTGCCTTTTGTTTCAAACGAAGACAGAAAGAATTCTTCCTTAAACCCACTAACTAGGTAAAAGCCTATTAGCTTTTCCCTCTTCTCCCACGCCATCCCCACCCCAAATTTCTATTCTCATAAACAGGTTATTAAATCCCGTATTAGATTTGGTTTGGAGTTTGAATAGACAAATGACATGTTAACACTTCAGAAACAATTAACCCTGGGAACTTAATTAAGTTCTTCTGACTTTAAGGAAGCACATTGCCAAATAATGTTTCTAAACTCTCTCAATTTGTTCAGGAATAGCAATGCTTTCCTTCTCTCAAGTCTTCCTAGGTTCAACAGCAGAAAGCTTTCGCTGGCTATATATGGATAAAGGTTATGGTGTCAGGAGCCTGCTGTAATCTGACTAACTCAGAGCGAGTATAAAAAAAGACAGGTACCAAAAAATAACAATAATTTAAAAAAAAATTTCCAAAAGCCCCAAACACTGGCCATATATAAAAGAGAAAACGATCTTATAATTATGTCCTGGGAACTGCACACACACAAAAATACTGAGACCTGGGCTGTGTGTTTGTCTGAAATCCTTTCCCTTGCTTTTTACGATAACATTTTGAAATCTTTCACCACGAGGACAATGTTTTGAAGGCAGTATTAGGTTTTGGAAAACATGTCATTTTAATATAAGCAGGTCATTTTAATATAAGTTAAAATAAACCACATACCAATTAAACTATAAATACTTTTAAAGGTCTTGTGCCAGAGCGAGCAATTTAGAGTCGCAAAACTCAACAAATAAATGGCACTTAAAGTCTTAGCTTACAGCTCAGGTTCAATGATACTTTATTTGGTTTGGAGAACCGAGCATCACGCCTGCTGTATTTCACAGTTTCAACAGACTCCTAAATTCCTCATCACTAACATTAGATACACAATGTCATTTGAGAGTTTTTTTTCTTTTTAAGAGCACAAGCAATAACATAAATATTGATACAAACACCGGGGGAAACATTGCTATTTTAAGAAACACACTACACCTACATGCCTACTGCTCCTTTCTTACATGAGAAAACAGGGTCCTTTAGTAAATTAGTGCTCATCTGTGTGCACTAATTTAGACAATTATTTTATATCACTTTCCAAGCTGACATACCATGGTGTGTTTATATGTCTGTCTCCCTGCCCAGACTGGGAACTCCTTGAAGACATGAATCTAGTTTTGTGCAAAGATGAATAAAACAGAGACCCCACCATTGAGGAGTTCAAGGTGTATGGGGGGCAGGGAAAGACACTTACTTATGCAGCTATCCGCTACAAGGGAGAGGAACAAAGTGCTACGAGATCCTAAGATAAGACCTGTTGGTTCTGCCCAGGGGTCTGGGGAAAAAAATCACACAATCGATGACATTAGAATCAGATCTTAAGAGATAAGTAACACTTCAATCCGGGAGGGAAGGGCATTTCAGGCGCATTGAACCACACAGGCAAAACAGAAGGCTGAAAGGTAAATGGACGAGTCACGGGAGAGATTTTTGGCGATGCTAAATCTTAGGCTGGGGGAGGGGGAGGTGGGCAGGAGCATCCACAGTATACACAGAGAGAAAGACCTGAATTCTGTCTATGGCTATGTCACCTTTACCTTTCCTATCTTTTGCTGGGGGAAGACAAAACGTGGGGAAGGCTATGTGAGCACTTGCGAAAGAGAAAAATTCTCATGAAGACTGACCAAAAGACACCCTGACTTTTAAAAATGTATAACAATTTTCATTTTTAAAGTTCACCTGCAGTGCTATCAAATTATAAATACATATTCACCCAGCACCTCTACAGGGTCTGTCTATAATACAGTAACACTGATTTCACAAGACACAAGAAGATCTTATCCTATTCCTCTATATGGACACACTGAAGAATGTGTCTCAATCACTCTTGATTCAAATATTAATAAATTTCCCTGTCTCTTAAAGGGGCTCATTGAAATTTGGCTCAATCTTTCGTCTTCAGAACGTCTGGAGGAAAAGACAGCAATCCCGGCTAATCTGGCAGAGCCTTTAAGAGTTTATCCAAAAACCTACTTTATTGAAGATGGTTTTGAACTTTAACATTCCGAAAACCTGCTTTTGTGAATGGGCAAAAAAAACTAACAAAAGGAATTACGTAATATCAAAGCTAGTTGGTTGGTTTCAGAGAAAATTTTTCAATTGATTAATACATCATTCGCTATTAGCTATTTTATAATATAGACACTGCTCCTAGAACATAAAAGGCAAAATAATAATGGTAATAGTAATACTAAAATAGCAGCAGCTTACAATTTTAGCCCACTCACTATCCGTCAGGAACTAAGCCAGTGACTTTACTTACAGTATGCCATCTAATCTCTAGAACATTCCCTTGAAGGAAGTATCTTCAGCCCTGTGTTTTATAAAAGAAGATACTGAGGCCATTTCTGTTGGACAAGGCTGCGAACTAGTTAACGGCAGAGCCAGGATTCCAATCGGGGACACAGCCTTCCAAGCCTGGGATGGTAACCACTGTAAGATGCTGCCTCTTTCTAAATAATGTGAGATTGTTTCTCTTTTTCAACTTGAGCTTGGCTAAATTGTTTGGGGGGGCAAAAAAAAAGCTTGAGCAGGGAGGAGAAGAACAAAGAGGGAACAAAAAGAGGGAGAAGAGAGAAGAAGGAGAAACAGAGGGCAGGGAGGAAAAGAGGGCCGAAAAAAAGAGAGAGAGAGAGAGAGAGAGAGGGAGGGAGGGAGGGAGGGAGGGAGGGGATGGAAGAAATGGAAGAAAAGCCAGTGAAAGCAAGAATCTCATTTTTCAGGATGCTCCCATAACACTCGCTACTCCCCATTCTCCACACTTTTTTTTTTAATTAAAGTATAACTGATATAAAATATGGTGTTACTTTCAGGTGTACAGCAAAGTGATCTGGTTACATACACTATTTTTTCAGGTTATTTCCCATTATAGGCTATTACAAGATACTGAATATTGTTCACCGTGTTGTACAGTAAATCCTTGCCCATTCTCCACACTTCCTTACTACTTTTTTCCCTGGTCCATCTCTCTGGTAGAATATAAGCTCCATGAGGGCAGGAACTGTATCTGTCTTGGCCGGTATCCCCTACGACTAGCACAAAACCAGCAAAGAGTGGGCACTCACTAAATGAAGAAATAAAATAAATTTTATTTCCTTCCCTTCATGGTTTGAATACTTCACTTGTCAACTAGCTGTTTTCTTGTTCTCTATAGCCTCAAAAAGAAATGTATCAATGCCTAAGACTACAAGGATAGAACAATTCCATTCTATTGTACCCATACATTTGCGATCGCAAATTATTTAGGTCTAAAGAGTGCCCTTTTGTTGTTACCATTAGTGTGCTCCTCCTAAGTAGGACCACTGGGCTCCTGTACTCTAATGCTCTCCTAATTTTTTATTCATCTTTGACTGAACACTGGAAGAATGTAAATCAAAGAGTAGAGTTCCTCTGCCTTCTAACTTTTGAAAAATTCCCTATAAGGCAGTTGGAGGATAATTCCATAACCAGAAATTTCACTGCTCTCAACATTCCACAGAGGTCAAAGATCGTTTTAACCATTTTTGTAACCAAAAAAATGAATACTTAACCCAATGAAGAATGGTTTTCAACTGGAGTGTTACCCCACTTTATACTATCAATCAAAACAAAATCATAGGTTTCAATATATAAACATTTGTTCTACATTCAAATTTGTAGAAATACATATTTGCTTCATAAATGAAAATAACCCAGCAGTTAAAACGTGTGTCAAGGATGTGCCCTTATCTTGCTGAGTTTCTTATTGTTTATTTTGCTTACGCTTCATCAGACACCTGTTTTGTACTGAAATCTTCATTAAAAGGTTTTCCTTTTTTTTTTTCCCCCCTCCTTTTCTCTCTTTTCCCAAGCCCCTTGCTTTTTGGATTAAAGCTACAATTTTTAATCTGTCTTCCCAGACTCCCCTTTCACTGGTCAGAAGGAGACTTTTCCTTTGTGTTAGAATTATTCACAGGACCCATGGAATGAAGGCTGAGCACAAAATAAACTCAGCTCACAGAAGAAAAAAAAAAAAAAGTGTTGCTTGAAGAGGATGGCTTTGGAACATTCACCAAGCTCAGGACGAAATAAACAAAACTAGAACTAACTTGGGAGCAAGAATATTCTCAGAACAAGCAGCCAAGCTGGGAGCCAGAGCAAAACAGAGCGTCCTGAACATCTGTTTTGTTTTCATTTCAGGAACGAAGAACACCTTAGTCCTCACTGATTGTTTTGCTCTGAGCAGTCCCTTTGGACTTTTGCTAAACCCAGAGGAAACCTGGGACAACTTGGACAAAATGTGAAAATGCAAAGCGTTTACTTAATATTTAAAAGAAAGAACAGAGAGAAAGAGAGAGAGAGAAAAGAGAGAGGTACCTTTGAAAGTTTTAAAAACTCAGGTAAAATACAATTTATTCTGACTATTTTTGACACAAATCGCCCTGTAATTGCCATTTCTGCAGGTGTCTCAATTACGAGAGTACGGTGTGGTTGTTTAAATGCCTATACATTTGTCTGAAGAAGAGAAAAAGCCACAACATTGTCTATTAAATGTCAAAAAGCCTTTTCTTTAACTATAGAGGGCTTGGACAGAACTCAGGAAATACTTCAACTGGAAAAGAAATGTTAAAAGCTACCCTTCAAGCTATTGGAAAACCTATTATCAAATGTTAAAACCTTAAAAAAAAATCCATGAGTATCCCGAGCTGGATTACAGATCTTTGTTTAGCAAAGGTTCATCATCAATGATAACCAAAGACAAAGTAACAATGGATGCAATCTACCTGCTCATTAGGAATCACGATGCTTAAATTAAGAAACTCAAGAACAGGTATCTGATGACGTGTGTTCTCTGGATGCAGGAATCACAGTTACTTACAGAAAATGCCGACGGTGTTTCTCTTTATCACATCTCTAAGTCATCATGTCAGCACTTTGGACGCTGCTAGCTGTCACTGTGTGTGAGAACCTAAGGAGAAGGGGGGAAGAAATGGACATAACTTTCCCTCAGAAAAAAACCATGTGGAAGAATATACATCATGTACATGCATAGGCAGACAACCTTTCACTTCTTTTTCTCCGTTCATAGGACATAATGAGAATTAATTAGCACATTCCTAAATCATGTGCCCCAATTTCCTCTCTAATGTGTGTATCTATGCATAAGTGAAGATTTTGTAAAGAAAGGAGACAGAAATCAGAAAGCTGAGGTCAGAGACAGAAGCACAGATGTACATATAAATGGATGTTCTGGGATTGTGTCTCTTTGTGATGCAGAATTACAAATGATTTTAATTCAACCCCTTCAACATGAGCTATCCTTTTTTTCTGTTCTAAACACAGTACCTACAAGCCCCCCAAATTCATCTCTTACAGACTTGGAAGATTTGAAAATTTCTCCAAAATGCCACATGTCAGTCAAAAAAGAAAATGATTGGCTTTTAAAATTATAATTTAAAGCACAGTGATGAGAGGGTATGTTTTCATTAAAATTTAACCCCTTTTTAAGCTCTTGTGTCTGGGGCTTTGGGGAACACACTGAAAACCTGGGGGCTTTGCCTGCATATCCTTCTGAGGAAAAAAAGCTACAAAACAAAAAGCACAGAATTACAATGTAGCCTGTGTTAAAATAAGGCCATGTCCTTCAGTATGTACCTCAGTACAGGATTTACTGCTCATTGTTTGAAATATACAGAAAAATCAAAGGTCTGTCACTTCCATTTACAAATGTTTAGAAATTAAATCTAACAGGTAAGGATTAATCCATACGTGTTCCTGAACCTTATTTTTTTTAATGGTATCATTTTCATATCCTCTGAGGGGAATCAATTTCTGTAAAGTGTAACCTTTTTGTAGTAGGAATAATCATTTTTGCATCATGGTAATATTCAATTAAAACAAATTATTTTAAAAGAGTATTCGACAAAGTAACCCCTAAACATAACAATATCATACAAAAACAATTGAGGGTTCAAAACATTTTATTGTCCTGTTTCTTTAGTCCAGCATTAAAAAGCATTACCTCAGCAATTACACAAATCTATACATGTGATAAAATTTCACAGAACTGTACAAAACAATAGTGCACATCGAAAAACCAACAAAATCACATAAGGTCTACAGTCTAGTTAAGAGTATTTTGTGAAAGTCAGTTTCTCACTTTTGATATGTACTATGGTTATGTAAAAGGTTACCATTAGGGGAAGCTGGGTCAAGGGTATGTGCTACCTCTCTGCTGTTTTTTACCACTTCTTATGTATCTACAATTATTTCAAAAGAAAAAAAATTACCTCCACACAAGTTTTATAAGTCTGAATTCCCAGACATCATGTTAGAGTTTCACAATGCAAGGAATCAAATAGATTCTCACTAAAATTTAGATCTACAACTTTCAAAGAAATTTCAGAAAGGTTGAAAAATACATCCTTCATACACTACTATGTATAAAATAGATAACTAATGAGAACTTACTGTACAGCACAGGGAACTCTACTCAGTGTTCTGTGGTGACCTAAATGAGAAGGAAAACTAAAAAAGAGGGGATATATATATACACATATAATTGATTCACTTTGCTGTACAGCAGAAACTAACACAACATTGTAAAGCAACTATACTCCAATAAGAATTAAACAAAGAATATATCTTTCAATTGACTCAGATTTGAGGAATGCTGGATTAACTCTTATCATCTTCCAAGTCCTAATGAAGAGCAGGTCTCTAACTTTCTCTGACCACCTTATACCTTGTTTGCTCCAATCTCTGTCCCTATCCACCACCCCAGGCAGAAACAATGTCTCCCTCTATTCCAGAGCAGTTAGGTTTAGGGGTTAAGAGCCTATAGTCAGATTGCTTCTGTGATACTACCTGCTCCACCGTAGCCAAATTGCTTAACCTATCAAAGCCTCTGTTGGCTAATCTGTAAAAAGGGGATAATACAGTATCTACTGCATAGGGTTGTTGTGAGGTTTACACGAAGCAATGGATGAAAAGAGCCTGACGTGTAGAAAGCACTACATCAAGGTCAGCGGTGACCTAGGGTAGTGCTTCGTCCATGCTTCTACTGTAGTGAGTGAGTGAAGGATAACAGGAAACCAGAGCCACACTGAGCTTCCTTTAAATGCTGGCCCCTCCTCTTGTTAACTACAGGATCTGCCCTCTCTCCAAGCCACAGCTCCCTTGTCTGAAAAACAGAATAATGATGCAGCGCCAGGCGCACAGTAAGCGTCCAGCACCAGGCGTTTTTGTTAGCGTTGCATCTACTACGTTATAAATATTTCTTTGGACTCTCTGTTTTGCTGCACTATGAGATCCTGATAGGCAAAGGTCAGCTACTATTCCAGCTTTCTGTCTCCTGCCCAGTGTCGCCACAAAGGAGATGCTCCGTAAATGTTTGTTAAATTGCAATTTTTAAAAAGCTCAGGATGGAAAAATGAAACTTTAAAACTAACCACTTGAAACACATCACAAAGAACCCCAGGAGTGAAAAGACATTTACAGGACCACTCTGGTTGCCGAAGGCTTTTTCTTTTTATGGTAATGGCACCTCTTTTAAGTTTTCAGAAACCGAATTTGTAAAAGTAAGCCTCAAGGAGAGCTGTAAGTTCCGGGTTCCAAAGCAGAGGAGGCATTGGCCAACAATCCTTGCTTTAAACCCTCAGGTCCCAGAGTAGTTAAGTAGGTGCAAGTTACACCTACAGAGGACACCACAAATCAATGGGAATGCCTTCCCTGTCTTTATTAACATACTCCCATGTGCTGTCTTAAGTAATACTCTTGAAAATTTAAGAAACGCCCACAATAATGGCCTGGGATGCTACAGTTTCCTGTAACAACGTTTATTCCTGTGCTCTCACCTCTTCATCACAAAGCAGTCTTGCCATCATCCTGAAGTCATTTAAAGGACTGGAAAATCAGCTTCAGGAAATAGTCGGTTTTCTGTCCTAAGTCCTTATGGACTGTGACTTGAGAAACCCTCCTGCAGATAAATCTAACACCCTAATAATTCAATATTTTTCTCCAAAACAAAACCATTAGCATTTTATTAGAAGAAATATTTCACCCCTCTCTCTCTCTCTATTTAAACACGCCACAGATGTAGCACTCTGTGTGGGTTGTTAGAAAGTCAAAGAATATAATTTCTTGATTAATTGCCATACACAGGATCCGAGTTATGCACAATTCTGGTAGTTAACCCCACCACCTCCCGTAAGCAGTCTTGCTAAACCTTCCAAATAAGCACATTTCTGATAAATCACTTGCAGCTATTTAAATGGATCAGGCTTTATTCCTTGGGATAGATAGATCATGTCATTCTCAAAGTGCAAGAACTACAGGAGAGAAATTCCACAGTAAACCTCTGCTGTGGTACCTTCGTTTCCCTTGCAGGCTTCAGGGAGTCTCAGTTAATATTTCTTAGCTTACTTTTAACTATCTTGTGGTCTCAGAAATGGTTGGTGATTCAGAAATTACATCAGGAGTCTAAAGATAGACTTCAATAAATGCAGCAGTTCTCGATCAGGAAAAGAAAATGCCTGTTGGTTTAAAGACTATTGGGAATCAAAGAGCTATTCTTAGTTGGGCCAGTTACAGTCGATCCCTCCAAAAGCAAGTTACCTTCTCTCCTCAACCATCCATCTACTTAACTGGGTTGCATGAATATAAATCACAGGGATCCCTAGATATTGGTAGAGTGCTCAATTCTGAGCTATGGGTAACTTTTTATGTACTTTTTTTCCCCACCACAGGCGGAAAAAGAAGTTTTGGGGCACAGTTTGCATATTGGTTACTTCACCAATGGAATGACTGATTTACCCAAGACAACAGGGCTGACAGCAGTAAAAGCAGAGGGAAAAGGTCGGGTCCCAGGTGTATCTGGGGGATGCTCCTTTATGCCACCCGACCTCAAGGAGTTACTATGCCACATTTTTTTTTTTTTTTTTTTTTTTTTTTTCAGTACGCGGGCCTCTCACTGATGGGGCCCCTCCCATCGCAGAGCGCAGACGCAGCGGCCATGGCTCACGGGCACAGCCGCTCCGCGGCATGTGGGATCCTCCCGGACTGGGGCACGAACCCGTGTCCCCTGCATCAGCAGGCGGACTCTCAACCACTGCGCCACCAGGGAAGCCCTATGCCACATTTTTATCACACAACCTCTGGCATGAAAATTCTTTGCAGGGGATCCTACATCCCTCAATTATGCTCTTCTTTTTCCAGTACAAGCATAACGATAAAAAGCATCTCAGTTCAAACAGGATTGGTCAACCAATACCTAAACAGCAAGCAACTGGCCCCTCTCGCCTTCACGGCCAATAAAGACCCTCAGACATCTCCTCCACTTCTCTGAAAATTTATCTTCTTTAACACTGGAGGTATGTTTCCCTAAATCTGAATTTATTTGGGATTCATCCAGACAACCCTCCCTTCTTTAGTTCAAAAAGTGTGCGGGGATACCCAGAATTCTGGAATGGATGAGAGTCAATTAATTGTGACATTCTAGTAAAGAAAAAACACCCACTGGTACCGTCTTCTTGAATCTCACATCCTTGTAAATCAGGGTCAATATATGTTCATTTAAAATAAAGAAAATGATTCGTTTTTAATATTCTTTTTAGTTTATATTACCTAAATGTCCCATAGTAAGCATACTCCACTTCTGCAAATAAAAATGTTCTTTGAAATGCATTTGACAGGGCTTCCCTGGTGGCGCAGTGGTTGAGAGTCCGCCTGCCGATGCAGGGGACACGGGTTCGTGCCCCGGTCGGGGAAGATCCCACATGCCGCAGAGCGGCTGGGCCCGTGAGCCATGGCCGCTGAGCCTGTGCGTCCGGAGCCTGTGCTCCACAACGGGAGAGGCCACAGCAGTGAGAGGCCCGCGTACAGAAAAAAAAAAAAAAAAATGCATTTTACAAAATTTTATATACATATCAATACCATGTCAAAAATACCATAAGGAAGTCTCCCTGAAGCTCGTGCCAAGTTTTGTTTGCTTTGTTGTTGTGGTTGTTTAGTCTTGTTTTTGCTTATTAAGTTTCCCTGACCATTCCAGTTTACCTCATTATTAGACTACAAGCCATTCAATAATTGACTACTAAAAAGTGTTTTACCGAATCCATAAAATGAGAATGAAGGGGAAAAAAAGAAAAAAAACATGAACAAAAATGTCCTCTAAGTTTTCCTACACATATCCTATAATTTTCCAGTTGGCTTAACCACTCAACATATTTAAATAACCAACCAACATATTTATTTAACATTCGGCAGATGGACATGATAGAAACATCATGATTTTCAGATGTACTTTTATAACTGCAAGGTTTTCTTCATGCCAGGATCACAACAGGTTCTTAAGGTAAAGCTGCCCCTACCTGCTGTTTCTTTGATGTTAGAACAACTCTCAACCTCAACATGTCCTCTCAGATTAATTTAAAGCAGTGGAAATCAAATCATTCTCTTCAATCTATTTTTTACCCACAGCATAAAAGAGACTATTTTACATGTTAATAGTAATCTGATGTGGTTGTATAAATCTGATATAAATATGATACTCTGTTTGGAAATGATGCTAATTTAGTTTAAAATGGAGATTACATTTCAACTTGTAAAAGAGCAGGATGGAATATTAGCATTCATGGCTGTTATATAATTTCCCTTTACACTACACAAGTGTTACTCAAAATCTTTTCTGAGCCTCTTTGTCCAAAGATTTCCCATTCTTCCTATAAGAAAAAGGACTTCTCTATTTAACTATAAGTTAAACAGGTGGTACAGACCCTTGAAAAAAGATTAACAACAACATTATAAATGCATTTTTGAAGAAACATTTAAAGTTACAGTGTAATAAACTGAACAGAATGTCATAAGAATGTCAAACTGGGCACAGTAAAAATAAATGTTATTCCCAAGGAAAATAAAAAGTCTGCATATTTATGTAACATTCAGCAGATGGACGTGATATTAATATAGGGTTTTCAGTTGTACTTTTATAGCTACTAGATTTTCTTGCCTAACTTGGCAACCCGAGGCACCATTTGAGTTTTGGATTTGGACAACACTGCAACAGATGTCCAGACCAATAAAATAAATTCCTTAAGGGCTCTGCTTAATTTGTGTAATTGATCAATTTTGGTTACATAGGCCTCAGCTCACCAGCATGTAACTGCCTTCCACAAAAGCTTTGCAGTGGGGATTTCATTCCATATGTTACTAGGGTTTATGGCCCCTCTCTTTGACAATGCTGCAGATAGAACAGGGCCTGGGGTGACACCTGTTGGCAACCAGTGGTGAAAAACAACCACTGATAGCAGCGGATGGTTCTGGGGCAGTTTTTCTCAAACTCAGCACCACTGACATTTTGGACCAATTCTTCGTCTGGAGGCTGTCCTGTGCATTGCAGGATATTTAGCAGCAACCCTGGCCTCTCTCACTAGATGAACCTAAAATGTCTCTAGACAGCGCCAAATGGCCCTGGGGTGACAACACCACCCCAGGTGAGAACTGTTGCAGTAATGTGGATGCTTCTAGAATGGCTTAAGATTTCTCACAGTTTTTTTTGTTGTTGTTGTTGTTGTTTTCTGTGGTACGCAGGCCTCTCACTGCTGCGGCCTCTCCCGTTGAGGAGCAGCACAGGCTCCGGACGTGCAGACCCAGCGGCCACGGCTCACAGGCCCAGCCGCTCCGCGGCATGTGGGATCTTCCCGGACCGGGGCACAAACCCGCGTCCCCTGCATCGGCAGGCGGACTGCCAACCACTGCGCCACCAGGGAAGCCCTCACACAGTTTTTTAAAACAAAACACAAGACACTCTTCCCTTGCCTTGAAGTCTTTCGATCTAATCATAGTTTTAGAGTTGTCTGTTGTTGGCCTGATAGAAGGTAACTGTAATATCGCTTCATCACTGCACTTAGGCGGGTGGTAATTAAGACATGGATTTTGAAACCCAACGTGAAATGTTCATCACTCACCTATTAAACCTGCCAGAGTTGCTATGTTAATTATCTCCCCATATCCCTGATTTAGCATAAGATGGCCTGCAGCCTGTGACAGAAATCAAAGGAAAGACCAGTGACCTCTTTTGTGACTGCACAAATAACTACATGATAATAAATTAGTTTTCAATTTTCAGAAGACTTTACATGGTTAAAAAAAAAAATGGAGCAAGTATGATACACAAACTTGATAGATGGCTGATCAGCACCAACTTTGAGGCTTCTTTTTAAATTTGCTTCCAATCAATGCAAATAGGAAACTGAAGCAAACTGCACGATTATTTACCTGGCTGGGTACATTACTGAATATAATAATAATAATGAGAAGATGATGTCAGTTTATATTTTATATTGGGTATTACAGCAATAAAAGCGTGCTCATCTGACGTTTTCAGAGGTGGAGAAAAACTTGACACATACACACGGTACACACAGCACACATCCAGACACTCACACAAAAGATTTCTGCAGTCAGAATGACCTGAAGGATTCATACTAATATCAGAAAAACAGTATGCAAAGTGGAATGACTTACTTAACGGTAAAGAAGTACCATGACTTCCTGGCATGTTTTGTGCCTTTCTTACATCTGCTCCTGCCTCTAACAGCTTTCTTCCTCTGGCTGACAAAACACAAATAAGAATGTACAGAAGCAGAGCCCCACTCTGATGTACGATAATACTTGGCTAATTAGAAGAATCCTCCCGGTCATTATGTTAGGCAGTAGGAAGTAAGAAACTACACGAAAGCATGACACTTGCTAAGCCCTAGGACGATGTCACAGCTGAACTGGCCTCACTTTCTTCTGTTTCTTTTAGATTTGGTTGGATTGCAAGTTCATTCCTTTAAAATCATTCCTTTAAAATAAATTCCTTTTGACTTTCAGAGGGAATGATTCCTTGAACACTGCACCATCTTCTGGCCAAACGCTGAACTACAAGTTCTTATTTAAAGTGTGAAGTCCCAATTTCCTAAGAATGTCTGCTGGATGAGAACCCGATATACTTTACTATTCCTATTTTCAGCACAATAGATCGAAGAGAAACAGGAAACATTCTCCTTCTAATTAAATGAAAAGAACTCTGTTTTAAGACAGTTTTGTGCTTCACAGTCTTAAACAACTTTTGATCCCACAAATGCTCATGGGTACTCACTGGCATTTAGAATACGCTGATTGGGGCCCAAAGAGGTATGCAACATGGTTCTGGGCCTCTGAGAGCTCTGAAAGCTCATTTTACAGTTCTTTATTGTATAGTCATACAATTGTAAACTATATACAATATGACTATTGTATAGTCATACAATAAAGAACTGTAAAATGGGTGAATTCTGAAGAACCCGAACAAGAAGGGCAGTAGGAATTTGAGGGGAAACCTGAAGACTGACCTCGGTGGAAAAGATTTACTATAGACGGTGGTCCTTGAATCATGATGAAGAATGATGATGTAGCCACTAATGATGCTCAAAATATGCCAGGCACTGAGCTAACTTCTTACAAACACTACCTTAATTAATCCTCAAAACAACTTCATCTTGCTAACGAGCGTCCCACCCATGGGGTACAAGAGGTTAAGACTCAAAGTCAGGTCAGCCCCGTTCCACAGCCCACCCTCTTAACCACCTTGCTGTGCCATCTCCCATGACAAGGATGAGAGGCCCAGAAAGGATGACACAGGGGTTTCTGGAGGAATGAGATGAGCTCAGCAAAAGGGCAGAGGGAGGGATGTGCAGCTGCAGCTCTAGAATTTCCCTCTAGAAGGGACTTAGGATGGAAATCTTTCTGGAGGGAAGGGACAGCTCTGAGACGTACCTGTTTGAAGCTGTGTTCATGGAGGAGGCATACAGATACCGCCCAGAGAAAGTAAGAGGAGCTGGTGGGAATCATGGGAAGGACTGACCTCCAGGACACCCACAGCTGCTGTCAATGAGAGCACGGGCTGCATACTCAAAGAAGAACTAGGAAACCAGCGGGAGTAAATAGCTACGTAGTTCAGAAGGCAACCAGAGGAAACCGGATTCGAAAAGCAGGTTGGAAAAAGACAACCATGTTCAGAAAGTTAACCAGAGTATCAGGGTTCCAAAGGAAAGAAGAGTAAGTAGCAGATTCATTCACTCATGTAAGCATTCATTCATTCACCAAAATGATTGGGTTCAAGGGCAAAGGATTTGGGGAGGTGGGAAGAGCAGGTGAGGATTTTGCCAGTTAGGGGAGGCTTGTGCATATGCAAAGCAGAAGAAAGAAAGTCTAGAGAGAGTGACGGGAGATGCTGTAGAAATAAGACACAGCGGAGGTAGTAAAGGTGGGAGGAATGTGGTAATGGGCAGAGGTTGAGGGCGCCAGTCTCCAGAAAGGTTCCTTTCAAAGATACGTAGGTAATTCAGCCATAACCTAAACAAGGACTGCAAACTCAGTTTTGAGGCAGGCAGTAAATGCACACAGTGGGCCAGCCAGCTGCAATGAACAGGGAGTGGTGGATGGAGGAAACCTGGAGACATTGTGCCCCGTCTAAAAAGGACAGCTGAGCCGCAGTTCAGGCTGCTGCCATGCTGAAACCAGAACTCAGAATTGCCAGATGCTCTGATATTTCAAGACAAGCTAAAAAGATGGATTTCTATATGCAGTCTCTCAATGTATATGTTGTTAGAAATTTTAAAGAATTTTAAAACACTATGCGGGCCAAACAAAACACATCTGCAGTGCAGGTGGGACCTGCGGGTTGCCAGTTCAGAACCCCTGGCTTGGAAGAAAGATGTGGCTTACCGAAGGTTACGTAAAGGAAAGAGGGAACGCCACATCCTCAAGTCCTGTCCTCTGCAGCGACTTGACATCCATCCTTCTTTCTGACCCACCTCCATCGTCATCATCAGTGGAAGCTCTCATGACTTCTGAGATAATCGCCCACCTCCACTCGCTCCTTGTTCCTCTTATGCTACACCTGTCACTGGACTCATCTTTCTAAAATATAGTTCTTTTGTGCCACCCACTTCAGCCTCAGCCCAGAAACTTGAAATGACTTTCCTCACTGCTTATTAAAATCAGAACTTCAGCTCACCTGCATCCATTATTCTTCATGATAAAGGATCATTACGCCTTCACAATAGCCTAACATTTCTTTCCAACTGAAATGCCCTTCCAAATCTGTACATATCCTAAGCTTTCGCCAGTGAGAACGACCCAATTTCCCTAACGCAGCCTACGTTTCCATATACGTAGATCAGAGATTTTCAGTGTCAGAACTATTGACATTTGGGGCTGGAAAATTCTTTTCTGGGGGGGAGTGGGGTCCTGTGCATCGTGGAACATGTAGTAGCATCCGCGGCTTCTATGGACTGGATATTAGTAGCTCCTCCCTTGAGTTATGACTACCCAATAGGACAAGATGGAAACAACTGAGCCCTCATAATATTCTCTCAGGAAAACCTTCAAATTAAGTGGAATTCTCTAAATCTTCACCAACAGGTAGCAGAAAAGTTTGCTCAGAAACAGCCAGAGGGGCAGAGGAAGGTTGGCCACTGATTAAAAGTTACTGTGTATGAATTACAGAGTCAGCAAGTCTCTTGACTTTTTCATCTCTTATCAAAGAAAAGAGGGGCTTCCCTGGTGGCTCAGTGGTTAACAATCCGCCTGCCAATGCAGGAGACACGGGTTCGAGCCCTGGTCCAGGAAGATCCCACATGCCATGGAGCAACTAAGCCCGTGCACCACAACTACTGAGCCTGTGCTCTAGAATCTGCGAGCCACAACTACTGAAGCCCCTGTGCCTAGAGCCCGTGCTCCGCAATGAGAAGCCACCACAATGAGAAGCCTGTGCACAACAAAGAGTAGTTCCCACTGGCCGCAACTAGAGAAAAGCCCGTGTGCAGCAACGAAGACCCCAAAACAGCCAATAAATAAATAATAAATTCTTAAAAAAAAAAAAAAGAAAAGAACACTTCCCCTGGGAGGTTTTGCCTCCCTGATTCCCATGCTAGGCCACATTCCCTTGCCCTGGGCTCTCACAGCACCGACGTCCTAATAATCCCTTGTTTAATGTTGGTTTCTCCTCTGGGCTGTACAATCCATGAGGGCACAGACGGTGTGTCACCGTCACAGCTGTATCCCCAGCTCCTAGGACAGTGCCTGGCATGGAGAGGGCACTTACTTCTCTGGTAATGAGTCATAAACCTTACAATAATAGAGTGATTTCCCCTTCATCTAATTCTTAGCAAATCCCAATTCTCTTATTCCTTTCAGATGCAGCTCAAGATAAATGATCTCCATGAAGACATCCTTGACTAATACCAACTGACAATGATCTCTCTTTTCCTATAAATCCATACAGCATTTCACAGGGCTTGTTACTCGTGGTTTTCCACATAGATCTTTCTCACCAATGAAATTCAAGATCTTCAAGAGAGTCTACATCTTCCAGTTTTTTATTATCACCTTTAACAATAAGTATACAGGTGACAGATCTAAATACCTGCAGGTGCAATGAATAAATGATTATGTTTTTCACTAAAACAGCTAAAAAGCCCACCATCACCAAACTGAACCTTAGAAACCAAATTTTGAATTTATGATCGTGTCTAAAATGCTTACCTAATGTCTTCTTCCTGTATTTTAAAATAAAATTTCTATTGATTCAAGTTCAATTATTATTTATTCATACCATAAACATGTCACTTTACAAATAATACATACAAAAACCTTCTTGCCAGCACACATTTTTCTCATCCCCAAGTCTGTGGTCTGGTGGAATGAGTTCTTTGTTAGAAAAAAATAGAGAGCTGTGACTTTAAGCTGGTCAATTAACCTTCCTTGTTTCCTCAATCCATAAAATGGGTACATTAATATCTGCCTACTGGCAAGGGTAGTAATAATTCCTGTAGGCTTAGGGTTTGGAGTCCTACAGACCAGATTCAAATCTGTATTCTATCTCATGATAGCTGTGTGCTATCATTAGTCAATTTAATCTCTCGGTCTTGGTTTAAATGTAAAATGAGATTAAAAATAAAACCTACCTATTGTGAGATATATATGATGATGTATACAGTTGCTAGTAAGTAGCAAGTGCTCAGTGAATGCAGGCCCTCTATTACTAGAGAGAAAAGAATGAGACAATGACATTAGAAAAGAACTTTGGACAAGAATAGTTTCTAGGGATGACCTCATTTGGTGATTATTGGAAAGTTCAATGATAAAATCAGTTACCTAATATTCCAAGAATTTTTTAAAAAAATGCTTAATTCTCAGTCTTATGGTCACAAAAGTCAGCCCTGGGTTTTTATGGACTGAGACTCAACCTGGGCCCAGGACAGGCATTATAGTTTAAAATGTATAAAATCTGTCATTTTCCCCATTGTTCTTAGAATTTTAAGAGACTGTTGCTTTAAATCTGGTGATTCTGTCCAGCATCTTTTCTGAGTTAGTTGGATTTTCACTGCACCAAAACTGAGGCAAACTAGAACTTCAGATGCAAAGTAAAGTCAAGCAGAAATGCAGCTTCACGCTATGGAGTTCAACGTCCATTCAGCTCCATGCTGGTGAGACCCTGTTACATCCCGTCAAACGGGTTGGGGGAACTGGGCTCCTGCACTCATCTCTCTTGCTATCCCTGTGCAGTGCCAGCCTCGACTACCTCCGTTTAGGTCTGTACATCTGCCTTTCTTCATCCACTCTCTTGAGGCTGCATGAAATTCAACTAAATTCAGAGGTTAGATGGCATTTTTCTCAAAAGGAAAACAAATAAGGAGATATCTTGACCAATTCAGATCCAAAATCTTTTCTATATGGATATTTCATTCACTCAACCAATACTTTTCAAGTGAAATAGCACATAAATGTCTGAGATTTCCCTTTCACTCTGGCTCTGAGGACCTGGATTTTGTTTGCCCTTGAACAAGATCTTACTCTCAAATTTCCCATCAATAAAGCAGAGATAATGACAGTATTTGCCCACTGCATGGGGGAATTGTAAAATTTAATTAATTAAAATCTTAGATGAAGTGTCCTAGCAACACCAACATTCTGCATTACTTCCTGACCTGGATGTGAATGAGTGTTAATTTCAAAAGACAAATTCTCCAATTTATAGCATGATTGTAGAGTGGAGTTTTACATACACACACACACACACACACACACACACACACACACACACACACGCTCATCCATATACATATGTATATGCATATGTATAGCTTGGCATTTATACGAATGTGTGATTTCAGCGGCAAATCAGCCAAAGGAAAAATTAGCTACAGTTTTTTCCAAGGGAAATAATTTTCTGTTCATGTTCTGTTATTTTCAAAAGACTCTAATGCTGTTATTTCAAAACTAAATGTCCTCAAACAAGGCAAAGACAATTCTTCGTTGAATTATGCTTGCAGATGCCAAAGTTTCAGTGTTGTGTTAAAGTCCTACAAGAATAATCCAAAATTTTTAAAATGTATATGGAAACATTCTTTTAAAGTGAATTAAAAATATTCCACCCCTTTAGGATCAAATAACCTTAAAAAGAAGATAAATAAACATTCCACAAGAGAGAGGGAAGGAAGGAGGGAAGAGAGAAAAGAAGGGCATGAAGAAATGACTGTTATCGCTTCCCCTCCCCAAGAGAAAGTTACAAATCATCCATGAAGTTTATTCTGCACTTTGCTTGACTAAAGTTGGGCAGGGTCATTTTGTGACAACAGAAGGGAAAGGAAGAGCTCTGATGTAACTGAGTAGGAGTATTAAGAAGCTATGTCTTTTTCTCTTGGCACTCATCTCTGGCTATCACATCCGTAAATTCCTGCCTGCCTTTTTTTGGGACACAAACAGATTAGCTATTTCTTAACAGATAAATGTTTTCTCTGGATGCAGCTACTTTCATAGCTGATTAGTTGACTAAAAGCCATAGTATTTTTAAACTAGCTCGTTTATATAGATAAGGCTTTTTTTTTTTTTTTTTTCAAGATAGCACCAGTTAACTTTGGCATCAAAATATGGCCTCCTGTCATAGGAAAAGTACATGTAACTGATAAGGATTGAACGCGGCCTAATACTCACAGTGGGAAGAATATACTGCTTAGGGCTGTTTATATTCTAGCATGAATGAGAATCTTTTGTTAATTTCAATAACACTCTATCTTAACACCTAAAGAAGTGTTAGATGTGAGATATAAACATTTTTATTGATATCCTATGAATTTTAATATTATTTAACTTTATTTTATTAAATTTTTTTCTACGTAGGCAGTATATATCCATTAACATTTTTAATGAAGAGAGAGAGAGACCATATGTAAAACATCAAACAAGTCTTAAAACAAAGGAAAAGAAGGAAGAGTTCTCTCTAAACATCCAGAAACGAAACAAAACTAGAAAATCTGAAAGGCATCATACTTGTTGATGAACAGATACAGCTTTTAAGAAGCTACCAAATCCTTCTTCGCATTGTGGAAACCCAGTTTTTATTCACCTTCCTCAGTAATTGAAGGCAGGGATTTTTGTCTGTTTTGTTTACTACTAGACCCTCACAGTCTAGAACAGTGCCTGACATATAGTAGGTGCTCGAAAAAATCTCTACTAAATAAAGGAACAAAGGAAGACAGCTTGTCAAGGCAGGATATAAAACCTGAGATTGGTAAAAAGCAATAGGAATTCCAAGAAGCCTTTCATCTGTCACTTTGAGGTTTGCTAAGAAGAAGAAGAATGATCAAAACTAACCAGTAAATGAGGCTATGGATCAGTCTATATAGAACCTGAGATAAGAAAACAGAAAGGACCAAAGGATAATTGGAATATTATGCTCCTCTTTCACAAGAGTAAGACTACCTCACTTTCAGCAAAAAAAGAAGTGGAATTGAAGTAGCGAGAAGAAATAAGATGAAAAAATTGCCACAGAGTAAGGGGCTCAATAAATATCTCTGAATAAATGAAAGGCCGTCCACCCACACGGGCACTGGCTCAGCACTGGGATGTGAACCACAATGGTCCTCAGAAAGCTCACGTTCCAAAGAGGGGGGAATAAACAGGCAGATTCCAATCCTGATAGAAAAGAAAATAAAAATAGGTAAGAAAGGTGAAAAAATTAAAAGGAAAACTGACCCTCCTTTTTCCAACCTAGGACACATTTGGAACTTGGGCAAAATCACATGTGCCTTAGAAAAGACACAATGCATCACAAGAGGTAAGTTCCACGAAAATCCTCTGAAAAGCTTGTTAATAAATTTGAGAACTTTCCCATGAGGAGAGAATAACAAAGAGCTAAAAGTCTTCTGGAATGATGAAAGCTCAAGGGAGTATGATTGGAGGTTCAAAAATTTACAAAATAAATGAGATGAATAAGCACTTGTACAAAAAAGCTCAAGAACTGTGGAATGAGAGACAGCTCACACAGCATTAGATTGGTACATTTACGATAAAGTTTAAAAAATACCATAACCAAACATAGTACAGATTGAAAACATAAGTAGACTGGGACATGTATAGAAAAAGTCACGGATCAAAGACAACTCTCGTAGCCTGAGGTAAAATCTAGACTGTGGCCACGGTTTTTTGTTTTTGTTTTTTGTTTATTGAACTCTTTATTAGGGAAACTTCAAACACATACAAATTTAAATACGTGTGTATTCATCCATCACGCAGTTTCAGTAACTATCAATCCATGGTCAATGTCATTTCATTCTTACCCCTTGTTTCATTTATTTCCACTTCCCCACCCTAACCCCTGGATCATTATGAAACAAATCTCAAACACTGCATCATGTATCTGTAAAGAGTTCAGTGAATATTTTTAAATATAAGGACAGTTTAAAAAACACAACTATCATACCAACAGCCTGCCCCAAAAGTTAACACTAATCCCTCCACATTATCAAATATCCAGGCAAATTTCAAAATTCTCTGATATGCAGTAGCTTTTTTTTTTTTTTTTTTTGCTGTACGCAGGCCTCTCACTGCTGTGACCTCTCCCGCTGTGGAGCACAGGCTCCGGACGCGCAGGCCCAGCGGCCATGGCTCACGGGCCCAGCCGCTCCACGGCGTGTGGGATCTTCCCAGACCGGGGCACGAACCCGGGTCCCCTGCATCAGCAGGCGGACTCTCAACCACTGCGCCACTAGGGAAGCCCTACAATAGCATTTTTAAAACTTAGGAATTTATTGTCACATCTGAAAATAGAGTATAGCACAGGGAACTATGCTCAATAGTTTGTAACAACCTATAAGGGAAAAGAATCTGAAAAAGAATATATACATACGTATAACTGAATCACTGTGCTATGATATTGTAAGTCAACTATACTTCAATTAAAAATTTTAATTTAATTAAAAAAAAGAAAATGGCAATATTTCAACCAAGTCTAGATTTCTGACTTCTCTCTTAACAAAAATATCTGGCAACTCTGGGTACATATTCCTGAACAGCAACATTGAGCAGAAATGACAGAGCCACTTCCCCTTTTATGCAGGTCTTACACGCTCCAGCTCATCACACTCCTCACCACTCCCTATAGTCCTGCCCCCCTGCACACGCCACACATCTACATCACCTGTCTGGCTCTTGGACACAACTGAGTCTACAATCCTAAATCTAAGCTAACAGAAATGCTGGATGACTGGAACCCCTCCTAGAGCTTTCGGGTAAATGATGTCCTAAGTGGTAACCAGAGTCATGCTTCAGCTTTACAGGCTTGAAAAAGTCACAGACAGAACAGAAAGGAACAACCCAGAAAACAAATGCTCACATTTTAGGGTCAAACCACGGGCAGAACAAGAGAAGATCCAAGTCAACAGACAAGGAAGCCAAGAGGGGGAATGGTGGAGTTATGAGGCACAGATTGATTTGATTAGTTCAAGAATTATTTGGAGAACCAAATTATGTGCTGGGCTTTCCTCTCTGCAAGGCATTCCAAGATCCAGAGATGGGTTATGTTGCTTTTAAAGGAGTTACGCCAAGTCCAACACTACATAAAGCCTTCCCTCCTTCCCCATTCATTTGTCAGTTCTGAAATGTGAGAATGCAAGCCCAGTAGGTTAAATTAAAAGTGTAGTCACTGGGGCGACGTATTAATGCTCTTAAAATTGAAACGAAAATTAAAATCTAAAATAAGATCTCTTACACTCACCTATATCTATATGTTGACTCCTTTTCAGAGAGGCTGGAATGCTCAGGACTCAATGTAAGAAAATAAAATGGTGTGTGTTTGACAACCAGATGCTATTCAAAATTAAAAGAGCTTAATTTTAAAACTGGTGCAAGAAAAGACATATAATTTGCTCGCTATGCACACAGTAAATTAAAAACTAAAAAGAGGCAATGAGTGTGAAATATTAAATATTTACTTCTCAGGGTATTTTTGTGCACTCTGATATTAATGGGTAATAATAATTACTGTGCCTTATCCAAGACACACCTAGACTGGGAAATTAAATTCCCAGCAAATGGGAGATATATCAGTCAATGCACATGCTTAATTCCCATTATGTTAATACAACCAGAGGAAATGCACCCATGGAAAACAAGAGATCCCCAGAAACTTAATATAATGGGAAATCTGGAAGGGTCTTTTCCCTTGGAAGTAGGGGAATTAATTCCATTTAAATTTCTCAAAATAAATATGTATCCAGGACAGAAAAGCTGAGTACGTTAAATGATTTCATAGAAAACAACTCACAAATGACACTTGTCAGTCTCCTTTGTATATTAAAAACTTGAAGATGGAAGTAATGGTAATCATAAATAGTAGATTTTAAATGGTTTTACATGGCAATATAAAAGCTGGTAACCCTAAAAACCTTGAACATGGCTTGGGACCCTAGGAGGAAGCTCAGTCAAGGAAATCATTCATCCATCTGAGACCCCACGTCTTTAATAGGAGATGCCTTGCCCTTCTGTTCTCTTTTCTATTTGTTAATTCTAATTCCCCATTAAAGAGTCTATTTGACCACAGGGATACGAAGCCCAGTAGATATCAGAGCCATGCCTCCATGTCACACATGGAAAAGGGGATCAGCCCCGGAGCAGTGGTTAAGGTAATTCACAAGTCAAGAGGCTGGAGCTCTAGTGCAAAGCTCTGCTCTTTAACCACCTGGATGACCTTGATCTTGACCTCAGTATTTATATCCGTAAAGAAGGATGGTAATAATCCCTATCCACCTACTTCACAAAACTGAAAGTCCAAAAGAATGATATGTATGTGTGAAGGTAACTGCAAAGGTAATTGCAAAGCACTCTACAACTGCAAGGACCATAAGTAATTTAGGGCTGAATGTCCTGCTTTTCAGAGCTTTGATGCATTTATTATGAATTTTTTGTCTTTTGGCCTTTTTTTGAGCATTAGAGTCATACACATCAGTATAAACAAATTAAAACGAGAGAAGCAGACAGAAGAGGAGATATTATTCATGTTCTCGCCACCCCAAAATAACACCCATGAACACTGTACGTATATCAATCTCAGCCAGGGCTGTCTCCCCACCCCAGGGGACATTTGGCCATTTCTGGAGACATTTTTGGTTATTCACCGTTCAGAAAGAGGTAGATGAGGGGTGCTACTGGAATCTAGTGAGTAGAGGCCCTGGATGCCACTAAACATCCTACAGTGCACAGTACAGCCCTCTACAATAAAGAATTATTCAACCCCAAATGTCAATGGTGCCAAGAATGAGAAACCCTGATCTAATATATATGCATGTATGTGTGTGTAGCATCACATGTGGCATTAATGCCAGAAGGCCATTCTACACTGTCTTTCACCAAATTAAGCTAGGTGGAAGGGCAATTCCAGAATCTCACATTTAACCAATGTTTGCTGCTACAATAACAACATACAGGCAATAAAAGAAATTTAACACAGAAATTATAAAATATTTCTCCACATACATTAAATGGAGGCAGTGTTTATGATAACATAACACCATTTACTCTCCCAGCTTCTTCAATAACTGCAGGAAGCTGCTGAAGTGATGAGTGAAGAGAGATAGGATGGCTTCTGCTCAAGCAGGTTTAGGGGTGAAAAAATATTCTCGTGGGTAATTTTTTTTTTTTTTGGTTTTCTTATGAATAAGTAGTTAGAGTTAAGAAAATAAATAAGTTTTCTATTTTAAATTCTCTTTACTAAAAGTAAATATTACTTTTGACACAGCTAAGAAATCAAGCATCAAAACTCGACCAAAACAAATTGAATAATTAAGTTAATAGAAATGGAAAGATCTCAAATAGGAAAGACGTTCCACAACTTCTTCTTAAAGAACATTGTAGAAAAAGATACCAGTTAAATGAGCTCATCATCATAATCAAAATCAGAACTACCATCTTATTTTTCTCTTAGTAACATACAGTATACATCTTATGTTTCATATATATGTATATATATACACATATACATGTATATACACATATATATACACAGCACAAAAATACTTCATTGTTTGTGTGTACATAATTTACTTAGTCAATACCTCACTGCAAATATTTTATTTCCAATCTTTCATTAAAGTAAACAATGCTACTCTGAACATCTTCATTGTTAAGTCCTATGTACATCTTGAATTATGTTGTTAAATTGGTAGAAGAGGAATTGGAAGTCAAAGTGTAGTTCATATAGTCGTTGCCCTCCAAGAGATTTTTACTGGAAGGCAAAATTCAAGTTCACCTTTACACTTGCTCTTTTACCTTGTCTAACAACCTGATTCTACTCCTGAAAGTCATGCCCACTGCCATTTCTGGTGAGCAGGATTGTTTTCAATGACAGCAATTACTTTATGCACAGGAGATATGCCACAGACTGTCCAAAACATCCTATATTAAAGAGACTGCCAGGTTTTGATTCAACCAACTGAGTACTGATCACTGAATTACCATTCACGTAAAAGTTCACAGAGACAGACCCATAGCAAATCTGATTCAGCCACGAGAGGAGCCCTAATTAGCAGTTTGTCATTCCTTCAAACTAACCTCCTAACCTCATCCAACTGTCTATGTGTCAATTCAATTTACATAAGTAATTAATTTGTTAAATGTTGTCCCAAAGCACCACGTTCAGGCCTCCTCTTTCTGATGGGTTCTCAGCAAACACTCATGGAGATGGACATTATTTGAAGTTTCCGAACTTTCTTTTGTTGTCCCTATTGTCAAGAATTTGGTCTTTATTTTTCTTCTGAGAACTGCTCGGCTGAACTAGAAGATATTGGAAGTGGTTTCGCCAACCTGATCCAAGACACATGAGGGTCCCAACGGGGGAAAATTCAGAAATAACTACACTGTGTTTTTTAAAAGTCATTACAGCAGACTATGTTTGTGCCTGGGCATATATGCCATTTATACAAAATATTTCTAATCAAGTGAAAAGGGTTCCGCAAATGTGAAAAGGGCCCCATAGTTCAATAATCTGGACCATGATATCACAGTGCTGCAGTTCTTCTCTCTGGCCACTAGGGTGTCATTTTTCTGCTCCAAAAGGCAATTGGCTAGATGGGGCCTCTAGCCTATAATACCCCCCTCCAAGTGTGAATTTATTCTTTCCCGCCTTGCTAGCAATTTTTACTTTTCCAGCTTGTCACGTAGAATCTTGCAAGTCTCCCTGGAAGGTGACTCATATTTAAATATGAACGGGGCAGCTGGCTTCTGTTATCTTAAAGGGTTACATTATGTCATTGCACATTTTCAGCTGGGGTAAAAACAAACTGTGCTCTTTCCACATATCATTCCAGTAATATATATTTGTATAAGATCACAGGGACTTATAAGCTGTCTGAAATTTTTCCAGCTCTAAAAATTAAGACCAAGGTACTCGGTTTCTTAAGAATTCAGCAACAACAACTAAAAACCTCCGTTTATTACTCGTCGCGCTGTTTAGGATTATTTCTTAAAAGAAAATGATGATGATGATGACGATGACAACTATGATATCGACAAGAACAATGGTAATAAAGGTTAACTTGTGTTGATATTCACCACACACCTGGTGCTGTGCCAACAGCCTTCCCTGTAGTCTTCACTACACTCCAAAGAAAGAGATACTCTGAGTGTTCCCAACTTTCAGATAACGACTCTAAGGGCTTAATGGGAAAAGGTCAAAGAATTAGAAAATGGAAGAGGCAGGCTGTGAAAGTAGCCAATTTTAACTCCAAAGCTTGTATTCTTAACCATTAAGATATGCATTCATCCTCATGTCTTAGTAAATAATCTTCTAAGGTTCTGGTAAGCAAATCTTAAATTTTCCTCAGGATGTACATCCTCCAGGAAACCTTTCCCGGCCACCCAAGGCTAGACGGGATGTCCTGAACTCTCCTACCACATGCACAAGGCCTCTATGAGACCAGGCAGCACACTGTGTTTACCAACCTGTCACTCCTGCCCCCACAATGGAGTGAAAAGTCCTTGGGGACACCAACTTCATCTCTTCTAAGGGCACCCAGTACTGGTAGGCACTTGGTAGGTGTTTGGTCGAAGAATGAGCATATCAGCAAATGAATTCTACCTCCTTTATCATAGAGCAGCCAAGTGGAATTTCAGCCCTACATTCCTCTAATATTTTCCAATCATCCTCCATGAAATTTATCTCACTGGAAAGTTATCCCCAAACCTGCTTCCTTCCAAAGAATGGCAGGCACTGGAGCTGGACTACCTGGGTTAGAGTACGAGGCCATCACTCCCTTGATGTAGAGCTAAGGTTTAACCCTCTTGGGTCTGTATCCTTAGCAGTGAAATGGGTTCTAAAACAGCACCTAATCTACACTACAGAGCCGGGAGGTGGTTTAAACATCATAACACAGGTACTGTGATTAGAATACTGACCGACACAGAGCAAAAACTTAGTATACGCTAAGTACAGTAGTAACAGCAATAGTATTACTAGCTGTAGTTGTAGGTATAGGAGCACTAGTATTAGCAGGAAAAGTACTCCCTGAAAAAACTGAGCGTGAGGAATCAAGGAGGAAAGATGAGGACACAGCCTCACTTTTTAAAAGTTTATATGCTATGTGGTGCTTTCCCTGTAAAGGACATAGCTATCTCATCAAAAACGTATCTTCTGGGCTTCCCTGGTGGTGCAGTGGTTGAGAGTCCGCCTGCCGATGCAGGGGACGCACATTCGTGCCCCGGTCCGAGAAGATCCCACATGCCGCGGAGCTGGGCTCGTGAGCCATGGCCGCTGAGCCTGCGCATCCGGAGCCTGTGCTCCGCAGCGGGACAGGCCACAGCAGTGAGAGTCCCGTGTACCGCAAAACAAAAACAAAAACAAAACAAAAGTATCTTCTTTAAACATTCCCCCAAACCAGTTACAAAATAATAATTCTTATGTGCCAACGACTATGTTAAACATGTATGTGCGTTACGTAATTTAATCTCCATAACAACGTTTCAAGGTAAGTCCTGTTAACCTCAGTTACAGATGAGGAAGTAAAGATTCAGAGAAGTAACAGTCATCTGCCCAGAACCACACAGCTGGTAAGTTATCACACCAGGAATATGAGTTTGAATTTCTTTATTTACGTGACGGCCTGTCCCTTCCACTAGACTGAAAGCACTATGGGGCAACAGACCACAACTTCTGTTCATTGTTATAGTCACAGCCCATTGCATAATAGCAATAGGGCATTTTGGGATGTGTGGGGGGGAAAAAAATGAATGAATAAATGGATGAATAAATCCAGAGCCTAAACTCTTAACCAAAGTGTGCCTCTTAGTTATCTGAGATGAATGACATTTTTGTATAACACATTACTAGCAAAATTAGAGGCTGGCCCAGAAATTTTATAATAATGATAATAATAATAATGCTTATTGAGTACCTACTATATTCATTGTTCCTTTGCTAAAGGCCTTGTAAAGGTCTTGCTAATCCTTACAGCAATCCACAAGGTAGATATTATTATCTCTATTTTACCGATATTTGATTACCCAGTTATGCAGGAATTTAAAGCAGGTCTTTTCCTGAAGCCCAAGGCTTTCCACTTTGGGATCTCAACTCTGAAACAGGAACAAAGACAGGTGTGTGCTCTGTTTACTCTCAAAGAGACACACGAGATTCAAGCCAGCCAAACCCCAATAGTTAAAAGAAGCTTCATAACTCCATTGACTGTGCCCGAGAAGAATCGTCCATGATGCCAGATCACTCTAGGTGGCCTGTGTGTGCAGAACTTTATTTTGTCCCCTACTAGTATATTTCACAGGGTTGAAGGCACACTCAGAGTTGTGGACCTTCTGCTGTCTGCGTCCTTCAGGGAACAGGTATACAGATTTGTACTTTGACTTCTGACCACTAGCAGTGACTTTATTCCAGCACCTGATGCTCAGTTTTAAGTTCCTGTAGCCTCATGCCTCTGCCAAATGTTACACCAAGCAATGGATTTGCTTATACATATCAATAAATTCCTGCAAAATCTTTCCACTTCTCTGCTACTGACCAAACCTGAAGTGCCTTCTCACTTCTGCTACACGCTCCAAATAATACCATCTGATGAATAAAGACAAGAATCAATGAATCCATTCATTCACTTTCTTAACAACTACTCACTGAGTGCCTACTGTGCATCATGCATGGTCATTTTTGTAAAAAGCCAAAGGAGGCACCAAATAAAATCAATGGCAATGACTGCTATTGCTGTTGACTCTCTTCATCCTTCTTTTGCATATTGACAGAATAATGGTCCCCCAAAGATGTCTACATCCAAATCCTCAGAACCTGTGAATATATTACCTAGCCTGAGAAAAGGGACTTTGCAGATGTTAATCACCTTGAGGTGGGGTATGAGCTTGAATCATCCGGAGGAGCCCAACCTAGTCACATGAGTCAACAGAGCCCTTTCCTGCTAAGGCGACAGGCAGAGGAAGATGTGACTATGGAAGAAAAGGCAGAGGGATGCAACATGGCTGGCTTTGACGATGGAAGAAGGGACCATGAGTCAAGGAATGCCAGCGAGAGGCCTCTAGAAGCTGGAAAAGCCAAGGAAACAAATGACCAGCTACAGCCTGCCAACACCTTCATTTTAGCTCAGTGAGACCTAGAATGGTAACATAATAAATTTATATTGTTTGTATGTGATACTTTGTTACAAAAAGCAATAGGAAACTGATACACACAGCAACCGAAAAAGAAACAGCTCTCCTAGGCTTCCAAATAGCAGGGAAACCTGCTGTACAGCACAGGGAGCTCAGCTCAGTGCTCTGTGATGACCTAGATGGGTGGGACGTGGTGGGGGGGGAGGTCCAATAGGGAGGGGATATATGTATACCTATAGATGATCCACTTCATTGTACAGCAGAAACTGACACAACATTGTAAAGTGATTATACTCCAATAAAAAAAATTTTTTTAAGTATATCAAGGGTAAATATCAACTTTTGTGCCTAAAAGCTGTAAAGTACAAGAACGTAATGAATAATAAAATAAATATTAGCACTGGATATACTTGATACCAGCTGCAAAAATTCCTATTGCACGTATCACATTGCAAATCTTCCAAAATCAATACGCAACATTAGTGGATTAAAATGTGCTCTCTCACCAACTGGGTTAGATGGTCATTCCTTATACCCAGTCAGCAGAACTCCAAACTGCTCACCAAAAAGATATGCAGCAATCACTTGATTTTCATTTTTTCACTTCAAATATTTTCATTGGTTACATTCACCTGTAAATCTGTTCTTTCCACAAAAAAAAAAAAAAAAAAAGTGTTTTCCACTCAGATCATTTCATCCACCAGAAGAGGAAAGGAAAAAAGGATTGGAGCTGTGCCAAAGAAGAAAAAAGTTAATTTTCTTGCCAGTGGAGGATCTTGTTAAAATGAAACATCTTTCCCATGAAATGGATGCTAACACAACACAATACTAATAAAGCCTTTTCATAATATTTTTCCTAAAGATTACTTGCATTTTAAAAATTGCCTTTTCTATCGCCCCCAAGTGATGCTTAAAAAGATACATCACTTCTGAACAAGTGTTACTTTTTCCTTGCATTTCTGGTTAACTTACATATGCTTTTGTGAAGTTATCTTTCATCAAAAAAACTTACCAAAAGAAAAGATCCTTTAGAGCTAAAAGGAATAATTTGTAGGATTTAAAGAAGGGCTAATGAAGCCCCACATTTTTCCAAGATAACACACATGCATGGCAGACCCATACTTGTGCTTAACAACTGGGGATAAAAAGGACTTGTGTTTAACATTTCACAAACAATATATTGATTTTATGTGTATTTAATACCTGCAATTTTAAACGCAGGCTTCTAAATATTCACTAGTCACTTCATAATGAAAATTGAATGCATCATGCTTTTGGATCTTGGGGGCGGAGGGATGTATAAATTTTTAAGGAAATATGTATCTGCTCTTTCCTCCCTCAAGAAAAAGGAGGGTGGATAAAGAAAGCATTGATGGTGTCAGGGTGTGGAACCGCTGGTGAGCAGGTGTGTGCTGTTGAAGGGGCCTCTGGTGAATTGAAAGCTTTTAAAAGAGATTGATTCTCTTGCTTAACTAGTTATTTCAAACATGCTTTTAAAGGTATTAATTACTTTACGGAAAAGAGTCTCCATTTGCTTCTAAATTGTTTCTTTGGGTGATTCTTTGCTGGCAAAAATGTCTGGGGTAGAAGTTAACAATCTGTCACCATAATTTGCAGTATAACATTTAAATGTTATACTTAAAATTACAGAAAATATTTGTGTCATTCAAATTATATGTAAAATATATTTATAATATATTCAAAATATATTTAAAATTTTATAAAATATTTAAAATTATTTGTTTTATATGAAAAATTATAGATTTATATGTAAAACAGTTACATGTATTATTCTATACATACATAAATATATGTAAATGCTAGATGAACATCTCTTAAAAGAACTTCGGTTTTTGTTTTATTCATACATAGATGCATATTCTACATAAGTCTATGAAAACTTCTACTACTTAGTTTATCTTGCAGGATTCTGTAAATTAAAATAAGACATTAATTGGCATTTTCGCTACCTTCAGTACCTGTCCCCAGTGCTACAAAGTTGTTTATTCAAGGATTTTTCAGTTTAATCTGCTGAAGGTATTTAAGTCTGCATCAAAACAGCATCTTTGGCCCCAAATATTTTAAAATGCATCGAATCTAGTACCACAAGGGTAGACACCACTGTAATTAAGTCCTCAGGAGGTTAAGCATGATTCCATACCTCCTTGTGACTTAACTCTTAGGTTTTAGCAGCCTGGGGCATCCAGGTTCGCATGAAAAATATTTTTGCAGCCCCTCAGGTACATTATATTCTCCAAGTGCAAAAGGAAACTTTCCAGTGACAAGAGGCCATTTTGCCAATTTGCTGCCCAGAACACAGACTAATGAGTCACAGACAGCAGAAAAAAGAAATTTAACACTCCTGGCATTAATGAGTCGGGTAGGGATTAGTCATTTTAAACGATCCTTAGTAATGCCATAAAGCAACAAAATAACACTTTGAAAAAAAAAACCCGCAGGCGCCTTGATGTTTGAGCAACTTTAACCCAGCACCTACCAAAATTTGTAGAAATATATTCCCTATGCCATGATTTCTATACCTTTTTCCACGTAAACATTTTGAAACCAAAAAAGAATACTAAAGAAAGTAACCCTATCAATTGTGTTCACTCCTCTTAGATTTTTAATAATACTAACAGAAATTCACCATCACCTATCCAGAGTCTGAAAAGCTTCACTGCTAATGTGAAATATATAGATAAGTGAAACACGGAAGGAAAAAAATCGACATCAAAAATGCATATTTCATTGGCCCAAAATACATTTCAAGACACTGAATGAATATCTAATTGTTAAAACCAACACAAAAGACTGAAGCTTTCCTCTCAATGTTCCCAACAGGATAATGCAGTGTAACAGTTTATAAACACAAGCCAGGAATTAAAATTTAAAACTACCCCAGGTCAGAAATGAGACCACTTTATAATTAGAGAAAAAACTACTGGTCCCCAGTGGAGATTAAGAAGGAGATGGTTTCTGAAAATGTACATAAGAGCGACAAAAATAAACAACTTCCACAGTCTGGTGGCACAATTCTGTTCCCTTGTGATGGAAACACAAAAAGGAGTCTCTAACAAGCTCCAAAAATATGTGGATGTGTATTTTAAGGAAAATTTAGCTTTCCAGACAACTATGTTTTTCTGCTGGAAATAATTAACTAACATAAAAATGATACACGGGTGTGTGTTAAAAGGACATTTAAGTGAAACAGGTTGAAGGGCTTCATAAATTTACCAAAGATTAAACTAAAGCTGGATGTGTAAGAGGTAGTGATAAAACAATCTGGGGCGGCTCCTTCTTGAAGCAAAGATGGTTTGGGCTTTAGCAGGAGCCAGGCTTGCATAGCTAATCAGTGGCATGACCAGCCCAGACTCCAAAGTAGGAGTCCCGGTCAGCCCCTTGCAATCCATATACGCTCAAAACTCGTTACGTTGGATATGCCTTGTTCTTGACCTAAATGCAATAGAAATTCTTCCTTGGGGTGCATGATATACATGAAAAAGTACAACTTCTTTTTAAAACACCATTAGAATATTTCATTGTGTGTGGACATACACTCTCGTTACTCCTAAATGCTATTCTATTGAGTACAGTTTATATTCACTGGCAAAGCGAAATCTCCAGGGAAGCCAGAGAGGGGCATGCAATTTCTGGTAATAACAGCTCACAACAGTGAATACTATCCACTTATCCCCACAATTTCCAGCTATTTTGGACTCCTTTCTGAATTAACCTTTCATATCAAAAGGAGCAATTCTGCACACAAGAGACTCCGGTACAATTTCATGCATAATTTATTCACTCAGTTCAACATTAAACGCACAGTCCTTGACTTTGTCAAGGTGGATTCTGTTGGCAGACTTCACAAGCAGCAAAACAGGAGAAATGAGATCTACAGCTCAACCTCTTCACCTATGCTGTCTGGTGAGAGATGGGGGGTGGGGACACGGGAAAGAGAAAAAGAAGGCAGGACTGTAACAGGCTGCGTTGTCATCTGGAGAATCACCGGCAAGCACACAGTATTTTCACATCAGTCAGCTCTCAAAGGTTTTGTTTTTTTTTTAAGTCCAGAAAAATTGAAACAAGTTTGAATTCTATTTCACCCACAGAAGTCTAGGGCAATTTGTTAACCTTCCCGACAATTCTACCATTCAAGGGAAACAATACTTTTGTCCTGAGTTGCTTAGTAGGCCTGTTGGAAGAAATGACTCAAAGCTGTTATTCAAACAAACCCACACATTAGCTCGAGGTCATATTAGGAGGGCTCGTTTTAGAAATTTAAATAACACAGACTTTCCAATGAGATCCCAAATCCCAGATGTGCACGCCCAAATTGGCCTTCGAGAACGCAGACATTCGTTTTCTCTCTTAAACTACCCATTTGAACCCTCAAATGAGGGACGCGTGCAACCAGTTGTAAAAACCGAACCCTGATTCTCCATGAAACTGTTCCTTGGCCTTTTTAGTGTCCGCTGACGCTGAGTAGACAGAACATTCATTTGCTTTCCTTGAAAAGGCCCCTTCATTCAGAGCCATCCAACTACCGTCTGGATTAAAACCCACAGACTGCTCTAGTTCCCAGTCTCACGGATGACAAACTATTTTGTTCATCCTGTAACAGAGGGTTTTTCCCTGTCCCATGATTACTGTATTAGGACTTAACACATACCGGCAACTTTGCTATCATTATTGAATTTATTCCAACGAACGTCACCACGAGATGGTGTTATTAACATCCACGAGTTGCAGATACAGAAACTGAGGCCGAGATTCCGATCCCTATGCGAACCACTTCCCCTGCAGGCCTCCCTTTGCCTCGAAAGGCAAACCGTGAAGCTAAAGCAATAATTGAATTTTAACACTGAAACAAACTAAGCGATTTCCCCAAATACGCTAGACGAAGTGAACTGCTCCCTAACTTCAGCACTTGCCCTTTAAAATGTGACGTCCCAGCAGCCAAGGCCCACTTTCCAAACCTGTGGATAATACGAGGCCTAGGAGTATACAACGAGACGCCCTTGGAAACTCCACAGAACGCTGGAAATTTTCACGCAGGACACTTGGCAAAAGTCTTTAAATTTCAACGTTCTTAGCCAGCTTCCCCCACAGGCTACTTTGAAGAAGCGCAAAGCACATAAATTGGAACCTTACCAAAACTGAGCCTTACTTTTCTAATTTCCCTTTAAGTTTATTGCGAGACCATGAAAATTAAATACCTCTGGTACCGTCAAAGTAGCTCGCTGAGAGTTTAGCCGTGTTTCTCGGTTACCATTCAGCAGCCTTTATATTGTCTCGAGATAGTTTCTGGATTGGAACCAAATCACTGAAATCTGTAAAAAATTCTGAGGTGCGGCAGGTTTTCTGTTTATGACCTTTTCCACCCCTGAGATGTTCGTGGATTCGCGTCCCGCCGAGAAGCTTAGAGGCGCCATTTTGCCGTGGATTCCACTGACCCGCCTCCCCAAGCCACCCGTGCAATTTGAGATGATTGGCAGGTGGGTGGGAATAGGCGGAGCCACGCCCAACGCTTTCCGCCCAACGCTTTCCACCCAACGTGAGAACGCAGCGGCTGGAGTCCCCGGTATTACCGCCGCTCATCACCCTTGCTGCGCATGCCCAAGGGAATGTAATTTCCCTGTAATCTCAGATCCCTGGAACAGGACCTCATGCTTCCACGACAGCCAAGCCTCAAAGCTTCTAGAATTCGATTTATTAGAAGCCACACAGAGCTTTATCTCCTGATAGACACTCAGAAGAATGTCCGCTCCTTTGCTTCCCAGCCTCGTGACCTGAGGCACGTGTCTTAACCCTTCTTCACCTCAGTTTCCACATTAGGAAACCAGTGGAATAAAAGCTACTTTAGAGAACTGCTGTAGGAACTTAACCTGAAAATGATTTTAAGTTGCTTAACCCACTGCTTGGTACAAAAGTGTTCAGTGTTCATGGGTGAGATTTACTTGCTCTCCATGCATGATAACAATTTTTAATTTTAACCTTCACAACACATCTGGGAGGTAGTTGTTGTAATATCTGTCATACGCCTGTGGAATCAAAAGCCAGGAGTTAAGTTACATGTGTCAGTCAGTGTTGCTCAGCGGGTAAGTGGGGAGCTGGAATGTGACCATGTAGCTCTTTGACTTCAAGGCCCCAAAAGCTGAAATCACCATACTATGGTGCCACACTAATAAATATTGCTAAAAGGAGCTTTGCAAGAACTGACAAAGTACCAAGGAGGGACTTATAAATGGTCATAAATTTAACTTGCAACTAAATAAATGTAATTTACTACTCTGTATTCTTGCATCATTTTTTGAAGCACCCCATAAAAGGGATGTCCAAAATCAGGCTCCTGGAAGGAGGCTGGTGCTTCACCAAGATCCCCTTTCTCAGCTGGTGCATGTGGCCACCAGCTGCTGGGAGGGCCACTGCAAAGGGCTATTTTGTGGCCTTTGCAAAAGAATCACCTTTGGCAGATGGAAGTCACTTCCCCCGAGACAGAGACTTACAGGAGGTGTTTTAGTCAGGATTCTCTGGAAAAGTAGAACAAATAGAATGTGTGGTGTATGGAAGAAATTTATTATAAGGCATTGGCTCACACTGTTATAGAGTTAGCAAGTCCAGATCTGGAGTGTGAGCTGGAAGCCTGGAGACCCAGGAGAGCTGATGGTGCACATGAAGTCAAAGGCAGTCTGGTGGAGAATTCCTTCTCGCTTGGGAGTCCTTCAACTGATTGGACAAGGCCCACCCACAGTATGGAGGGCAATCTGCTTTACTCAAAATTCAGGGATTTAAATGTTAATCTCATCCAAAAACATTCTTGACCCATAAAATTAACCACTGCAGGAGATTACCCCCAGGCCCTCCACTTTCAGATGGCCAGTGAGTGATATAGGATTCAAAGAGCCCAGGTAGGACATCTTTATGGACCAGACTGAGGCTAGATTTTACATGAGATCATATTCTTGCTTGGACTTTCCCCTTCCCTATTCAGCTTCCATCTCTCTCTCACAGGTTTGTCATAAGAAGATGTCCTTCAATAATCACATACAGGGGCTTCCCTGGTGGCACAGTGGTTGAGAGTCCGCCTGCCGATGCAGGGGACGTGGGTTCGTGCCCTGGTCCGGGAAGATCCCACATGCCGTGGAGCGGCTGGGCCCGTGAGCCATGGCCGCTGAGCCTGCATGTCAGGAGCCTGTGCTCCGCAATGGGAGAGGCCACAACAGTGAGAGGCCTGCGTACCGCAGAAAAAAAAAAAAAAAAATCACATACAACATAACCAAATCCCTGTCTCAGGCTTTGCTTCTGGGGAAACCATGCCAAGACAATCCCTATTAGCCCCTGATTAGCTCCTGAATCACTCCACACTTTTTCAGTTTTACTCAACTCCTCTGCTTGTGTTTGTCTCACTCCACGTGTTCTCCTATTATGAATTGCGCTATTCTGACTCCACCTTCACCTGTCTGTTTGACAAATTGCCCCTACTCACTCAACCCCTTCACAAAATCTTCATCTCACTGTGGGGCCCCATGAATCCAAACTGAAAACCAGGGCTTAAGGAAATTTCATTTACTTATAAATTTCCATCACAGGTTTTTGGCATGTATTGGAACTGCAGTCATAATGAATGACAGTTACCTGGACCTTTGTTCTACAGCTGTATTTGAGGTCCAGGATGCCAGAATGCCTTTTGGTATAAACTACCTTATGCTAAGACCCTAAGAAGTTTTTAAACTCCCCTTGATTGAGGTTAACAAGAAATTACCACAGATAAGAAACTTACCATATACCCATGATATATTGCCACTCAATAGCAAATTGGATTAGTATTTTAAACTGGCTAACTCATATCCTCTGACCTTTTTTCTCAACTGTAATAACCCTCAATACAGAGTGCCAGGTTAATATAATCAAGCATCTTAATATGATAGTCAAATCCCTCCACGCTTTGAGCTCCACAACTTTATTAACTTTACCTGACAAACCATCCTTCCACATCAAGATGGTGTCTTAATCTGTTTGGGCTGCTATAACAAAAATAATATAGATTGGGTGACTTAAACATCGTTTATTTCTTGCAGTTCTGGAGCTGGGAATTCCAAGATCAAGTCACCAACTGATTCAGTGTCTGGTGAGGACCAGTTTCTGGTTCCCAGGCAGCCATCTCCTCACTGTGTCTTCACATGGTGGAGGGGCTAGAGAGCTCTCTGGGGCACTAATAAGGGCACTAATACCATTCACAAGAGCTCCACCCACATGACCTAATCATCTCCCAAAGACCCCACTTTCAAATACCATCACATTGGGGCTTAGTTTTCAACATATAGAAGCATCATCAACCACCTGACCTAGCTAAAAAGCAGGGTGAAAACTTCAACTTCATCCTCTCCTTCAGCCTCCATGGAGTCACCAAGTCCCTTGAGTGAAGTGCTCTCACATCCTTCCAATCTGTCCCCTCTTGCTCATTCACATCAGAGTCTCCCTTATTCATCCTCTTTCATTTTGACAGTTACAAGCATCTCCTAGCCGGTCTCCCTGCCTCCTGCCTCTCACCTCTGATCATTGTATCCCTGGAGATCATGTTCTCTGAGGTCATTTACAAGACTGAATTCCTCCTATGTATCAGAAGGCTTTTCATGAGTGATCCCAGCATACCTCTCTAGCCTCTCCCTGTTCCCAGAGTCCTCAGCCCCCATACTCGGACCTTCCCATCGTTCCCACACATCCTGCCACCTTCAGGCCCTCCAAGAATCACTCCAGGTCCTTGGTGATTTTACACCAGCTGCTCAATGTGCCCAGAAGGTAACTTGCCTCTTGGCCCACACTCACCCTCAACAAACTTCTACTCACATCATTCAACTCCCAGTCACATTCTGTCTTCATTTGGGTTCTAAAAGCAGAGCCTGAATTGAGCACTTGTATGCAGGTGATTTACTTGGAAATTATTCACAGAAAGCAGGAGAGCAGAGAGGGAAGACTGAGGAAGCAAAGGAAGCAAGGTTAATTAAGCTGCAGTATCAAGGTGGTTGCTATTGGCAATCTCAGGACTATTGAAAACCACAATGAATCCTTCTTAGAATTGTTCCTTTATTAAAGGTGGGGAGACTGGGGCTTTGATCTACTGGTTTTCCTTTCCCCAACAGTGGGAGGTGGCCACTGGGAACGTTAACTACCTGGGCACTTCTGCACTCTGCTTCCAGGTCCTGATGCTTCAGGAAAAAAAAAAAAAAAAACCTCAGGCAGCAAAGCTGGCCGGCACAGCTCACACCCTCAATGTGTGGGAACTCTCCACTGCCTGAGCAACGGAATCAGAGGTGGACAGAGGGGATAAAAGGCCCCCAGAGCATCTGCTACATCTTTTCTGCAAAGCTTTCCCTCGCTCCTCCAACGACAGGAATTCTTCAAAAGCCCTCTGTGTTTAGTCCTTAGTGCAACACTTCTGGAGTTTATTGTGACTGGTTACTGCTCACTATCTTGCCCCCGTTAGGCTGTGAGCTCCCAGAGGGTATGTTCTCCTAGTAGAGAAGTTGCTCCATTCTAGAATTCCTCAAACATTTGTTAATGTTTGTTAACAATTAATTAACAAACAATTAATGTTTGTTAATCAATAACTAAAGCTTCTCCTAAGCCATTCCATGATCCTAAATGTCTAATTCTACATATTTTGAACACAGATAAAAAGATAAGCTACCACCTCATTAATAGGAAGTTTAAGATCTACAGCCCTGCTGTCAAACTATGACCAAATACTTTAGATTCAATTCAAAATGCTACAGTAAAGTTGTTTTCTTCCGGGCTTTTGTCATTTTAAAAGTAATAAGTAAAAGAGACAGAGAGCAAAATCCTCCAGGCTGAAGAAATTTAAAAATTTTATATAGATACTTTTTAAGTCACTTGTCAATACATCTTTATTATATTTTTAAATGTTGTTGCTATAAACTTAATCAATACAAAGTTGCCTTTAAAATAATTTAAGCAAGTAGCTATATTTTTTTCTATTCCAGGCTCATTCAAATTAACTCGAATGACTTTTTTTTTCTGTACCCTTCTCCTCCTGTTTGCTTGATGCGCCCTGACATAAATTCAATACAAATATGGGTGGTTGTTCAGAGGGGCAGCCTAGAAATGTTAATAGGCTGATCACAATAACAGTCTCATCCTAATTCTGGGCAGCTCTCATCCCTAAAAGAATCATGCTCTCAAATTCCTATAAATTTAAAATAGAATTCCAGTGCCTTTGATTGAGCGTGCCAGTTTGCATTATTTTTCCATTTTATAAAACACATGGCTGGGGAAAATGTGCATTGCACCCAAAAGTGCAATACACAACTCATAAATAATCCTTAAAAGTTGAATTATGATGTTGCTGTTGGCTTTTGGTAAAGTTAAACTTACCATTCAATACCTACTTGCTTAGCACATCCCATGCACTGGCACTGGGCTGGTAGATGTATTTATTATTAGGGACACAGAGCCATTCTGCCATGTCAAGCTCCAAAAGTCCACGGTGTTTTAATAGCTCATCATCAAACTCTCTTGGAACGTCAAGTAGGTTCCACTTAGCAAAGCTAACTGATATCCCACTAACAATGTGGGATACATTACATAACTCATTAATAGGAGGTTTAAGATCTACAGCCCTGCTGTCAAACTATTACATAACTAATACACCTAAACTAATTTTTTTCCCTTCAAAAATGTTTACCATCTGTTAAACCTGATAGCCACTACAATTTTAACCAAACTCTGCACTTCGATTTACATTTCAGTTCTCACCTAGTCTTTTTTTTTCCCAGAAGTATTTTACCCACTTCTGCATATGTATATACATATATATGTATATAGAATACATATACAAAATATACATGTATGTATAAAATATGCATAACATAAAAGTTATAATTTTAGCAATTTTAAGTGCACACTTCAGTGGCATTACGTACATTCACAATGTTGAGCAGTCATCACCTCTATTTCCAGAACTTTTCCATCACCCCAAACAGAAACTCTGTACCCATTAAACAAAAACTATGCATTCCTGTCTCCCCTGGCCCCCGGTAACCTCTGTTCTATATACTTTCTGTGTCTATGGGTTTGCCTATTCCAGGTACCTCAGATAAATGGAATCACACAGTATTTGTCCTTTTGTATCTAGCTTATTTCACTTAGCATAATGTTTTCAAGGTTTATCTACATTATAGTATGTGACAGAATTGCTTTTGGGGGCTGAATAATATTGCATTTATGCATATGCTATATTTTGTTTATCCATTCATGTGTTGACAGATACTTGGGATGTATCCACCTTTTGGCTCTTGGAACTAACACTGCTATGAGCACTGGTGTGTAGGTACCTTTTTGAGTTCCTACTTTCAAGTCCTTTAGGTATGCACCTGGGAGTGTAATTGCTGGATCACACGGTACTTCTAGGCTAACCTTTTTGGAACTGCCAAATGTTTTCCATAGCAGCTGCACTATTTTACACTCTTACCATGAATGTTCTTGTTGTTGTTGTTGAGTTGTAGGAGTTCTTTGTGTAGTCAATATATTAATCCTTTATTAGATATATGATTTGCATATATATTCTGTGGATTGTCTTTTCACTCTCTTGATAATGTCCTTTGATGTTGAAAAGTTTTTAATCATGAAGGCCAACATATCTGTTTTCTTTTGTTGTAAGTGCTTCTGGGGTCACATCCAAGAAGTCATTGCCAAACCCAAAGTCATGAAGACTTTCCCCTCTGTTTTCTTCTAAGAGTTTTATAGTTTTGGCTTTTAAATTTAGGTCTTTGATCCATTTTAAGTTAATTCTCGTATATGGTTTAAGGTAAGAGTCCAACACTTCATTCTTTTGCATTTGGATATCATTTTCCCAGCACCATATGAGAAAAGACCATCCTTCGCCACTGAATGACTTTGTATCCTTGTCGAAAATCAATTAACCATATATGTGAGGGGGTCTCTTAAATGTAGTTTCAGTGAGTCAGTTGTGAACAATAACCACTGGAGAGCAATAATTCAATTAATTTCACACTTTGTAAAGAGCAATGATCTTCAACACTGCACAAATGTGAGATTTTTAGTATAGCATTTTTCAACATTGCTCAGATTCCTTATTTTGAAAAAGTCAGAGATGATATACAAATACAATTATTATGTAGCTCCAGGTCTAAATATTTCATGCCACACACGAGCAAGAAAGGAGCATTTCCTCGCACTTTCACTTCAACGTAAGGACAGGTTTCACTGGATTCACCTGGTGCAGTGATCTCCCCCTCACAATGACTCAGGAATGAAGGTCTCAGTAGGAAGGTCTTTTAACCATACTGGATAATTTCACTAATGAACAAACCTGTTCTAGAATCTGTGGCTAGAAGTTACAAATGGCATTATCTTTCAAAATGATGGGTCCTCACTTCTGCATTTATTGATAGCTGACTCTATAGCCCAGATGAATCCAATCCATCACTAATTAGCCAAGGGATTCTGTAAACAGGCGCAGGTTCAGATTAAGTCATGCAATTCCCTGGACCCAGAATTAAAGTTAGAAGAGAAATGAAAGCATTTCAGCTATCTCAAATTTCATATTGAATATGGTGTTTTCCTTTGATCACCGTATCTGGCAACAAATATATGACTGAACAAAAACCATAAAAAGAAAAATTGTTATGAAAAGCAAAGAAAATAATCGAAGTAGTTCATGGCCAGAATTTCCTTAAGTGAAGAGACTATGAAGTGGCTCAAACAGGTACATGAAAAGATGCTCAACATTACCAATCATCAGGGAAATACAAATCAAAACCACAATAAGATACCACCACACATCTATTAAAATGGCTATTACCAAAGAGACAAGAGATCTGCATTGGTAAGGATTAAAGAAAAGGGAATCCTTGTGCAGGGTTGGTGTAGAACATAAATTGGTACCACCACTATGGAAATCATGTGGAGGTTCCCCCAAAACCAACAATAGAGCTACCAAAGGATCCAGCAATCCCACTTCTAGGTATGCATTATAAGGAAATGAAATTACTAAATCAAAAAGATAGCTGCACTCTCATGTTTATTGCAGCACTATTCACAATAGCCCGATGTGGAAAGAACCTAAGTGTCCATCAGCAGATGAGGGGATAAAGAAAATGAGATAGATATATATATATATATAAAAGAAGGAAATCCTGCCATTTGTGACAACAGGTATACACCTTGGGGGCATAATGCTATGTGAAATGAAAAAGCTGAACTCATGGAAACAGAAAGTAGAATGGTGGTTGCCAAGGCCTGGAGGTAGGGGAAATGGGCAAATGTTGGTCAAAGGAAACAAACTTCCAATGATAAGAGGAATAAGTTCTGGGAATCTAATGTAGCACATGATGAATATAGTCAATAATACTGTATTGTATACTTGAAAGTTGCTAATAGAGTAGATTTAAATGTTCTTACCACACACAAAAAATAATGTGAGGTGATGGAGACAATAACTAACCTCATGGTGGTAATCATTTTGCAATATATTCCTGTATCAAATCATCAGGCTATACACCTTAAACTTACACGATGTAATATGCCAATGATATCTCAGTTATGCTGGGGTTGTGGGGGAGAGAGAGAGAGAGAGAGAGAGAGAGAGAGAGAGAGAGAGAGAGAGAGAGAGAGAGAGAAAACAGCTCTTTAATAGTGCTTTGTGATTTGCTAGTGCTTTGTGATTTGCTGGGGGAAGAGATACCAGGATGCCAAGTGTGGGTGGCAGGCGTAGAAAGCATGAAAAAAAGACTTTATTGTTTCTTTATAACATTTTTTTGCAACACTCTTATATGACCAACATCAAAACATTAAAAAATTTTTAACTTTAATGCACTGACTGAAAACGTTTTTATTAAACATTTAAAACGTTTTATTAATAAAATGTTTAAAACATCATAAATGTAATAAAACATTTTTATTAAATGTGCATTGCAAAACAAAAGAAAAAATGAATAGAGTTTGTGCCATTATCCTTAGCTGACGTTTCTGAAACATATCTAAGAAGTTGGTAATACTGAGAAATATCATCGAGGGTTTTGGCATTAGACAAACACATGTTTGTTAGTCTATGGAGCCTACATAAAATACCCAATTCTTAGTTTCCTTGTTTGTAAAATGATGTTATTAATAACCACTTCATAGTAGTATTGTAAGAGGTAAATGAGGTAATAATGTAGAATCAGTAGAATGTGTAGCATGTGGTTAGAACTGAACAAATGTCGTTGCATTCTGAAAATATTAGTTATCTATCCTTAGAGAAATGGTGAGGCTATACATATATCTTCTCTGGTTATTCTGTAGAAAGTGTAGCAAATAATCACCCATCAGAACTAGTTGCTTTATACAGTCTCTGAAGGTGGCCGGCAGTATCCTTCCACCTTAAAGGAAATTGATAAAGACGGAAGCTAAAGTTAGAGGCTGGTTCCCAGTCCCTCAATCACTTAAGCTCCAAAAAGGAAAATCTTTTTTTTTTTTTTTTTTTTTTTTGCGGTACGCAGGCCTCTCACTGTTGTGGCCTCTCCCGTTGCGGAGCACAGGCTCCGGACGCGCAGGCTCAGCGGCCATGGCTCACGGGCCCAGCTGCTCCGCGGCATGTGGGATCTTCCCGGACCGGGGCACGAACCCGTGTCCCCTGCATGGGCAGGCGGACTCCCAACCACTGTGCCACCAGGGAAGCCCCCAAAAGGAAAATCTTATTAGGACAATAAATAAATAATGTATTAAATGGAAAAAGAAAAGTTTGTAAAACACTTGACTCAGTATCTAAAACTAAGCACTCATAAGTAGTAATTTTTTTGTCTTATTCACATCTGTTCAAATTCATTGGCAAAAATATCAAATAAAACTATATTGTCATCCCATATCCCCTCTTATTGGCACTCACACAAGATAAATATTCTGTAGAGTATGAACCAAAATTAAGCTCATTTTAAAAGATTACTAAAATTGGGCTTCCCTGGTGGCGCAGTGGTTGAGAGTCCGCCTGCCGATGCAGGGGATGCGGGTTCGTGCCCCGGTCCGGGAGGATCCCACATGTCGCGGAGCGGCTGGGCCCGTGAGCCATGGCCTCTGAGCCTGCGCGTCCGGAGCCTGTGCTCCGCAACCCAAGAGGTCACAGCAGAGAGAGGCCCGCGTACAGCAAAAAAAAAAAGAAAAAAAGGAAACTCTGTCGTGTGGATGATATTTGGACCTACATTTCTTTCCTTGGAAAAATATTAGATAGCCTTATTTTGGATATGCCTAAAGAAGGACAATGATACTATCTAGAGAGGTTTCATTTCCAAGTATGGAGAAATGATTTGGTCACAGTTTTTGCTGTCTTTAGTACAAACAACACCACACTGACCAAAGGAATGACTTCTACCAAAACATTCCATTAAATATTTCATCTTGCCTGCTCAAATTTAGGGTTGTTCCTTTCCCAACTAATGAATAACCAGACAATTTCTGGGCATGGATGTGACACAACTCTGTGGCACACACAGGAATTTGTCACCCACCCACATATCTTTGGCCAGAACAGGAATCTGCCAGCCACAAATTCTGCCAGTTAATCCCTCCCTCTGGCTGCAACCGTGGGAAAAACTGTCTTGGGAACATATCTCCTGCTCAAAATAAAGAGCTCAGAGTAAACACTACCTATACAAAAAGCACAAGACACATCATACCCACAAAGAGAGAGAGAGACAACTTCAGGTGAGAGATGTCAAAAACAATTTTTTTAATTAAAAAATAAAAAAGCTTAACTCCCATGAAGGAAAGCATTAAATGGGTTTTAACTGAAAATGCAAAGCCATTTACATTTGCTTTGATATGGCCTAACTGTCTGCTGCAAAGGCCTTGAAACACCACCTATTTCAATATTACCTCCAAGTGAAAATGGTTTTAAGATGTCCTCTGTATTCTTTGCTGGAGACTGGAAAGAAATCACTGCATTACCTTGCATTTGCTCGGATAGTCATTAGCCTTAGACAGCACCATCATTTAAGAAATTTATCATCAGTGCTGTCCTTCGCACAATGTATTAGTGCAATACATTATAAAAGCACCTCACTCTGATGATGTATGGCTCCAAAGATGGCAACATCTGGAGACGAATGGGTCTAAGAATAGATTTGGTCTAAGAGAATAAATGTATAGATCCACCTTGGTAGCGTCAGTCTGAAATAAACCAGTATTTGTTGTTCCCAACCAACCCCTCAAACACTCATAACCATCTTTATAACTTCCCTGATTTAAAAAAAAACAATCATTCATGACATTAAATTGATTTTTCATGACAAAGAAGGAAGGCTTCTAAAATTAGTGGGTTGGTACACTGAGAGATAACCTAGCCCAAGCTTGATGATAAATTTCATTCATGGCTTTCAGGAAAACTCGAATTTAGCCACCTCTCACTCACTTAAATTTTTCAGTAGATTCTCCAAAGGAGAGAGGGGAGATTAACGTCTGATGTCCTCAAGGGTATGAGAACAAAAATTGAGTTACAATTAGTTTGTCTATACCAAATTCTAGCTTTCTACGTGGCTGATGATACATTTTTTCCAAAGCTCAATTCTCCCGTTTCCATTCCTCAAAGTCCAGAATGCTGTCCCCTCCATTACTCTGCCTAAATAGGACGCAAATATTTTAGCTAACTGCTGAAATAAATCATTATGAACATTCAAACTCAAAGAAAATGATGGCAAATGAAAATACCTAAATGGCTCAATCCACGCCTGCTAGAGTAACCTGCGGGGCCACAGACTTCTTTGTTAAAATGTGTTCAGAGTGCCCACTTTAAAAACTTCCCAGCACAGTTTGGAAACTGGTCCTGTTTGCCCATTTGAAGCACTGTGCCTCCAGGAATCAGTGTTAAAGCGATGCCCCAATCCAACTTGCTACTGAATCCCATCATTCAGTGATGCTTCCTTAACTGGAGTTCATCCATACTCCCTATGCTAAGAGAAAAAGAAAAGACTGAGAGGATACAGTTCCATGCATGTGGGCTCCCTGGTGGTGCAGTGATTAAGAATCCTCCTGCCAATGCAGGGGACACGGGTTCGATCCCTGCCCCGGGAAGATCCCACATGCCGCGGAGAAATTAAGCCCGTGCGCCACAGCTACTGAGCCTGCGCTCTAGAGCCCGCAACAAGAGAAGCCACGACAATGAGAAGCCTGTGCACCGCAACGAAGAGCAGCCCTCCGCTCGCCGCAACTAGAGAAAGCCCGCACGCAAAGACGAAGACCCAATGCAGCCGAAAATACACAGACAAATTAATTAATTTTTTAAAAAGTTCCATGTATGCACCATCTCACCATTATGTTCAATTAGTGTATTTCCTCCAACTATGTTAACATGCCAACCAGTTCAGAATCTTAGTGTGATTAACTTGGAAGAGTCCAGCTCCTTTGACTCCACGCCCAGCAACATGAATCTCAAAAGAGGGTCTCTCCACGTCTCTCAGCCTGCTGTAAGACTGTCTTATTAACTGGCCTTAACAAGCAAACTATTTTCCTCCTACAGGAAGGTGTCGGGGGGAGAAAAAACCTTAGTGTAGACCACTTGCCTGTGGTGATCAGGGACTTGATATGTTTTCAATGCTCCTGCACTCTGTCATCTTTTGTCTCTGCCAAGGCAATACCCTATGTTATTTCTGACAGATTTACTAAACCACCAGGAAATCTTGATTTTGGTGGGAAAGAAAAAGGCAAAAAGAAATACAGACAATTCAGGGAGACTAGAGAGTGGCAGAAGGGAAGAAGAAATGGATAAAAGCAATAAATTGCTCTGCCTCAAATTGGTTTATATTTAATGAGCTAACACCTATCTTAAATCAGAAGTCCTATTCTTAGAAGTTAAAAGAGAATCTATTCAATGCCTCGAGAGCAGCACTGAATATCATCTTCCAGTGACATTATTTCCTTTCGTGAAAGAGAGAACCTTGGCAAAATAAAATAGTTAATTAAGGAACATATCACTGTGTCACTGAATACTTTTCCAAAACTATTTCCTCCTTTTTCACTTTGATGAATTACTAAACTTTCACTGTTTGTCGTTTCCATTATACTAGTTTGTTCTCCTCTCTGTTTCCTGTTTTCTAAGTTCTTTTTGAGAACAGGATTTCTGATTCAAGACAGCTGTTAGCTTATTAAATACAAAAACAACTGAAGGCTCAGTATTAACATAAAACTCCATATTTATTCCAAGATCCCTTTCCTCCAGACCCTTTGAAGCAAGTATGCCTCAAAACCTTACGATGCCCACCAACCCTCAAAAACTATGGAGTTCAGCTGATTTTATTTTAAAATAACACGTCTCCTGCACCTAAGTGTAGATATTAGTCCATGATGTCCTCTGTGGGAAGCTCAAGGCCTGTTCCAGCCCCTCCTTCATCCCCTTCACCAAGAATGGGACAAGTTCATGACCACAAAAGACTTCAGGCCATCTTTCTCAAACCTCTGCCCACAACTGATCAAGCAAACCTGAGTCGTCAGATGTTCTTGAATTTATTGCCTCTCTTGCTCCTTTTCCTCTATATCTTTCTTTCTTTGCCATCAACGTTAAGATCCAAGATTTGCATGACATAGGGCAAAGCAGATGATTTGATTTAGGCTCTCATCTCTGGAAAACAAAACAGCCTGCCACTGGGACCAGTCTAAATGGCAAAGTTCTACACTGAGGTTTGGAGTCAAAGTCCCAGCCAACAAAAGAGCATTCTGATGCTTTCCTTTACCTCTTCCCCACATATATCTCTTGGGGACCTTGTGGAGAACAAGAGATTAGGACAAAGTAAAATTCAGCTGGGAGGCAACAGAGTGTAATGGCTGAGTGGTCCTCTGGCATCTGAGGCTTTACTGCTTTCTAGCTCTGTGCCTTTGGGCTAACATCCTATTTTCTCCTTTCTCCATTTCATTTGGTGGTATATGATAACTTGTGGATGAATATTTGCTAATTTTACTATTATTCTTGGGATGCTGGCCTAATATTTTCTAGCTTCTATTCTAATCAGAAAGGATATGTCTGCCTCATTTTTAATTTGAGGCAAATAGAGGTGGCTTTGAAAAACAAAGAGGATAAGTCATTAAAACAATACAGCAAACTATTGTGCTTTGACCGTGGTATATCAGTGAAAGTTGGACAATCATGCATTGTTTCCCTTAATCAGATACTTGTTTAATATTAAGCACCTAGTACATGTCTAAACTTTGCCAGTCACTGTCGGAATACGAAAGAGGTATGGGACCTGGTTCGTTGAGTCAAAGAGCTGCAAATCTGGTGGAGGAAACAAGACAGACATAGAATAATGGAATTTGGACCTGTCAGTGATTGAAGCACATTTGAAACAAGGGACAGACTAGTGTGGGTGACAACAATTGGGAAGAGGATAGAAAAAAGGAGTTTGAACCAAGCCTGAATGGGAAGGTCAGACTGAGACAGGCAGAAGGAAAAAGTGTGGCATCCTAGAAGGAGGCCTCAATGTGAGTGGAGAGACAGAGACAAAACTGAGAATGGTGACAGCTGGAAATGGGGAGGAGACTTTGCTTCAAAAGACTGGAAATTATTTGGTAGTTTCCACTGACATTAATAACATTTAAGGAGCCAGTTTCAGGAGAGAGATTACGAAATGAGTTGAGATTTTGCAAGTCTGATGTCATAGAAGATGTTTTAGATCCTAGTTGAATGCCACATTAAAAAGAGTTTGGATTCCTCCCCCCATTTTCTTAATCCAAGGCAATCATATGAAGATATCAGCCCAGCTTTTTCTTCACAAGAAATGTATGCATGCAATCTTTCCTCCATCTCCAGAATAAAAAATAAAGACTATTTAAAAATGACAGAAGCTATTCCATTTGAAAATGATGGTAGCTACCATTATGCTTAAAGATGAGAAAGTTAAACCAAGCTGAACTTTAAAACTCTTATAAGTCCTTTAACTGTGCACGAGATCACTCAGCATCCATGAATTCTTTAACGATATTATTGAGAAACACCCTGGGAAGACAAAGTGAAATGGTGAGATGCTGAAGTCCAAAGGGTACTTACTTCATCTGGTCAATTAGAATTCCCTTTGGAATTTATGCTGCAAGCCAGAGTACTACATAGATTTTGCAGTAAGAAATGAAATTAGTCTCATAAATGTTCCCAACTGAAAGACCAAAAATACAAAACAAAAAATGAAGACTATTGGAAATAACCAGTCGTCTATCTTCTGAGCTGGCTGTCTCACCACAGAGTTCCTTACTGAAATCGAATTATGTACATTTGGGGGCCAGTGGGGGACATCATGCTGTCATTTGAATCCTCTGAGTTTCTGTAGAGAATCGGTTTTGCAGAAAGCTTCGTATATTCCAGCCTCAACTCAAGGACAACAGATGACTGGAGGAACAGAATCTCTAAGGTTGGCAGAAACAAATGGCCCTTCTTGTTAATGTGTTGCTTTCCAGCAAGCACCACTTCTCAGTGGGCGACCTGAGACTCTGTCACCTACCATGATGGCTAAACATGTTTAGATCTCAAAGTCTTTCTTCTTGAGAGGGACTTCTTCCTTAAAAATGTTGATGAAGATTTCACAGGTTTCTTTAAAAATAATGATTAAAAAAGAAATACCTCCCAGGCTTTAACTATGCAGAGCAATAAGCCTCAGCTACAAGCAAGTTTTTGTTTTTGTTTTGTTTTGTTTTTTTGCAGCACGCGGGCCTCTCCCGTTGCAGAGCACAGGCTCTGGACGCGCAGGCTCAGCGGCCATGGCTCACGGGCCCAGCCGCTCTGCGGCATGTGGGATCTTCCCGGACCGGGGCACGAACCCATGTCCCCTGTATTGGCAGGCGGACTCTCAACCACTGCACCACCAGGGAAGCCCCAAGCAAGTTTTTTAGGTCAAGATTTCTGCTTCCAAAAAAAACAGATTCGTAGAAATACATTTAAAAATCTTATTTATTGAAGCAGGCTACAGGCCAATTACTCCAGTGGCTTGAAAACAATTCCAAAATAATGAAATATACAATAATGCTGATTTGTCCCCTGTTAATATCACCACAATCTGAGAAATCCTTTGAGACATTGCACCAAAAGTGATTTGCATCTTTAATGACAATTAATTACAGAAAATCAAAGGGAGGTTTTGAAAAGTAAAGAAAATATAATCAGGAATAGTATAGATTCATTTGGCATTATTTAAATAAGCTATGTTTTTCTTAACAGCTCTTTTTTTTCTGGTTCTTTTAGCAATTTGCCACCTCTTTATTTTGTCACAGATGTTTTATTTTTTAAGTGGATAAATTTCATAGTTTTCATAGACTAAAAATTTTAAATATAAGATAAACAAAAAGGCTACCTACTAAATGGGAGGAGATATTTGCAAATGCTATATCTGATAAGGAGTTAATATCCAAAATATACAAAAACTCATACAATATCAAAAAAAAACCCACCCGGTTAGAAAATGGGCAGTGGATCTGAATAGACATTTTCCAAGGAAGATATACAGATGGCCAACAGGCACATGAAAAGATGCTCAACATCACTAATCATCAGGGAAATGCAAATCAAACTCACAATGAGGTACCACCTCACACCTGTTAGAATTGGTATCACTAAAAAGACAGCAATTAACAAGAGTTGGTAAGAATATGAAGAAAAGAGAAACCTTGTGTACTGTTGGTGAGATTGTTAATTAGTGCAGCCACTACAGAAAACAGTATAGAGAGTCCTTAAAAAACTAAAAAGAGAACTACCATATGATCCAGCAATCCCACTTCTGGGTATTTATCTGAAGAAAACAAAAACACTAATTCTAAATATGTACCTCTATGTTCATTGCGGCGTTATTTACAATAGCCAAATTATGGAAGCAACCCAAGTGCCTGTCAATAGATGAATAGATTTTAAAATGCGATATATATATGTATACATTATATACACTACATATATTATATATATATAACGGAATATTACTCAAACACACACACACACAAGAAATCTTGTCGTTTGTAACAACATGGATGAACCTGGAGGGTATTACGCTAAGTGAACTACGTCAGACATAGGAAGATAAATACTGTATGATTTCACTTATATGTGGAATCTAAAAAACAAAAGAAATGAACAAACATAACAAAAGAGAAATATATTTACAGATACAGCAAATAAACAGGTGGGTGCCAGAGGGAAAGAGGGTGGAAAGAGGAAAGAAATAGGTGAAGGAGATTAATAAGAGGTACAAACTTCCAGTTACAAAATCAATTACAGGTATGAAATGTACAGTGTAGGGAATAGAGTCAATAACTATATAATATTGTTTATGGTGACATATAGCAACTGGTGACATATAGCAACATAGAGCACCACAACTGTCGTTGTGGTGATCATTTCAAAGTGTGTAGAAATTCCAAACCACTATGTTGTGAAACAGCAACTAACATAGTATTGTAAGTCAATTATACTTCAAAAAACAAACAAACAAACTTATAGAAAAAGAGATCAGATATGTGGTTACCAGAGCTGGGGGCTGAGTTGAGGGGAGAATAGGAAGAAGGCGGTCAAAAAGTACAGACTTCCAATTACAAGATCAATAAGTACTAGGGATGTAATGTACAACATGATAAATATAATTAACACTTCTGTATATTATATTTGAAAATTGTTAAGAGAGTTAATCCCGAGAGTTCTCACCACAAGAAAAAAAAAATATTTTCTATTCCTTTTGTTTTGTACCTACATGAGATGATGATGTTCACTAAACTCACTGTGATAGTCATTTCAGGATGTAAGTCAAATCATTAGGTTATATACCTTAAACTTATACAGCGCAGTATGTCAACTATATCTCAATAAAACTGAAAGAAAAAAGTAAGGTAAACAACTATAAAAAGAGCAAAAGATTCACAAGGCTGAAAGACAGAGGATATGCTAGCTTCTTTCTTGAAAAGTAAACATATCAAACAGAAGTCAATGAAAATTTAATACAAAAAATGCACATTTCGAACTGAAAACAAAAACTCACTATACTAACTATAAAAGCAGGAAATGTGTTTAGGTAGCCTCTTACTGAGTAAAGATTCCTCACATCCTTCCTTCCCTTCCCATCACTCCCCCTCCCCGCCCCCACACCACACACACACAGGCAATTCTTTCCATGAACCGAAGATGCGGTGAAGAGAAAGGTCTCTAGTCATTTCCCATGAAAAACAAAACTCCCACTTTTAGCTCCCTCCTCGAAGCTAAGGCATCAGAATCTCCAGAATGCCCATGCTAAAATACAGATATTACCGCTGGGAGGGTAGAACACTTCACTCACCATTAACAACTCTTTCATAACTTGGTTCTGCTATTGTCTCCCTCTGTGGAACTGAGAAATTTCCATAAATGTTCTAAATCTGAATCCCTTCATTGGTAAACAATGGATATTTACACAACAATGCATGTTCCATATAGTCACTGGGGAGGTGATATGAAATGATGGCTGTAAAGGGTTTACTTTGCATCATGCCTCCTGAATTGTACAAGGGGCCCAGTAAACAGAAGCTGCTACTTCTCTGATGATTATGATTATTCCCATTAGCTAATGGGAAGGAGGGAGTCCCAAGCTGGCTCAGAGACATCGTTAGAAGGTGGAGAGAAATGCAAAGATGAAAGCAGTGGAAGAAGGGCAGTTTGAGGGCTCTCGGTTCCCCCGCTACAGTGGGGGAAGGAAAAAGTCTAAGATAAACACCTCTTCCTGGTCAAGTTTGCCTGTAGACAGGCCTGACTGTTGACTCATTTGCCATCCCCACAGACGCCACAGTCTCCAGACCGGTGGGCAGGTGTCCTAGTCTGTTTGGGGTGCTAACAGAAATACGAGAGGCTGGGTGGCCTATAAGCAACGAAAATTTATTTTTCACAGTCCTGGAGGCTGGGAAGTCCAAGATCAAGGTGCTGGAAGATTCAGTGACTGATGAAAACCCACTTCCTGGTTCATAGACCTCCTTCTAGCTGTATCTTCAAATGGTGGAAAGGGCAAGGGCGCTCTTCTGGGGTCTCTTTTGTAAGTGCACCAATCCCATTCACGAGGGCTCTACCCTCATGATCCAAGCACCTCCCAAAGGCCCTACCTCCTCATACCACCATCTTGAGAATTAGGTTTAAACGTAGGGATTTGTGGGGCACATAAACATCAGTCTAGAGCAGTGGAGCTATAGTAAAAGGAGACCTGTACACATACAGAGCATCTGGATAATTTCAACTCCTTGGGCCATTTCCTGTGACATGTTAAAGTTGTACTCTTTCACCCAGGGTGCTGTTGAATCACCCTATTCCTGTTGAATTTTGTTGCCTTTTTAATCTTTTAGCTCTTGATGGGAAAAAGAGTTGAGGGGACAGAAAGAAAGAGAAGGATAAAAAAGAATGAAGACAACTTTTAGACCCAAATGTTTTGTGCTTAGTGTTCACTTTTTCAAGATTCACCCAGGGATTCATCCCAGACTCACAGCTGGTGTTCAGCCCGGTACCTTGTGCTCTGCAGAAACACCAGCCTTTGGCTGTGATGGACAGAGTGCACTTTTGACTCTACCGTTACATAAAGTCTTTGGATACTCTTTGCTTATAATCGAGGGGCCAAGTAAGAACTTCCTGACTTCCAGTTCCTGGACTTGAGGCAGCATTTCTTCACTGAGAGTGTTCCAAACTTTAATAATCATTATACAAGCTGTCAATCAGGGTAAGAAAGGCTACATCAAACAAAGCCAAACAGGTCCCTTACGGCAAGACTGCTTAGAGCCTTTAAAGTGCTCACAGAGAACAGAAATTCCCCAGAGAGATACTTCCTTGAACGTTCAACACTTTTTGCACAGAGCATTTCACGGAATTAGCAGTCTCCTAAACATTTGGGGAAATGCTTGCAGAAGTCCCAAGATGGTTTTACATCCTGATTTTCTCTTTTTGTCTTAAATTACTTAGATTTGGTAATGCAACTTCATATTATCTACTTACAGGAGGAATTTAGAAACCCTATAATCATTCTTATATGATTAAGAATGCTGGTATGATGTTTAGGATGCAGGGCTCCAGATCTGTAACTAAAGCCACAAGTCCTTGAGAGATACAGAGAGATGGACAACTCATACAAAATCACACACTTCTGTGAAAGTCTTTTTCACAAACTCCACTGTAGACCCTTGAAGATTAAGGCCAGAAGTTACACTGGAACTTGGAAGAAAGTTAGGGTGATTGGTTCTGTCCCTAAACATATTCTCCCGAAGTGGTACCTTTCCAGACTCTGTGGAGAAGGTGATCACAGGTGGGTACCACTTCTGTGTGTTCTTTGCCACCACTATCCCACAGAGCAGAACTGATGCATCTAGATTTGGCTGGAAGGTGTGGGCTCAGGGAAAAGTTGTGGCTTTGCCTAGGTTGCTGGCTAACATATCAAAGAATAGAATAAATTTATGTCCTGAGGAATCAGGGAGCATGGTTCCCAGATGCAAGCAATTTCTCCAAAGTCTCCTCATGGTGGACAAGGGTTGATTTTGCCCACAATCCTCTCCTTCTTCAGTTATAAGAACGTGTTTTATTTTCCTTTTAGATACCTCTGTATCTTGGGGGACAAGACACTCTAACACTATTGGAAAGCAGGTTACTTTAGCCAATATAGATTTCCTCTGTCCTGTGGATAAAATCTGGGGTCCCAGCCAACACGGGGACCTAAGAGTGGGAAGCTCTCTCTCCCCTTTGGAAAGAGTAGATGCCATGGGCCATAAGCCTGGGGAAAAGACCATCATTGCCATCAGAGCAGAGATGGCCTTCTTGCAACTGAAGCCAACACAGAGGAAAACAGACTTGGAAGATGAAAAAGTAATGATTCCTGATGACAATGTTAGGCCCCTTGGATGCAGCTATATCACTGAAATATGGCCCCCTAAAGTTTCAGATTACAGAAGCAATAATGTCTCTTCTGCTTAAGCTAGTTTGAGTTGAGTTTCTAAAGCTTCAATAAGGAAGTGACTGAGTAATCCACTCTTCTTCTTAAAAATTCATGCAGAATTTGCATTCTCCTTCATAATACATCATGTTTATTTTAAAAGAAAAATATGTCAAATTATTTACCTTTGAGTAGAGTTGACTTTCCCAGAAGATGCACCATGTTTATACAGTGTCTTCTTACCCCCTGGCCCACTGCTGAGGACCCCAGTTTTGAGTTGCCTGGTTGCGGAACAAGAACGCAGTAGTGCCTTCTTAGTTCTTTCAGTCTTAACTATCCTGAAGGCAAAGAAAGGAAAAGTCAAAGAAGATGAAGAATTATATCCTAGGGAGGCTTAAGCATTGACTCCCAGCCTCCTTTGCCTGAAACCCCACTGACTGCAACATGGCAGAAGTTTACTGAGCCCTTACCGTGTGCCATATGCTTTATATGTATTATCTTAGTTCTTATAACATTTGAGGTGGTTACAATTATTATCTCTAGTTTATAAATGAAAAAGTACTGAGATTCACTCAGGTTTAAAAACACTGTACAAGATTACAAACCTAAGAATAGAGCCAGAATTAAAACCTAGACAAATCTTCATCACCATCATCATCATCATCATATTATGTTCCAGGCACTGTTCAAGGGTTTGACAAAAATAACTCATCATTTAGATACTATTATCCTTTAATTAAAAATGGAGAGATGAAAGTTAACTGATTTGCTTAAAAAGTCACAGTGAATATGTTCCAAAACCAGATGGTCTTGCTCCAGAGTCTGCAGATTTGCCCAATGTACTATCTTCGTTACTTGGCCTGGATGAAAAGGAACAACAGTGCTTCCTTCCAAGGTAGGAGGCTCCAAGACCCTCATGCCATCTCACCCATGTAAGAAGCCAGAACTTCTAGAAACCGAAACGATCATAACTTCCCATTGAAAACTACAGGTGAGAAGCAGAAAACTTGCTACGCAAAACCCCAGCTGTCTCTATATCACACTCAAAGTTGTACCTTCTAAACTGTCGCCTGATACAGGCCTCTGAATTGACGGAGGCATAGCAAGCTCCTCTTGTGGGTAGAGTGGAAAGGGGCAAGTAGGTGTACTTGTTCCCAATTGCTTCTGTAACAAATTATCACTAACTTAGTGGCTTAAAACTACTCACATTTATTATCTCAGTTCTGGAAGTCAGACATCTAAAATGGGTCAGTACGGCTGTGCTCCTTCTGGAGACTCTAGGCCAGAATCTATTTCCTTGCCTTTTCCAGCTTCTAGAGGCTGCCCACATTCCTCGGCTTGCAGTCCCTTCCTCCATTTTCAAAGCCAACGGTGTAGAATCTTCGAGTCACCTTGATTCACCTGCCTCTCACTTTCACTTGTAAAGACCCTTGTAATTACATTGGACCCACCTGGAGAATCCAAGCTAACATCTCAAGGTTCTTCATCACATTTGCTATGTAAGGTGTCATATCCACAGGTTCCGGGGATTAGGATCTGGTTACCACAGTAGGCAGAGGAAGTTTCAGCATCCCCAGAGGCCAACAGACACTGCTTCTAGAAAATAATTTCAACTTCATGATGTCGGTGTTCAATCTAATCTCTCTACTCCAACTCTGGATTTGGGGTGGAACCAGCAGGCCCTGTGCTCAGTCTGGGAGGGAACTAAGACAAAGGGGTGGAGACAGTTCGCACAATGATCCCTGTCTCTTCTAGGCCAAAAGTCACATTGCCTTTTAACCCAGAGTATTGCCACTTACGGTTGCCAGGATGCAATCAGCTGCGGGAATTAAGTTCATCTGCTACATCCAGAATAAGTTTCCACAGGTCTCCCTTTAGTAACTGTGTTTTTAAAGCACTATATGAATAGTGATTATTTCCTTGCTTAGGTCGGAGATCACTGTGCTTTCCACGCTTCATAATAGTAAGTGATTTATTTATTTGCTTGCTTTCTTGGATTCCCTCCCAGGTCATGTTGAAATGAGCATTATCAGATTTTCCCAGTCTTTGTTTTCTTTGCTATTAGAGAAATGGAACAGAAATACCCAGTTTTCTTTTCAGACACTTCTTAACCAATTGACTTCACTCCTATAATAAAAAAAAAAAAAATTAAATCTATGTTCATTTCAGTCTTGCATACAATTCTGAGATCTTTTCCCTCCTTTGAATTTTGGATTAAATGAAAGCATTCATGGGCCAATTTAGGCTTTTGTTAAGATTACAGACAAATTATATACATTCTGAATGACTAACAGGAAAAAAAAAACAAAAACCAAAAAACTCTCCCTACCAATACATTGGGCTGGGGAGAAGAAAAACCCCACATTTAAGAATGCCATTGGGGCTTCCCTGGTGGCGCAGCGGTTGAGAGTCCACCTGCCGATGCAGGGGACACAGGTTCGTGCCCTGCTCCGGGAAGATCCCACATGCCGCGGAGCAGCTGGGCCTGTGAGCCATGGCCGCTAGGCCTGCGCATCCGGAGCCTGTGCTCCGCAACAGGAGAGGCCACAACAGTGAGAGGCCCGTGTACCGCAAAAAAAAAAAAAAAAAAAGAATGCCATTGGTTAGGGACTTCCTTGGTGGCGCAGTGGTTAAGAATCTGCCTGCCACTGCAGGGGACACTGGTTCGAGCCCTGCTCGGGGAAGATCCTACATGCCGCGGAACAACTAAGCCCGTGTGCCACAGCTACTGAGCCTGCGCGCTACAGCCTGCGAGCCACAACTACTGAAGCCTGAGTGCCTAGACCCTGTGCTCCGCAACAAGAGAAGCCACCGCAAGTGAGAAGCCCACGCACCACAAAGAAAAGTAGCCCCCGCTCACTGCAACTAGAGAAAGCCCACGAGCAGCAACGAAGACAAATAAATACATAAATAAATTAATTAAATAAATTTTTAAAAAAAGAATGCCATTGGTTAGACCCTAACTGAAGGCACTTTTAAAACTTTGGTCAAATGCTTAGGTATTCAAAGGAAATCTGGAATGGAGTTTGCACGGAGAGCAAGGGAGAAGTGGGTTGCTCTTCCCATAAGAGAATGGGAGACTTGTTGGTTTTATTTTTTACCTTCTCAGAAAGCAGCTGTAGACAAGACATAAACAAATGAAAATAATGGTCTTTAAAGAAACTTTACAAAAACAGGTAATGGGCCCGAGTTAGCCTATGGGTCATAGTTTGCTAACCTCTGATCTAGTTCTTAAAGCCAATAAATTCACCCCCACTCCTGACATGTTTTTTTTCTTTTTCACTTGAGCTAACTCAAGTTGGGGTACTAAGTTACACTGTATTTCAGTAAAGTTGGTTTCCTCTGTATTGCAATTAGAAACATTAATGTGAGGTGTCTTCGTCACACCTTCAAGGGATCTGAAACACAAAAATGGTTAAGAACCTCTGAGCAACACTCAAAGTATAAAAACCAGTGCTCTGTATATACACCTCTCAGGAACCAGTTATTCCTGAGAGATTATATATGATGAAATTATAAATAGGTTATTAAAAGTTGGGAAGGTTTAACAGAAGCCATAAGACATGAGAATGACATCAATGAGGAAAGCATCCATCCTCTCCTTGGCGCTATGGTGGGGACATCAATAGAATCGGATGGGCCCAGGGCTGACCCCAAGTGGCACTTTTCATGATAAGGTACGATTTTATTCTAGTTGAGAGTCAGCGTGGGAGCAGGAACTCACATGGACCTTGTGACGCACCGACGGGCTTGAATCCCACGCCCATCTCTAGGTAGCTCTGGGTCCTTGGACTACTTACTTGATCTCTGTGAGTGTCAGTTTCCATCTCTGTCAGATTGTATAGGGCTCGTAAGGATAACAAAAGAGAAAATGCGGTGAAGGAAGGGCAGGCACTCATTTGACGTCCTCTTGCTCCTCCTTCTGCTGTGTTTATTGGTTTCCTTCGGGTGACTATTTAAAGCGAGAGCCTGAAGCATTCCACGAAGGGGTAAGAGCACAGCTGCTCATTTCGCACTTCAGGTTTTTATTAAGCAAACAGATAAGACACTCTGTAATTGGTACGTGTTCTTCTTTTTGCCTAATGACACTAATCTGTTTTTATCTTAGTCATTTAACTGAGTTTCATGATTAGCACAGGCAAGGTTTTAGGGATTTAAATCATTTGTTTGATGTTTTCGCTTTTAGGCATGTTTGATTATTTATCAAAATCGATAAAAATCAGCTGTGTCAACTAGTTATTAAAAGTATAATTCTTTTATTGGCTAATACCAGGAGGGCTGAAGCAAATGAAAAACTAAAGCATTACATGAATTCTTTATTATAAAGCCAAGCTTCTATAGGGGTGGCCTACATACTTTGCATTAACTGCAGCCTGTTTAGAACAAGTCTGTTCTATCTTTAGTCCATAAGGAAAGGACCAAGTGGGTAAGCATATGTGCAACTCGTGTTCTAATTTATGCTTTAAAATAAATACAAGTTTGAAAGAAGCAATGTGTTCTGGTCTTCAGAAAAGAAATATGAAATACTTGCCAAGGGAGAGTGGTGAATAGTATCCAAAGATGGCTCCCATCAATTCCTTCTCCCCGCATGCAGGCCATGTCACTCCAACCATCAAGAGGTGGATTCTATTTCCCCTCCCCTGAATCTGTACCTACGCTGTGATCTGCTTTGACCACTGGAATATGGTGGAAGTGACTCTTGCCAAGCTTTGTTCAAGGTCTTCAAGAGACCTTTAAGAGCCTCCACCTTTGATGTAGGAAGCCAGATGCCAAGCTCTAAAGATGCTGAGGCCAGAATACTAAATGATGAGACACCACATGGAGAGAGAAAGGACACATGGAGAAGCACAGAGAGGCAATGCCAGACGAGGAAGCAACATCTTCTTGTACCTTTTGGCCCAGTCCACCCCATATGGAAGAGAAGAATTGCTCAGATGAGCTCTACCAGAATTCCTGATGCAAATATTGCAAAACATAATTAATCATAATTGTTTTAAGCCACTAAGTTCTGAGTTACTCAGTTACCCAAAAATAGATAACTTAAATGAAGGCAGCAGGGATAAGGGAATGAATACAACTTTTGATGTAAGTGCTCAAAATAAAATATCTGGTTGAATGAGTGAGTTTCTGCTTACCTAGGATTATCTCAACCCTTGAAAGCTATTTCAAAAGGAAGAGCTCCTCTTCTGAAACATTGCTGGGAAGGGAGAGAAATGCCCAAAGTGTCACACAGTTGAGGAAAAGATGTCGGCCCAGGAGTTTGTTATCTGAAATCAGAATGACTGGCAAGAATGGTTGGTGGTATTAATAACGTGCTTGTCCATATAAAGAGTTAATTTATTAGTCATAGGCACCACTTAGATGGGTTTCTGTTTCTTTGTACGTGAACAGGAAGCAGATAAGTTACCCTAAGCATACGTCATACTTTAACCTCCGTTATGTGAATAATGCATCTCTTCATCTCCAGAAAAAAGAAAAAGGTGCTCCTAACCTTGTAAGAAATTAAGTACCTAAGAAAAGAAAGAGAAAGGTAGTAAATATATAAAATATATGCAAATTAAAGCAATGTAATACTGTTATCACCTGTCAAACTGGCAAATTAAAAAAAAGTAATTCCCGATGAAGGCAAAATAAAGGCATTTTTATTCTAAAACACTAAAAGAATTTGTCACCAGCAGATACTCACTAAAGAATATATTAAAGAGGGTTCTTTAAATAGAAGAAAGATTATCCCAGATGAAACAACAAGATGGAGAAAAGAGTGAAAAGCAACAAAAACAGTAAATATGTGGATATGTCAAAATGGATATTAAATGTACAAAATAACACTAATGTTTCATTTGCTTTTGCAGCATATAAAATTAAAGCACACAATGTTACATTACTCAGGAGTGGATAAATAGCAGTAAAGTAGCTAACATTAAAGTCCTCAGATTATCCATAAAGAGGTTAAAAATACTAATATTTGACTTTGATAAGTCAAGGATGGATGTAATAACCATATAAATAATGAAAGAATATGAGTAAAACCTTCAAACTCCTAGAGAAAAATATGAGACATTCAAGAACTCTTTAGTTCAATTCATCCAAAGTAATACCAAAAAATAAAGGAAAAAGAAGAAAAAACAGGTTGGACAATAGAAAACATTCTGTAATATATCAGTAACTATATTAAATATAAATGTACTAAATGTTCCACTTAAATGACAAAGATCACTCAACTGGATTAAAAAACAAAATTGATTCCAAGCTGTTTACAAGGTATAAATATAATGGCTTGAAAGCAAAAGATTTTAAGGGAAAGAAAACGTTAGGCCATACAAACTAACAGAAAGGAAGCTATGAAATAACACAAAATAGATTTTAAGTAAAAAACCCTACTAGAGCTGAGGGGGGACAATTTAAATAATAAATATTTAACTCACCAGGAAAATATAACAATTCTAAATCTCTATGTAACTGATGGGGCTTGGGGCAAGTTGCCTCAAAATATACCAAGGTGGCATATTGATTATTTTGAATTAAAGTTACTTAAGAAACAGCTGGTATAAGAAGAACCCTCTGACCCTCCTTTGTTCCCCTGAAAGCAGGAAACCAAGCTTCCATGGGAAGGTATCTTCCCTATTCTGGGAGGATGGAGGGCATCCTCATTGTCCTAGATGGGGAATTCAAGGCCAAGAAAGCTGTATAAACAGACTTTGTTAATTCTTCATTATTTTGCTATCTCAACCAAAAACCCCTTTGTTTTCACAAATCCTCACAAAACTTTGATTCTTGGTCTAAAAAGGTATACAGCCAGCCTGCTTTGGTCTTAGGTCCTATACCTATCAGGCCTCTGTACCTACAAAATTAAATTTGCTTTTCTCCTGTTAATCTATCTTACATAAACTTGATTATTATATCAGCTGAAAGAACCTAGAAGGGTAGAGGAACATTTCTGCTCTCCTACATACCCAACAACTGAACTTCAAAATATATGAAGCTAAAACTGACAGAATTATGAGAAGAAATAAACAAACCCATAATCATCACAGGAAATTTTAACGTGTCTTTCTCTGTTAACTCACAGATCAAGTAAACAAAATCAGTAAGCATGTAGAAGGTTTGAACAGCACAATTAGCAAACTCAGTTTAAAGCAAGTACAAAGAATACTGCCCAAAACTAGAGAAGACATTCTTCAAAGACACACATAAATGTAACCACAATCAATCATGTACTGGTCCTTGAGACAAGTCCCAGCAAATTTCAAAGGGTTGAAACTACACAGAGTATGTTCCCTCACTACTAGCAATTAAAATAGAAATCAAAAACACAAAAAGTTAAGTAGAAAATCTCATATATTTGGAATTTAAGAAATATATTCAGTGGCCTCTATTTCCAGCTGGGATGGAATTGCTTGTTGAGAATAATCCTCTTCAAAAAACGTCCCTAAAACCTGGGTAAAAAAATAATGATGAGTAAATGTAATTCTACCACCATAGGTGAGAAAATTATAAGTGACTTGGTAGCTGGCTTTTCTTTGTTTATATTTATTTTCCCAGTTTCATAAATTCAGCAAGAATAACTTTTTCTAAATTCAACAAGAATTACCTTTTCACTTAGCAACCATAGAGAGTAATTACAAATAGAGTGTCACTACAGTTTTTCCATTATTTACATTCTCAATCAGTAGTTACAATAGAACAATTATTCTCATATGAGGGCCTTAGACGCTGTTTGATGTTATTAAAAGCGTACATATCCTTTGACCCAGCAGTTTCGCTTACAGAAATTTATCTCCCAAAGCATATTCACACATCTGTCTAAACACAGATATACAAGAATATATATTGTGTATAGATGTATATTCTGAAGTATTTGTTGATGGAACACTAGAAATAATGTCCACTAACAGGGGATGGTCAAATAAATGGTGATGCATGGATATAAAAAAAAGTCTTTCAGGAATTAACAAAGAACGAGACAGGTCTATATATGCTGATGGACTGTATGCCTTGGATTAAAACTCTTTGGTTCAAGCAGCAGAAGTCAATTCTGGAGTACTCGAGCAAAAGTGAAATGAACTGGAACATGAGGAGGTGGTCCACAGAATGGCCAGGAGGCTGGAGAACAGAAGAGGAACTGGCAACCCCAGACTACTCAGCACATCAGGTATCACTCCATCATCCTCTCTGGATGTTGGCAGTGCCCTTCAAATAGTTTAATCCTTCAGTCACTCTGGTTGAGATTCACTCTAAAGAGAGAGAGAGAGCACGAGAGCATGGGTTGCATACCTCACCCTTGGCTACCAGAGGACAAAGGACTTCATTTACATTCCCACAAGGAGTGTGAAAAATGAGAAAGACGTGATTCCACAAAATAAGGTCAGGGAGTTATTTGTAAGGGAGAAAGAATACTGTACAGTAAAAAAAAAAAAATGTGTCCTCTACATAATGTTATAGGAATACAACAAAACATAAAAGTGTATGTATAGTAAGTCACCATTTGTATTTTTAAAAATGAGAGAATATATATTACATGTATATGTATAGAAGGTATTCTTAAAAACAAGCAAATGAACAAAACTAAAAACCTACTAGAAACAGCATAACACCTTTATCTTTCATTAGGCCTTCAGTTCCCTGAGAAGAAGAACTGTGTCTGTCCCAGGCTGTATTTTCAACAACAAACATACGGGAGGCTCACAATAAAAAGTTGCAGAGTGAATAAAAGAATGTAGTTCTAAGGAAGAGAAGAGGAGACATAGGGGGAGAAAGAGAGAGAGACTGACTCTTCATACATTAATTTTTAAAAATCAAGTACCTGTAATCCTTTTACAATTAGAAAAGAGGGTAAAGAGAATTAGTAATTACTATATATATATATAATCTTTTTATTTGAAAATTCCTTATTCTAGGAAGTTTGGGAATTATTGTAATAAATGATCGGCCTCACCCCCTCTCCCCTGCACCATGTCATTGTGTATGTGCCCAGAGAGACAGTCAAGCAGAAAAGGCTGCATTGTCCAGTGGAACAAACCAGCTTCAGCAGGGGAAGCTCCCTCGCGGCATGGCACACACTGCAACTCAGCTACTCCTGGGCCTCAGGAAAGAATGACTGTGGAAAGATAGATAGTGAAGGGTTATTTGGTCATCACACTGGAGCTCCAGCTCTTTAGAAGTCTGCACTGATAGCAAAAACATTGCTGAGTGTCTAAATAATTTGAATGATATTAGGAGGGAGACCCTGAAAAGAGGAAAACAATGGCTTGATGACAGCAAGCTGACAATGGAACAGAATTTTGTGGGCTGAGATGATTGTAGAGGCAAACAATGGTGATATTGTCCTTCTGGTGTTATTGTTGTGTGATGCTGTAATTTATGGATGAAGTGGGATTTCAAACAAAATAAACAGACTTGAATTTGTTAACTAATACAGTAAGCATAGAACATTCTGTTATGTGAGAAGAGAAATGGGAATGTTTTCTATACCCCTGCTATCTGCTAAACAGAAATATGTTTATGTTTGGCATAAACTCTTGCTTTCCATTGTTTTTGCTAGCTTTTTGAGAATATCCTTTTTCATTTACTCCTGAAAACAGATATAAAGAGTGGGTGAAAGAGGAGTATTGTCAATATGTATCATTATACAATTATTTTTATAGTTCTAGAAGTTAAAAAAAGAGAGTATATTTCACCAGCCACAGAAAACTCTTCTGTGAAAGTGTCAACTAATTTACTCTTTTCTTTGAAAATGTGATGCTTCTCTAATCGCAGATACTAAGGTGATGTGATGGCAATAACAACAATAACTATTTCTCTATCACAAATAGTTTATGATGTTCTGTTAAACAATTTAGTTTCGGTTACACATATAAAAGAGGAACCACTTCTCTCTAAACTATAAAAAGCAGGTTTATATCTCAGTAAGCATTGTCAGTGATACATTACTACTATTTGTGGAATTCTTGGATTAACCTTAGTAAACTGGACAGAGGGCAAATTATGCATCTTACACCTCAATGCTGGGAATAGTGCCTGACATGTAGTAAGGCGTAGATATTTGTTGAATGAGTAAATATTTGATTTTCCATGAGTAGGGTATTGCTCTAAGCTGGGGATACATCCCTCAAAGACAAAACTGAGCCTGAGACAAAATTCACAAAGACTATTTATTTATAAACTTGCAAGGGAACCTATCGGCTGTCACTTTCATTTCAGCAGGGATTCAAGGGTGTTAGAAAGGAGAGGAAGTTTTATAGCGTGAGAAAGGAAAGGCTAGGAGCCTCTGATGGGCAATGGTTCTACTAAGATGGGATTTTGGAAGCCAGGATGACTTTCTATATGTACATTTGGCAGCCCTGGGTTGGCCACCATGGGGCAAGCAAGCAAACTGGGGGTGCTCTTGAAATGGATGCTAGCAGCGGAGGATATTCCATGACAGTAATTTTCTGGAAACTGTGGTATTCAAAGGGGTGCACCGTTTACAGTAAAAATGATCACGATGGTCCTTTATGAGAAGCTGCCTGGGTCTTCTCTCTCTCATACACATAAAGAAACAAATTCTGTCTCTAAATTGGCAAAAACAAAAAACTCCTAAAAGATATAAAAATAAATAAGATGTCAAGTTCAAAATGAAAAATGCCACTACCGCCCCCAAATTCTAAATGCAATAAAAGTAAGAGTAATATCACTTCAACTGTTCCTGATAATTCATCTGATGTAAGCAAACTTGCATTTTTACTCAAGCCTTATTCAATCATAGATATGGTCTCAGGACAAAGATAAACAAATTTAATGTTTCACTGAAATCTGGATTATATCAGTGAAACATTTTCCTGAAGACTGTAGAGCCTGGTTTCCGTAGGTGTTACCATGTTTACCATGTAAAATAACCAAACATTATTTAGAAGTTAACTGCAAGGATTCACAACCTCTCAAATGGCTATGTCTTTATTAATTTATGAAACTGCCATCGGTGGGGACAGTATTAGTGACCATGTGAAATTTTAAGAAATTAAATAGACCTCTGGCTTGGTGCCCCCCAAAATGTCAGTCCCTGCACATTAAACCAGGCAAAAGATAAAAAGGATTCCATTATATCTATAATACAATCTTCTTATGGCTTTAGTACAAGTTTCTTCTCTGCTAACAGAAGTCCCTGCAGAAGGTTTAAACAATCCCAACAATTTCATTATGTGAGCATAGCTAAATCCAATAAAGTAAAAGGGCCTACAGAGCCTTCCCATATGCTCAATTCCAGACCCTTTCCTTCTCAGGGAGTCAGAGAACTCGGCTGGCTGGAAACTGATTCTATTCTGACTGCCCAGAGCACAAATCTTGCTTTGTTGACATCAATGCGAGCTCTCCTGAGGACACACAAAGAAGAGAGGAAGCTATTAGAATTTCTCGTGACCCTGCTCGGAGCCAAATCCAGCTTTGCTTAAATGAATGAAAATGCTTGTTACGTGGCCCAAGAAGCTACTTTGTCCATTTGAAAATTAATTAGACTGTAGCTAGATGAACAACCGTAAGATGCTTTCACAATGTTCGTAGATGGATGACCTTGGCTGAGTTCCCAATTTTAACAAGTTTACCCTAAAGCAAAAACACGGCCTTCTGGCTGAGCTAGTGCCTAGTTATAATGCTTTCCTGAGTGGTAGCACAATCCCACCAGGAAAGGAAGTTAAGAAGAAAGCAGTTAAAACTTTTACATGCAATTGGAATAGAAGATGTTCTTGAAGGAAATTTTTTGTCTCCAGGGGCCAATTTAGTTGCCCATGTCACAGCTGGACTGGGAGAAAATGTCAAAATCTTGTATATGTCATGATCTATTCTTGATTAAGACTCCTCAAGGGCACAGATTCTGTTGTTCCTTGTAGTGCTTTAAGTATAGAGGGACCACAGGGTTGGTAGATTGACTGAAAGAATAAAACACAGACCCACATATTAATCTGTTTTTCAAGTGTCAAGCTGATGGTGTTCCTGGATGGCTACGGATCACCTTTGGGTGTAAGATCCTGAGCCACTACACTCACAAAAAGACTAATAGTTACTTTAAAAAGTAACCTGCACATGCTACATAGAAGCAGGTCCTTAATAAATATTAGGTATGACAATATAACTGATACTTAACTATCTGTAACATGGAGTTTAGGGCAGAGGTAATAGGAGTTGGACAGACTGTGTGGAAATAAAATTCCCCAATGTTCACAGCAGCACTATTTACAATAGCCAAGACATGGAAGCAACCCATCTGCCCATCAACAAGATTGGATTAAGAAGATATGACATATACACACACACACACACACACACACACTGGAATATTACTCAGCCATAAAAAGAATGAAATACTGTCATTTGCAGCAACATGGATAGACCTAGAGAAAACTATGCTCAGTGAAATAAGTCAGACAGAAAAAGGCAAATACTATATGATATCACTTACATGTGGAATCTAAAAAATAATACAAATGAATGTATACACAAAACAGTAACAGACTCAAAGACGCAGAAAACAAACTTGTGTTTACCAAAGGGGAGGGGGTAAAATGGAGGGACAAACTACAGGTATGGGACTAACAGATACAAACTACTATATATAAAATAGACAAGCAACAAGGACAGAATGCATAGCACAGGGAATTATACCCATTATCTTGCAATAACCCATAATGGAATATCATCTGCAAAAATACTGAATCGATATGCTATACATGTGAAACTAACACAACACTGTAAATCAACTATACTTCAATTTTTAAAAAATTCCAGAGACTACCAAAAGTAGAGAAATTTTGAAAAGCTTTCCCAAACCTCCATTTCTTTCTTGATAAAAAGTCTCAAAAGCTGACCCTGCTCCCATGATAGCCGACTGAGGCAAGGATAGACATCTGACTCCATTGCAGCCAGTTCATTGGTTGATGCTGACCAATTACATTCTTCCTCTGTCCTCACTTCAATCTCTTCTGCGTCTGCTTCCTCTTCCTGTGGCAAACAGTGGAGCATTCAAAGTCAGTAGAAGGAAAGAAATCATAAAGATCGGAGCGGAAATAAATGAAATAGAAACGAAGAAAACAATAGCAAAGATCAGTACAACTAAAAGCTGGTTCTTTGAGAAGATAAACAAAATTGATAAACGCTTAGCCAGGCTCATCAAAGAAAAAAGGGAGAGGACGCAAATCAATAAAATTAGAAATGAAAAAGCAGAAATCACAACTGACACTGCAGAAATACAAAGGATTATAAGAGATTACTAGAAACAACTATATGCCAATAAAATGGACAACCACGAAGAAATGGACAAATTCTTGGAAAGGTACAATTTTCCAAGACTGAACCAGGAAGAATTAGAAAATATAAACAGACCTATCACAAGTAATGAAGTTAAAACCATAATTAAAAATCTTCCACCAAACAAAAGTCCAGGACCAGACAGCTTCACAGGCAAATTCTATCAAACATTTAGAGAAGAGCTAACACCGATCTTTCTCAAACTCTTCCAAAAAATTGCAGAGGGAGAAACACTCCCAAATTCATTCTACAAAATCAGGTATCACCCTGATACCAAAACCAGAAAAAGATACCACAAAAAAAGAAAATTATACACCAATATCACTGATGAACATAGATGCAAAAATCCTCAACAAAATACTAGCAAACAGAATCCAACAGCACATTAAAAGGATCATACACCGTGATCAAGTGGGATTTATGCCAGGGATGCAAGGATTCTTCAGTATACACAAATCAATCAATGTGATACACCACATTAACAAATTAAGGAATAAAAACCATATGATCATCTCAATAGATGCAGAGAAAGCTTTTGACAAAATTCAACACCCATTTATGATAAAAACTCTCCAGAAAGTGGGTATAGAGGGAACCTACCTCAACATAATAAAGGCCATATATGACAAACCCACAGCAAGCCTCATACTCAATGGTGAAAAACTAAAATCATTTCCACTAAGATCAGGAAAAAGACAAGGATGTCCACTCTCACCACTCCTATTCAACATAGGTTTGGAAGTCCTAGCCACAGCAATCTGAGAAGAAAAAGAAATAAAAGGAATACAAATTGGAAAAGAAGTAAAACTGTCACTGTTTGCTGATGACATGATACTATACGTAGAAAATCCTAAAGATGCCACCAGAAAACTACTAGAACTAATCAATGAATTTGGTAAGGTTGCAGTATACAAAATTAATGCACAGAACTTTCTGGCATTTCTATACACCAACAATGAAAAATCAGAAAGAGAAATTAAGGAAACACTCCTATTTACCATTGCAACAAAAAGAATACAATACTTAGGAATAAACCTGCCTAAGGAGGCGAAAGACTTGTACTCAGAAAACTATAAAACACTGATGAAAGGAATCAAAGGTGACATAAACAGGTGGAGAAATATACCATGTTCTTGGATTGGAAGAATCAATATTGTGAAAATGACTATACTACCCAAAGCAATCTACAGATTCAACACAATCCCTATCAAACTACCAATGGCATTCTTTACAGACATAGAACAAAAAATTTTACAATTTGTATGGAAACACAAAAGACCCTGAATAGCCAAAGCAATCTTGAGAAAGAAAGAAAAATGGGGTTGGAGGAATCAGGCTCCCCGACTTCAAACTATACCACAAAGCTACAGTAATCAAGACAGTATGGTACTGGCACAAAAACAGAAATATAGATCAATGGTACAGGATAGAATGCCCAGAGATAAACCTACACACATATGGGCACCTAATTTACAACAAAGGAGGCAAGAACATACAATGGAGAAAAGACAGCCTCTTCAATAAGTGGTGCTGGGAAAACTGGACAGCTACATGTAAAAGAATGAAATTAGAATACTACCTAACACCATACACAAAAATAAACTCCAAATGGATTAAAGACTTAAATGTAAGCCCAGACACTATAGAATTCTTAGAGGAAAAGATAGGAAAAACACTCTTTGACATAAATCACAGCAAGATCTTTTTTGAACCACCACTTAGGGTAATGGAAATAAAAGCAAAAATAAACAAATGGGACTTAATTAAACTTAAAAGCTTTTGCACAGCAAAGGAAACCAGAAATAAGACAAAAAGACAACCCTCAGAATGGGAGAAAATATTTGCAAATGAAGCAACTGACAAAGGATTAATCTCCAAAATATACATACAGCTCATGGAGCTCAATACCAAAAACACAAACAATCCAGTTTAAAAATGGGCAGAAGACCTAAATAGACATTTCACCAAGGAAGACATACAGAGGGCCAAGAGGCACATGAAAAGATACTCAACATCACTAATTATTAGAGAAATGCAAATCAAAACTACAATGAGGTATCACCTCAGGCCAGTCAGAATGGCCATTATCAAAAAAGCTAGAAACAATAAATGCTGGAAAGAGTGTGGTGAAAAGGGAAGCCTCCTGCACTGTTGGTGGGAATGTAAATTGATACAACCACTATGGAGAACAGTATGGAGGTTCCTTAAAAAACTAAAAATAGAACTACCATATGACCCAGCAATCCCACTACTGGGCACATACCCTGAGGAAACCGTAATTCAAAAAGAGACATGTACCCCAGTGTTCACTGCAGCACTGTTTACAATAGCCAGGACACGGAACCAATCTAAATGTCCATCGACAGATGAAAGGATAAAGAAGATGTGGCACATGCATACAATGGAATATTACTCAGCCATAAAAAGAAACAAAATTGAGTTATTTGTAGTGAGGTGGATAGATGTAGAGTCTGTCATACAGAGTGAACTAAGTCAGAAAGAGAAAAACAAATACTGTATGCTAATGCATATATATGGAATCTAAAAAACAAAACAAAACAAAACAAAATGGTACTGATGAACTTAGCTGCAGGTCAGGAATAAAGATGTAGACATAGAGAATGGACTTGAGGACACGGGGTGGGAGGGGGAAGCTGGGCGAAGTGAGAGTAGCATTGACATATATATACTACCGAATGAAAAATAGTTGGGTGGTGGGAAGCAGCCGCATAGCACAAGGAGATCAGCTTGGTGCTTTGCGATGACCTAGAGGGGTGGGATAGGGAGGATGGGAGAGAGACGCAAGAGGGAGGGGATATGGGGACATGTGTATGCATAGGGCTGTTTCACTTTGTTTTGCAACAGAAACTAACACGGTATTGTGAAGCAATTATACTCCAATAACTATCTATTAAAAAAAAAGACTCTTTCCTGAAGCAAGTTATTATCTAATCAATGTTTGTGTATAAAATAAAGATATTGATTTGTCCTTTAAAAAAAAAAAAGGGGTGACTAAACAGAGACAGGAGTTAGCCTGGGTGGAGGAGAAGAACTGTTTAGGTGTTGAGAGAAAGAGACAAGAGATCATGCTGCCAGCTTTAATTTCTTAAGATGTAGGAAAATTATAAAAACCTAAGAAGAAAAACAATGAAACAGGCCACCAGAACACTTAAGGAATCTTTCCTCTTGCCCACTCCCACCAAGAATTTATATAGTTTAAGTGTAGAGACATCTGCATATAAATGCACTTTTTGGGTTTTCCTAATGTAGCTAATTGTTTTAGGACAACTCTTCCTGCCTCCCCTAACTCCAGATCTCTTCTATGTCTTATATGACTTAATAGTTATCCATCATCATCCCTCCATACACTCCTCCCAAAAGAAAGTTATGTAGGTCTGGGCTCTGGAAAATCTAATACAGTCAGACATCTTTTGGTGGTGCAGTTCCATGGATGTCAGGGAATGGGTGACTCTGGTAAAGGGGGATATTAAATAACTCCTCTCAGTGCTGCACATGGAGGGAAAGGACTTGTGTTATCTCTACAAATCTGGTCAACAGGTTATCCATTGAATAGAGTTAGAGACATCACATTGTTTCCTCCCATGGAGTCACTTGGCTTCTCCAAGATGAAATATTTCCCAAGTTACATGACAGCACTGGCCACTTTTAGGTTATCTGGAACTCACAGGAGGTCACCCCTGCTAGCAAGGAGAGTAACTTGGTTTCCTTAAGGCTGGCTACTCTGGATTTGCCAAGATATCCTCTATCATTTCAATGAACTCCTCTGATAGGCTCACGTGTGTCAGATTCCATCCCCATGCTTTTTGCCAATAGTTTGAGTGTTTTTACCCTCCACCCAAACAACCAGAACTTTCACAGAATATCCAACAAGTATCTAGAACTGTAGATGGCTTCAAGACCCTATGTTCTGTCTTTACTCTTCCATTTAGAGGAGAAATGACAGAAGGGATCATTTTCAGAAGGTGGATTGACCAACAAAGAACTCTGAGGAGACAACACAGAGCCCCCCAGGATGGCTAAAATGGGTCCTGTAATAAGCATGGGAGATTAAACAGAAAGCCTGATCTGACAAATATGCAAACAGACCCATCACAGGCAAATTTAAATGTTGAATATAAAAACACAAATCAATAGTAGTAATAATAGCAATTTGTATTTTCCCACGATGCTTTATAGTTTTCAAAGCACTTGCAAATACCTTATCATAGTTGAATCTCACAACAGGCAGTTTGCTATTACCACACCCAGACTGCAGATGAACAAACCGATCCTCCAAGAGTTTAAGGGACTTTGCTAGAAGAACAAAGCATAACTGTGGGTAAGAGCACACACTATAGAGGCAAAGAGACTTGAGTTGGAATTTTGATTCCCACTTTTTATTGGGTACATGGGAACTTGGACAAGTTGTTTAATCTCTGCATACCTCGATTTATTTATCTGTAAAATTGGAGCAATTTATAAATACAACAACTAAGCACTGTTCTAAAAGCTACAGATACATCAAATATTCTTCCAAAACTCCTGCAAGATAGAACCCCCATTTTACCGATAAGAAAACTGAGGCAAGTAAAGATTAAATCACTGGCCAGTGGGACTTCCCTGGAGGCACAGTGGTTAAGAATCCACCTGCCAATTCAGGGGACACAGGTTCCATCTCTGGTCCAGGAAGATCCCACATGCCGCAGAACAACTAAGCGCACGAGCCACAACTACTGAGCCCGCGCACCACAGCTACTGAAGCCCTCATGCCTAGAGCCCGTGCTCTGCAACAAGAGAAACCACTGCGATGAGAAGCCCGCGCACTGCAACGAAGAGTAGCCCCCGCTCGCTGCAACTAGAGAAAGCCTGTGCACAGTAACGAAGACCCAATGCAGCCAAAAATATAAATAAATAAATAAATAAATAAATTCATTCGTTCATTAAAAAAAAAAAGATTACACAACCAGCAAGCTGCAGAGGTGGGAATCACGCCCAGGCATGGCATCTCCTACCCATGCACCACCCTATCTATCCTCTGAACGTCTCTCATTAGCTGAGTGAAGAGTTAATGGCCTCACAAGACTGTGCTGTGTCTGGTGTAGCAAGAGTTCAAAACGTGGCAGCCATTCATTCCTTTTCTTAAAAGAGCTTCTCTTGTTTATTGGCTGTCTTTCACCATAGAATGGAGGATCTCCAAGGGCAGAGATGTCTATTTTGTCCATCGTGGTGGCCCCAGAACATAGAACAGTGCCTGGCACAAGATAGCGGCTCAGAAATTACTTGTTGAGTGAATGAACGAATAAACAATTGAAGGAATAAGGATCCCATTCAGAGGTCTTTGGGGGAGTTGAAGGAGGAAGGGGTCAGAGCCGAGCATGGGTTATTCCCTCTGAGCCTATTTTCAAAAGTGGGTGCATTCTCAACAACTTTAAAGAAATACTGTTAATATGAAAGTTAAGACTGATGAAAAGGCATCTCTGGAAGCAGAGAACAGTACACAGTTGAAACTTCAGAGGTCATACCTTGAGACAGATAGACAGGTAGGAGAGGGCTGTTTGGGGTACGTGTGCCCTTGGCACCTGCCGGTGGTACAAACTCTGCATCCCTCTGCCTGCCCCCTCCTCCAGGCTTATACACACCCCCAGCCCAGCCACTATTCTCCAGAGTTCCAGTGGACCAGTTTGGGAGCTGAATGGAACCTAAGCCTCCTGACTCCTATCTCAGTTTTTATCACCCCTCGTGACCTCAAACGCCCCCGAAGGATTCCACAAATGGATGAGGATCCAAATGAAAGAACTAGATTGAACTTAGGCAGGAAAGTGAAAGTGTCCTTTAAATGCCAATAGGCACTGCCTTTGGCATAACAAAGGAGTTAAAACATAATTAAGATCTGAAGACTGATTACGGGAATGTGTATGATTATTTTTATTATTTTTCCTCTTTCTATCTTTGTGATAGGATGTGATCAACCTCGGCCATGCCCCGTTGCTTAGTAGCAGACAGTCAGAGTTTTAATTATATACTAAAATAAGCTAAAGAACAGAAGACTGCTTTATGTCTAATACGTATATATCAAGAAAGGCATATGACAGCATCTAAATTGCTTTAGTGCCTGATAAAGAGTGCCTCTGGTAGGGTTGTCATCAAAAGATCACGAATGGAGTAGGAAAGGATTATTAATAAAGCTGCTACTCTATTTATATGTCCTCCATTGTTTGTGATTCCTTGTTAGAAGCTAGAAATGAATTTTTATCTACCACTAATTTCATCATGGTTTTTTTTTTCAGAGTCAGAGGGAAAAAAAAAAAAACTTTTGTCAATTGCACTGCCAACCCTAGTCCTCCAAATAGAATTCTTTTCACTCCTCCAGATCTGCAATTCCCAAAATATTATATCTCACAATAAAAAATTAAAAAATTAGTCCATTCATTCTTTCAACATTCAACAAAGTCATGTACCAGCAGCAAACCCCAGAGGCATTCTCTGCCCTCATAGAGATTTAAGGTAAGGGAAAGATGATAAATAAGTAAAACAATGAAAAAATAATCACAGACTATAACAAGGGTTATAAAAGAAATAAAGTACATTACTTAGGATTATGTTTAGCTGCAAGTGACAGAAGATTCAAAATCATTTGGCTTTAACCAAGGCTGTGATTCAGCCCAGTAGGTACTGAGGTAGTTACAACAATTTTTTTAAATTGGCATCTATTCTGACTGATCAGTGCCTGATTCTCTTTGGTTGGTTCAGATTCATATGCTGGACAAGTTGTATATATGTTGAATATTGATTATGGTTTAAAAAGTTTATTTCTCTCTGTCACATTAAGGAATGTTCTTCATAACGGTTAAGGCAGCTTCATGAATTCACCAAGGACCTAGATTTGTTTTGTTTTGTTTTTAAACTTTTTTTTTTTTTAGTAATTTGAGAAATGGCAATTTTTAAAATTAATTAATTAATTAATTGATGGCTGCATTGGGTCTTCGTTGCTACCTGTGGGCTTTCTCTAGTTGTGGCGAGCAGGGACTACTCTTCATTGTGGTGAGCGGGCTTCTCATTGCAATGGCTTCTCGTTGCAGAGCACGGGCTCTAGGCGTGCGGACTTCAGTAGTTGTGGCACGCGGGCTCAGCAGTTGTGGTTCGCAGTCTCTAGAGCGCAGGCTCAGTAGTTATGGCAGACGGTCTTAGTTGCTCCACAACATGTGGGATCTTCCCAGGCCACGGATTGAACTCGTGTCCCCTGCATTGGCAGGTGGATTCTTAACCACTGCACCACCAGGAAAGTCCAAGGACCTAGATTTGTTGTTTACCATGGCTTCCAACTCATGATCCAAGATGACTGCTTGGGTTCCAGCCATTACATCTACATGAAGAACCAAGGTAAAAAGAGAGCCATACCTCTGCCACTTGAGGATAATTTAATGTTTATCCTAATAACCAGAATATAGTCCATGGCTGCAAGGGGAGCTAGAACAGGTAGCCTTCATTCTAGGTGGTCAAATGCCCACCTGGAAATTAGGCAGTAATTCTATTACTAAAAAACCAGGGAGAGCAGATAAAGATAGATAGTAGACATTGCCACAACGGGTGATGTGACACAGAGTAACTGATACAGAGGGGGCTGCTTTAAACAGGGTAGTCAAAGAGGGTACTCAGGAGGTAACAGCTGAGGTAAAGCCTAAAGCATGCAAGTGACTTGCCATGTACACAGGAGGAAAAGGCCTTCAGGCAACAAAAATGTCTTATTTCAAAACAGATTGACTTCTGTTCAGAGAATGATTTTGACTTCATTTTATAAGTAATATTCTGCAACTATTAAGTTCTCCTGAGCTGTCTGATAATCCGTTTTCGTCCCTAATTCTTAGTTGTCCAAATCTCAAAGCGTGTTACGTTATGGGAATTCTGAGCTTATTGCAACAGACAACCACTGTCACCTGTAATTGTGAACCTGGTAGGAAGATAGCTGAGAACATATTTAGTAGCAAAATACTACTTGATATATTATTTAGGGGGGTGTCTACCAGGGTGGGGATGAGGTAGCCAAGCCGAATAAGTGTGCAGCTAGTATGTCTTAGAAACCACCACGAGTGATGTAAATAACATGTTAGATTCAGACAAAACCACTTGCAAATTAGGGTATTAAATCACAACTCACATTACAATAATGTGATTTGGTTTGGTGTTCACTGGAATAGAACTGATAGTATGGAACTAATGTGATGTTTTGTGCGAGTGTCACATTCGTTATATGCATTTGTTACATGATTTCCATGCGTGCCAGAATGTAATTCATTGGAATAAACAGAAGAGCCTCGTGGCATGAAAGCCTAAAGCTATAAAGGGGAATATGCCTTCCCATCCTGTAATTAAGGTAACATCACACCCAGTGCATTTTCTTAATGAATATCTTACACTGACATCAAACAGAAAAAAGGAATCGGTAATACTATTTATTTCTGTAGATTTCATGTGAACAAAGATCATTATAAAGCCAGTGAATTTCGCCTAAATATATCTTTCAATGGCATCATGCCCTACTACACAATACAGAGATGGTGTGTGTGTATACGTGTGTTTTAAGCCTTCTTCTTGAGTCTGCTGACCAAACCACAGAAGAGGGGAATTGCCGTGGAGATCATTATCACAAGTTAGGAAGAAGAAGCTCTAAGAATATACTTTTTCTAAATTGACCAGATTCCCTACACGTCTTAATGTGTCTAGCTATGAACATAAGACCTAGTCTACGGCACCAAGAAATCATGTCTGTTCCAAAGCTGTTAGAATGTGAGCCTCATTTTCAAGTGCAAAACGATGTCCTTTTTACCTCTGTAACTTCAACACCTAACACGATGTTTGACATATAGCAGTTGCTCAGTAAGGTTTAAATGAATGAATGGTAACTCTCATTCACAACCATTTCCACTTACTCAACAGCTCGCTTAAGTCCTTACCAACGTGTTTGACAGAAATCCAGTATATAATAACATTCCAAGACCCCAGAAATTAGAATCGATTATCGAGAAACCAATACCATATGGTATTCTATTGTATACATCCCCCTGCCTCTGGAAACCTATCTCAATATGAAACGTTACATGTACGCAGCGACCATGGATTGCAGTACACACATTTAGGTGTGCAAAAAAAAACAACTTGTTTTATTTTTCTAAAATTAGACTTCATTTCTAATTGGAGTCTACCACCTCTTATTAAGGAGGTGGAAGACTAATCTTTGAAACTGGAGGTTCTCTTGCTTCGCCCATGGGATTTGGCTTCAATTTCAGGCGAGTCTGTAGAAAAGAGGCATTAGGGGAAGCAAGGTTTCAGGTCCTCAATGTCTCTGGTCCTTGGCGATGGGCCCATCTGGGCTACTGATGAGTCTTCCTTCATTCTTCTCTGCAAGGTCCTTCCACGACTGGGTGTTTCCACCTCTAATTCCAGGTCTTTCTAGTGAGTGATCATGCTGCCTAAGGCTCCATCCTACCTAAATACACCAGGAGTCATTTTTTCCTCTAGATATTGCTGCCTCTCCAGGAACTTGTCTGGGGAGACCTTCCTGTCCTCTCTGCTCTCAGATCCCACAAAACTACCTGAGATTTTTGCCACCTCCCCAGGCTGTGGCCTAAGTAACAGTGTGAAGGGCCTATTTCTCTGGTGCCCGTCAACACCTCTGCTCTCACTACCCTCCCTCTGACCTTCTCTTCACCCCTAACTCCGAATCTTTTCAGAGTCTGTTAAGGAAACTTTGGTATCCAAGTATTTGTCCTATGCCGTGAGTCTTTTCTGTTTCACTATGAAGAGCCTCCGCTGTTTTCCACTTTCTGAAGTAACATCCCTTTTCTGGGTCTATGAGCATAGAATAAACTAACTTCATAAAGTTGTAGAGAGACCAAGGGAGCAAAGAAAGGAGGTGAGAGGCAGGGTGGGGGAGTGGGCAGTGACAGGGAATGCTGTCTGGGCTGTGGAAGGGGCAAGTGAAGGTTAACAGAGGGATGCTCTAGGGTACAAATTCTAGGGGTCAGGATTAGTCAAAGGTACACAGCAGTCGAGGAAGACCAGGGACCAGTAGCCAGAAGAACTTGGGTAACAAGTGCTTAACGATGAAACTGAGCCAAATTTATAAGAAGAAAGTTTTTTTAAAAAAAGGAAAAAGACCTCAAGGATTTGACATTTCTCCCATCTAGAAGGGAGTCCATGTCCCCTCCTCTGCAATCAGAGAGGGCTGTTGATTGCTCTGATCAGTACAGCAGTGGAAGTAATGCTTTAGGACTTGTGAGGCCAGGTCATAAAAAGCCATGCAGGTGCCATCCGGGTTTTTTGAAACAGTCACTCTTGGCTTCCTCCCTCTCAGAAACTAGCCACCATGGTGAGAGAAACCCAAGCCACACGGAAAGGCCACGTGTGGGCACTGTGGTCAACAGCTGAGCCAAGTCTTTGAGTCATCCCAGCCTAGGCACCAGACTTGTGAGCGAAGGAGCCTCCCGTCGAGTCCAGCCCTCGGCTGCTCAGTCATGGCCAGCTGTCGGCGTCCTCCCAGCTGCGGCCCCAGACACCACAGAGCAGAGATAACACAAGCCATCCCAGCTAGGCCCTGTCCAAATTCCTGGTCCACAGAATCCATAAGCATAATAAGATGTCTTTTGTTTTCTGCCATGATTTCAGGCTGGTTTGTTACGCAGCAAGAGATAAGCAGAAGAGCTGGGAAACAGAAACAAGACCAAGGCATTGAGCTGCAGCTGCCCATCGCTAGACTGGAAGGCTGGTCCAAGAAAAAGAAAAAAAAACAGCCTCTAGGGCACAGGAAGAGCTGACATTTGAACGTTAGTCTGTGACAAGGTTCTCTGACATGTATTCATTCATTTAGCCTTGCAACTGTCTGAGGTAAGGAATACTAGTTATTGACACTTTACAAAAGAAGAAAGAGAGGTAGAGAGATGTTAGGGTTCTTGCCTGAGGTTATACAATTGTAAGTGGAGGGCACTGAATTCAAACCCATTCTGCCTCTGGCATCCATGTTCTGCACGACATCGTAGAGCTTGGTGTGGCCCAGAACTTGCGTGGATCCTGCAGAACAATCTGTACACCTATTTGAGAAGATCCTATCAGCATTTTTAATAAAAGAGAAGCAACGATTGGTCTTTTCTCTCAAGGAAGTCTACTGAAAAGATAACACACAAAAAAGGAGTTTGATGTCTTTTACTACTTCAAACACCATCCATGGCCAAATGCAGTTTGGGCTTTATAGACACTAAGATATGTTGGCTAATAACAGAGTTACCTTATATGGAGAAAAGACAGCTATTGTTTGAAACAAAACACTGTGGTATAAACACAACTGGAGAGAAAATTATTTGCCCAAGAAGTTATCACATATGCCATATCCTTAAAAAATGATGAGAAAAATGCCATTTTAGGCTTCTTTCCCCACAGTGCATCATAGCACAGACAATAGCATTTGCACTAGTTTCATTGTGTCTTGTATCATTTTCAATTTTTGGCATTGTGTATATATATAAAACAGTCTCTATTCAGCAGTTCCTCATCTCAAACTAGGTATGATTAAAGAAAAAGTTTAGCTGACAACAGAGAGAAATAAATACTCAAGGCTGTTATCTAGTCTTTTATAATAATCCCAATAAAGAGATAAAATCTGGGGTTTCCCTGGTGGCGCAGTGGTTGAGAGTATGCCTGCCGATGCAGGGGACACGGGTTCGTGCCCCGGTCCGGGAAGATCCCACATGCCGCGGAGCAGCTGGGCCTGTGAGCCATGGCCGCTGAGGCTGCGTGTCCGGAGCCTGTTGCTCTGCAACAGGAGAGGCCACAACAGTGAGAGGCCCGTGTACCGCAAAAAAAAGAAAAATAAAATAAATAAATAAATTGAAAAAGAGATAAAATCTGCGAAATAGTTTTCACTAACCAAAGTAAGATACACCTCTCACCTTTTGGTTTGCTTTTTTTTTTTTCCTTCCTATTATTACAAAAGAACAGCTACATCTCATAAGCCTTGTTTAGGAAACATACAAAAATACTGAGATAGCTTTTAAATTCTAATTCAACTATTCTCATCCAAGCTATAAAGAGGAATTTAATCTGCTTTTGCTTAAGCAGAAAAAATGCATTGATTTAGATTATTTGAGTAGCAGGCCAGTAAGAAACAGTGAAAATCCTCAAATAACATCATTGAAGAAAAGGATAAAGAGGAGGAACAGGAAAAAGAGGAGAAGGAAGATGAGGAGAAAACATTTCTTCCCATAGGTTTGCAAGCATAGTTAAGCTGTAACAGAAGACTTCAGACTACAGACTTTAAATGAATTTCTTTCTTTTTCACATACGGTCTGGAGAGGAGAGGTGCAGGGCTGGCGGGCAGCTGTGCCACAGTCAACGTCGGGCATCTGTCTCTGGGTTCCAAGTGGCTGCTTCAGCTCTGTTTTCCAGCCCGTAGAAAGTAAGAAATACAGGGCTGCTCACATCCTATTATCCAGAATTTAATGACATGATCTCACCTAGCTGCAAGGGAGGCTGGAAAAGAAGGAAGTGAGCAATGTGCTGAGCTAAAATTCAGAGCATTCTATTATTAACAGGAAGAAGAGAAAATAGGGACAATTATCCATCTATGCCATAGTCCAGAAGTTGGAAAATTATGGCCCAAATATGACCTGTCCCCTGCTTCTGAACAGCCTGTGAGTTGACTTTTACAAATGAACATTTACAATCGATTTAATCAACATTTACAATCAGGTTAGTGTTAGGAAACACTAACTTCCAACCCCAACTAAGCCAAATGTTATTCCCCTCAAAAATAATTCCCTTCTTTTCATGAGTAGATCTGAGTTACAAACATGGTGCTCAATTATTATTATTATACTTTGAATTTCACCAATGAAAAATTTATGGAAATTTGTTTTCTCTCTTGTTATACAAGTACTGATATAATTTCCTTGATTTTGCCTCTCGACCTGCAAAGTCCACAGTATGAAATATCAGGCCCTTTACAGAAAAGTTTGTTGACCCCGGTCTGAGCTGAACTAAATTAGTGAAATTCCTGCAAAGAAAGAGGAATGGCTTACAAGTGGCATAGCAAAACGGAACCCCATGACCCCAAGGAGCCTGGCCTGTGTTTCTAATCATAGCAAAACCTCTTTAACTAGGTCACAAACCCAGCAACTTCTATGAGCCAAAGTCCAGTGAAAAAAACAGGAAACTAGGGGAGAAAAAAGTTTCTGTACAGCCCACATCAAAGCACTAAAGTTCATGCACTGCACGTGAGGAGAACACCCAGATCTTCACACAGGCCAGATTTTCCTCTTACAAGACGCAATTCTGTTAACTGTTAATGACTTAACTGGATTAGCAGTTTGCCCAAACCCACAGCAGAGCCGTAGCTGTAAATCTGAAGGGGTTGAGGAGGAAAGGAGATAGGGTAAGAGCACTGCTCTCTAAGTTCTCTTAAGATAAGGACCTCAACCTCCATTCCATCTCTGAAGCCCCCAAGGACATCACTGCACCACAGCTCAATGAAGTGATGGTCCTGTACCATCAAGCACAGGTAAAATTATATTCTTTATATTCTATTTCAAGAGGCAGAGAATAATACACTTGAGAAAGTCTATCATCAAAAACAGGGAAGAGAAACTTTTGGCCATTTAGAGAGATAAATTATTCATAATTGAATTCATCTCCCAAGAACTCATGTAAATAAGATGTGATAACATGTGCTTGTAAACAGATATTTCCACAGTCCTAGCAAACAGATTCTTTTAACCTACAACTTTTTTTCCAATGTTATCTATGTTTTTTTGTTTGTTTTAAACAAGACTGTATTTTTATTGACAATATTGTGGCAAAACTTGCCAGTCTTGGTCTACTGGTCACAGATATGATTATTTTTTACACAAGTGGCAGGAAACTAGCTCAATTTGATTTAAGAAGGGAAAGGGGAGGAGAGGAGGGAGAGGGGCAAGGACAGGGGAAGAGGGATAAGCAGTAGAAGAGGAAGAAACAATGGGGTATGAAGGAAATAAGATGGTGTGTTAAGAAAACAGAAGTGGAGCTTCCTTTCTGTGAGGTGGTCAGTGCCCTCTTCTCTGAGGAGGTAAATTTTAATCTGAAATGTAAATAGGGAGCCAACTGTTGGAAGAGCAAAAATTAGACATTCACCAGCAGAAAGGACATCTAACAAGGACCATGGGAGGACCACCTTCCAGCTTGCAAGGCTGCCCCTTTCCCCTCCAGAAGGACTGAGTCCACCTGGCTCAAGGTGGAAATATGATTGGGCGTGGCCTGTCTATGCCCCGCCCCTGCCAACAGTGATTGGTCCAGGAGTAAGCCTACCAGCCAATTCAGGCCAAGGAGACTCTGGAAGGACAGAAACACGTTTTCCAGGCTGGTTGATAAACAGTAAGGGTGGTTTGGGGCCATCGGCCATTTTGCAACCTCACAGAGAGAGTCTGGCTAAGAATGAAGCCCGCAAAGAGGAGAGCAGAGCAAAGAAAGAGAGGCACCGATTCAGGAAGTGTCATTTGAACACTCCAACTCTCAATCCTGGAGTTTTTCTATGTGAATCAGTAAATCCCCCCTTTCAGTTTAAGCCGAATGGAGTTTCGCTTCTGTCCTGTAACTGAAAACATCCTGACTACTCAGTGGGCTTTGGAAATGACAGAAGAGTCCATGTGTATTTAGAAGAACGTGTGCTTAGTGAATTCTCTAAACATCTTACTGAGAAGCTTGGGTCTTAGGATCTCCATCTGGGAGAGGATTATGTTGGGGTGCAGGGGTAAGAGTTGGAAAATAATTTATGAAAACCTAGCCATGAATGATAAGGAGGAAGGGGATACAGATGTAGGGATTTAATACCTTCTTGCCCTCCCTTTCCATCATCCTGTGGTTAAGGTAGAGGAAAGAAAAATCCTAAACGGATGCATCTGGGAGTAGCAATAGATTGGAAATGGTAGAACTTGCCCAGTCTTCTCCAAAGGTACAGAGATGAGTATCTGTTGTTCTGCTTTCCTGAAGTCCTCACCTCCCTGTTTTTAGAGCAGCATCACCCTTTGGAGTCTGGGTGAATCTCACCTCCCTTTCTCTTGGTCCACATAGTTTAGGTGCTGATCACTGAATCTACCGGAGTGGACCACGTGACCCAGACCTGGCCAATTGGCATGTTCCATCTTTGGGCCATGGTGGTCATGCTCAAGTTGGCCTGATCAGAACTAATACAGGGACTTGGTATTAGCAAGAGAGAAGAGGTGCTGGCTTTCAACTGGACCTTGAAACTGCCAGAGGAGTTCTCATGGAGAAGACTCACATGCAGAGAGGAGGGCAGAGTCAAGAAAACTACAGAGAGGCAGAGAGAACACCTTGTTGAAGCCCTTGAATTCAGGCACACAGGAAGTTACATTCACCATTTAGACTGTATGGTAATATGAGCCAATAAATTCCTCTTTCCCATTGTAGAGAAGTTCCTCTGTTCACCATTTATTTCCAAGCAAAGAGTGGGAACTGAACAATATGAATGAAAGAAATCTCTGATCTCATTTGTAAGGAGTGCAAAAGATGTGTTAATGTGTTTTCCCTCGGACTTTGCAATACTGGGTACTTCCATTCTAGAGCAGTCTTAATAAGTACTATAATATACTTCAGGTACATGATGATTAGCATAGCTTTTCTGGGTTGGTCTACAACCAATTAGTAACTGAACTTTTGAGATTTAAACTGGTCCTTCAGTTAGGATTTGCCTGCATTAAAAAAAGAAATCATTGACAAGACTCTCTAAATTCTGAACCTTATGCAATTCTTCCTAACTTCCTGCCACCAAAACACCAACGAGCAGGACCTAAAGTTATAAACCAATTGTATTGTGCCCAAGACCTCCACCCGACTTCCCAAATATCAGGTGTCCAGAGGCTTTTTCTTTTTTACCACTTATAGAAAAGGTACACTGAATATGAGCATAATCAGAATTTATATGTTCACTAAAAATCAAAACACAAATTACTTTCTGAATTCAGGAGTAATGATCTTTTAGTGGCAACAGTTTCCTTAACCAGAGTTTTATATTTTCATTGGAAATGAAAAGCTAAGCTAAAATGCTTATTCATGAATAATAATGTTTTAATGACTTCATTTTCTTCCTACAGAACAAAAAACAAATGTAAGCACACTTACCTTAGGAAAACAGAAGGAATTATCTTTATCAACTATATAATTTCTGAAAAATCTCCAGAATTTTCCAAACTATGTTCTGTGGAACCATTAACAGGTATTTTATACACACACACACACACACACACGCACGCACGCACGCACGCACGCGCACACACATACGCACGCACTCCTGTGGTCAAAAAGATTGGGAAACATTACATACTATTCCCAGTCCCGAAAACTCTCAATGCACACTTGCATATTTTAGAATGTGAAAAGTCTTGCAGTAGATACCTGCTTAAGTTGGATTAACCCAGTATTTCCCAAAGTTAACTCTCTGAAAATTAACTACAGCATTTTGCTTCCTACCCCAACTTCCAAAACCCCCATTCCCCAAAGCAACTTTTGGAACAGCTTGTGGAACTAGTTCCACAAAGCAAAGTTTGGGAAACAGTAGTTTAGTGGCTTCTATCTACACAGATTTTGCTGTCTGAATAATATGTAAGGAACTTTGAGTGACAATTGCACCCATTTGGATATAACTTCAGCTGACTCCATAATTAGAAATCTAAAATGCAAATTTTTCAAAAGCAAACTGCCTTTACCATTCAGACATGTTGCTGAGATTTATTTGGATTTGGGTACAGTCGTATTACTTTCCAGTATATCTGGTATAGGTAATAGGCTCCAAGGACCTATAAATATTGAACACAAATAAGATTAGCCATGCCTAAATTTTATATACAAACAAGTCTGACAATTTTAATATGGCAAATGTACTCTGTATTTGGAGGGGGTGGGGTGGGTAACGTTCCTCTTGGGAAAACTGGGAATGGAACGGAAACTTCTTCATTTATATTCTGCATAAGCTGTATATTACAGATTCATGTTAGTATGGGTGAGGACATGAAACCATTGCTATTGAGCTTCAGATGTGGCAGCAAAGAATTAAGAGATCATCATCATCTCTCTCTAAATATAATGAAAATCTAACTTTACAACACTCCTCTTAAATGAGCTTTCCTCGTGCTACTTGGCTATGCATTAAATCTTGGCATACACAAAAAAATAAAAACAGGGTAGTTCTAAAGGTTCATTTATATTGGCTGGATTATGAAGATTAACTCCTCAGATGGTGTTCTAAAGAAGTCATCAAATGTAAGTCTAACTGAAAATAAAAACCTGAAAAACATTTAAATATTGATAGAAAAGTGAACGGATGGGATATAGTCAAGACACCACTCTTTAGATACATAACATCAATGTATATCATAAAGGATTACAAAATTTAACTCTCTAAGGAATATAATAGAGATTTCAGCTACAGCAAGACAAATTTTCTGGAAATAATATAATAGTTCTCATGGCAGAGGCATACATGCAGAGTATAAAGGTTTAAAACAATTTAAATTTTAGGTCATTTGTGCTGAGGATGTTTTTACAATGTAAATGGGATTTATTACTAATTCTTTAAAATATTTTAATCCTGGATCCTAGAGACAATGATGCCCTCTTCTCCAAAGTAGCCTGTGGCTTCTGTCACCTTGCCAATTCACACAGACGTTAGTCATATACTAAAATGCAGTGTTTCTCAACACGTGCACGCTTCTGTTGATACGTATGATGGTTTTAGGTGGCCCAGGGAACATTCTTCTTTTTTAATAATGAAAGTGTTTATGATGATAATATACAAATAGCTACACTTACTGAGGATTTATTATGTGCTGTCAAGCAAAAATCCTAGTGTATTAATTTGAATAGTCTTCACAGGACCACTCTGTGGTAGCTGCTCTTATTATTTCCAATGAACAGAAAGAAAATTGAGACACAGAGAAGCTAAGTAAATTGCTCAAAATCACACAGCTGGAAACGGGCAGAGATGAGATTCAAAATCAGTAACTTTAGCTGAAAGTCCATGCTTTGCCATTCAGGGATATGTATGTTTGTTTTTTAAGTGGGTTTGCTTAATAAAAAATTTAAGAAAGGTAAGTCTGTGGATATGAAATAAAATCATCTAAGCTGTAGGCCAATGTCTGATGTTCAGGTAACAGTTTGGTGGGGCGGGGAGCTAGAGATTAAAGATCCTTATAGACTGTGAAGTGAATGTTTATTAACAGGTCAGAAACCTGGGTTAAAGTCCTGGTACAGACCCCCTGAGGTGAAAAGCCCCAACTTTCAACTTACCCGCTTTCAGTGTGGCCCAGAAAATTCTCTTGTTCAGATACGAAATCTTCCTACTTGTACACGTTTTTAAGACATCACACAATCACATGTCTATGGGAAATATAAATGATTCAACTAACTCTGAAAAAGAAAAGGCTCAATTATTGTATATTACAATTTAAGGGGGAAAAAAATCATGCTTAAGAAAAAGCTGACAATCAGAACAGAAATGTTACGGGAAGTTTCTCGCTCATTTTCTCCAGAGGTTAAACCAGATGATTTTTTTTTTTTAAGGGCAGAAGTTTAAGGTCTAGCTAGGGAATAAAGACATGTTTTGTCTGACACTTCCCAATTCAAATCCAACATTTATCAAATGATTCTTAAGTACTGTATTTAAAAAAAATTTTAAAAAAAACAGCCAGAAGCTGGCAACCTGGGTATATTAAGCTTTCATTATCACAAATTTGTATTTTAAAAACCCAGTACCTTTTTCGTAAATATGCAAGAGTTTCTCTGACAATTTCTCTCTTTGTAGAGCCACCTCTCACTGAAACATTTAAAATAAAATTCCTATATCTAAAATGAATTCTTGGCATTTGGGACTTTTAAAACTCCCTAAATTCAGAGGGGGGGGAAAAGCTGCATAATTATAGTTCATCTCAGTGCAAGTCATAAAGTAATCAAAAATCTTTAAAACCAAAAAGTAGTATCTTAGAGTGGCATTTAAAACAAAAAAAGTACTTACTGGCATTTAAATTTTTTTTCATGCAATTTGTTATTCATTAAGTCAGAAGAAAATGTGTGCTCCTATTTTTTGATAAAGCAAAAAATATTCAAAATTGGCATTAACTAAACACAATTGGCCACCACTATGTGAAAAACCAAATGCTTTAATGAGGCTATCAAGAACAACAGTTCAGTTATTTCATTGGATACATTAATATCGATCCATAATATACAGTGCTATGGACCATACAGAAATTATTGCTGCATCCAACAGCAGGTGACTAGTATTAACATTACAGTACCAAGCGTCCGCAAGAGACAGTCATTTGTCATTTTTTTTCAAGAAATAGGGATGTTTTTATATACTGTTATCAACATCAACGTTTCCCCAGTGCATTTAAAAAAAATATTAGTAAGTGCATTCCTTTGTGCTTTATTTTATATCTTTTAACTTCCTATGTATTTTATTTGTTCTTATTGCTTTAGTATTTTAAAACAACCAGAAAGAACTTTGTCATCCTATGTATGACCAGGTTGGTTGTATGGTTTTTGGCAAAGTCAGAAGGTTTGGTATTTCCATTGCCATACCCAGAGGCAGGTGGACAAGTTTGGCATTTTGGTCACTCCATATGGAGGCCCAACCCCAAGTCACAATTCTGCACCCAGGAATGGGGGGAGTGGTGTGGACCATTCTCCTTGTCACAAACAGTGAGCTCAAACCACCGCCTCTTGGCTTAGCTAGTCTCTAAGACGCATCCACACTCTAGTTGGCAAAAAAGAAATAAATAAAACCACCCCAGAGATTGCAGCATTCTCCTGAGCTTGCTCACCTTCCCCCTCCCAGAAATTGTGTTAAGAAGGGGATGGAGAAGCAGGCAATGGTGAGCTCAGGAGCTGCGAGCATCAGGGCAGTGGTACGAGAAGCCATGCTTTCTTTCCACAAAGCCTTCTATAAGGTGGCTTAACCCTGGCCAAATTCCCTGGGCCATGGGTGAGTCAAACTTGCTCTATTTTTAAGAACTCTCTAAATCAGCTAAGGAAAACTAGCATCATATCATCGCGATCTTCGACTTTTGCGCCCAGCTCCCCTCCCCCTATATAAATATGAAGAGAAAAAGAGACACTGCTATGATTGTATCAATGAACACTATGGTACAATTAGCTGTTCATGCAGATTTGCATCACTATTCTAGGAAAAGAGCTGTACAATTAAGGGGGTTGAAAGAATGGGAACTAATTTTCCCTACCCCCTTAAGTCATAAAGCTGTAAAACTGATAGCATCATCAATGTTTCCAAGGATTCTCATGGCCCACCGTGCATGGTAACTATGCGGTTGATTATTTTCACGTAAGCCATCCATTCATACATCTGACAGTCCTTCTGTCTGAACCCTCCAATATCCATCACCAATTCACAGTTGACATTTAAACTGTTTTTCTTTAAAAACACACACACACACACACACACACAAAAATACCTCCTGAATAAGGTTTCCTGATGAAAGAAGTTGGCACTCTGTCACTAAAATATATTTCATATTAAAAATATATGAAGGAAAATTGGAAGCTCTTATATTGTCTACATAGGCACCATGCTACACGTTCCTCTTGATTATAGATACCATCTTGAGACTTTCTCCTACATTACAGTTCAGTCAGTGCTAGAGACTACTCTGCTATATTTAAGGCACTTCATTCTGAATGGATATGCTTTATACCACTTGCTATTCAACTGTAGGCTGCTACTGAGAAACTCCATTCAACAGCCTGCCTCTTAACACCATTTGTCATCTGTATAGAACATCTAGGCCTGATAGAATATATGTAACACTACTGTTATTGCATAGGACTATACAAGTAGATAATGCACTGAAACTAACTTTACAACATTGCTGTTTGTTAAAACATTGTTATCAAGTAACAGTAATTGGCCAATACAGTATTTCTCTCTTTAAAAACCATTCAGCAGGTTTGCTGAAATAAACCCCAATTTAAACGACCATAACGGGCATATTAACGCTATGGTATCATTCTCCAAGGATATTGCTAGTTTTATGTCACTAAAAATAAATATGTAAGTTGTTTCTCTCTAGAAAGCCGGTTTTAGCCTATTTATACTACAGCTTAAATGTGTGGAAAATAGTTCTGAGTGAGACTGTAATATACAAAATATTCACAAAGCTCTCTTTAAACGCAAGACCTTGCATAAAAGTTTTCTTTCATGTGTGTACAAAGAATGCGGAAAACCACCAGTGAGTTGTAAAAATATTGAAAACTTGCCATTTTAAGATGCGTATTCTTACAAATTAATACAAACATATTGAAAAGAACAATGATAATAAAGAATCTGTACAAATCAAATGAACAGTAAAACATAATTTAAAAATAAAAATAATAAAGCCAATTAGAAATGTGCCCAGTTTGGTTTTCTTATCAAAAGTGAAATTGAAGAGGAAAAAAAAAAGGAGGAAAACTTTCAGTGCTCCTCAACATTTTACTTTGAGAGGACGTTAATTTCCATTTCAAAATAAAATATATCTTATGAAAAACTGAATCACACTCACTGATGAGGAAAACTGTAACAGAGCACAGAATGAATGAGAACAAGATGAGACCCCATGTTTCAGAGCCTTGGTCTATATCTCCCTTCAATTTCAGTTGCACCTAAGGTATCAGTTACATTTTCTAACCAGACAATACACGTGAAAATGGTTGCATTTTTTTTCTTTTATGGAATATAGTATTTCTTTAAATAGTTTGCAGTATAAAGACTAAATGTTGCTAAAAGGGTACTGTATCTTTAAGGCAGTACCAATGAATCAATACATTTACAAAATGGAAAAGTGTTAGTATGGATTTCTTTTTCTTCTTCTCTTCCCCACCCTCCTCCTCTTTCTCTTTCTCTTTCTTTTCGTTGCTTTACATTCTTTCAATTAAACTTTACATTTCATTTCCAAGGAAGTCACAGGCATGCAAATAGCAAACCAAGTTTCCCCTGAATAAAAATGGACAGCAATTTCTCTGATGCAAAAATCCTCTTGCTCTGAAAGCCAAAATCTGGGGTGAATTCAGTTCACAGATACTGTACACTACCATACAGTACTTTGGAGGCATTTGTAGTTGTAAAATAGAATATACAAGTCTGTTTCACAAAATTCTAAAAATAAAATATATCCTGGGCTATTGATAAAGCATGAAAAAAAAATTTTCATATTAAAGGAAAATGATCAAGAAAACCCCTTCAGGTAAATTATTAAATCTGCTAATCAAGAAAGGAAGCAGTCTGTGGGAATGCAGAGCAGGGGGAATTTGCTAGCAAGCGTGCTCGGTTTCTTCCATGCTCATACTGCTCCTTCGGCTGCTGGTTTTGGATGCCCCAGGGGACACCGAGGAAAGAAGTGGATCAGTTATGCCAACAGGAGAAAGAGTATCGTCCATGAGGATGTCTTCCAGTTTGGATCCCATTTTCGTGGGAACGCTATAGGCTTGGCTGCTCTCGGTCCCAGCTCCAAAGTTGTTGTTGAAGGTGATGGTGCCGTCTGTGAGATCCAGGGTCGTTGTACATGTTAGGTCTGCGTGTTGTTGGAGGAGGTCTTGGCTGCAGTTCTCAAGAGCGGGTTCCTGCTTGATGATCCGACTCACCAAATCTGGAGAGCAGAGACCCGTGGATGGAATAAGGGAAAGTCCATGAGCTCGAGCCTGCATTTCAAGTTCCTAAAAGTAAAATAAAAATCAGAAACTTAAAGAGGTGGTGCACAGAGGATTTTAAGACAGTGAAACTACTGTACGATACATGATACTATAATGACGGTTACATGTTGTTATGCATTCATCCAAACCCAAATGGTGTGCAACGCCAACAGTGAACCCTAATGCCAAGTAGGGACTTTGGGTTATAATGATGTCTCACTATAGGTTCATCTAGTGTTGAAATGCCCCACTCTGGTGGGGATATTAATATTGGGGGAGGCTATATACTTGTGGGAGCAGGAGGTATATGGGAACTCTCCACACCTTCGGCTCAATTTTGCTCTGAACCTAAAATTGCTTTAAAAAGTATTTTTTAAAAATCAGGGACTTCCCTCGTGGCGCAGTGGTTAAGAATCCGCCTGCCAATGCAGGGGACACAGGTTCGATCCCTGGTCCGGGAAGATCCCACATGCCGCGGGGCAACTAAGCCTGTGTGCCACAGCTACTGAGTCTGCGCTCTAGAGCCCATGAGCCACAACCACTGAGCCCGTGTGCTGCAACTACTGAAGCTCGCGCACCTACAGCCCATGCTCTGCAACAAGAGAAGCCACCGCAAGGAGCTGCCCGCACACCGCAACTAGAGAAAGCCCACACGCAGCAACAATGACCCAACACAGCCAAACATAAATAATAAATTAATTAATTTAAAAAAATCATACATTTGCAAAAAAATAAATTGTTAAAATAAAAATGTTTTGCTCTTTCAAATTAATAAACACCATTTTTCTTAAAGTACATAGAGTATCACTGGTAATACAGTAAATGATTTTTAGCTTGTATATGGATTTTATTATGTATGAAATACAGAGACAGTTTCTCATAGATGTTAATGTTAACAGGGAGGAGAAGTTAAAAAATGTAAAAATAAAATGTCAAAATGTGAGCTGATTGAAGGAAAATAATCAGTAAACAGTACAGGTCTACGCTCCCTACACTGTGCAGAGATATCTACGGGTACTATAATGAACTCCCAGTATTAGATTGTGTTACATTGTTTCCATCACATCATATCAACACAAAGCCGGGTCTCAGGTAGTTGTTGTGATTAAAAAAAAAAAAAAATGAAAAAAAGAAAAAAACAACTCCTGCATGAAAATCAGTGTGGAATGGGAAACGAGGGTGGCAGCGTCCAATCTGACTCCAAGGTTGGAGAAGCTGTGCAGTGCCTCACAGGCACACATATCTCACTAGTAAGTAATGTGGTTATTTAAAAATAAAATTAAAATGTGATTTTTCTTTCAATTTATACGTTTTATATTTTCAAATGGCTACTAAGTTGTTAGCACCTAACAAGGAAATGGTAGGTATTTTTTTGGTCTAAGGTGCAGTGAAAAAGTTACTAAGAGATTAAGGGCACTGGGAACTAATAAAGATTGAGTAGTAACGGCCAAAGTTATGAAAATTCCATACACGTAACTGAAGTTTGGGATGCATCATTTAACCCATCTCACCAAGGCAAAGGGAGTTTTTTTGCTTTTTTAAATTCCACAAGAAAGTCCTCAATCTGTTCCTACACTTTCTTCACATCCTTCCTATTATGGACTGAATTGTGTCCCCTCCCCAAAATCCTATGTTGAAATCCTAACCTCCAGGACCTCAGAATGTGACTGTACATGGAGATAGTGTCTTTCAAGAGGTGATTAGGTTAAAATGAGATCCTTAGGGTAGGTCCTCATCTAATATCGGTGAGGGGAGATGAGGACGCGGAGATACACATAGGAAAAGCCACAAGAATAGGAAAACACAGGGAAAAGGTGGCCTAGGAGAGAAGCCACAGAAAAACCAACCCTGCCCACACCTTGATCTTGGATTTCTAGTCTCCAGAACTAGAAGAAAATAAATCTCTGTTGTGTAAGCTGTCTAGTCTGTGGTATTTGTAATGGCAGCCCTAGGTGCCTAATTCACTTCCTGAGTGTCAGAGACTTGCCCCAGTGCCTCATTTCAAATACCTTCCAAACAAGCTCTTTTCCTTTTCCCTTTCTGAGAATGCCTAGACCACTCCTCTACAATGAACCGTAAAGACCCCAACTGATCCTGAAGAGCAATTTGCTTCTACAAGCCAATGCCATCTTCCTATGTTTGTGATACAATAAAAATAACAGAATATACATTTGAAGCAAGTCACCTTGCGTCATGAGAGGGGGAAATGTACTCTCCAACAGGACACAACCTTTCAACCTTTGCCCGCAACCTTTGCCCATGTTCCTGAAAAGTTGTGTTCAGCCTGTATTAAAGGACGTTTGATTAGCAAGGTCTTCCTCGAGATGCAGTACAAGAGATGGGAGCCTGAGATGTCACACCAGTATATGCACGTTCCTTCACACAGTCTCCAGACACACAAGTCTCCTTGGGCATCATTTCAAAGCGCTGGGCTGCTTAATAAAATTGCAGTCCCAGTGATAGTAAGGCTTCATGCTCTTCATTCTGTGAATATTTTTGCATGTATCACTTAGGGTGAAAATGAAAGGAACCCCTTAGGCCCAAGCTGAACACATGCACAACGGTAAGTCTACGCCACATAATAAGAACAGCGCTCTCACACGTGGAGTGTGTCTTAAAAAAAAAAGAGTTGGATTGAGAGAGGCATCCATCTTACTCTAAACTTTTGTTGTTTAATTTAAAATGTTTACCAGCTGAACAAAGTGTTACTTAGATTGCTAAATAATGTGATAGATCTCACCTAGAGAACTCAGGCTCATTGCGCAGCACAGATTTCCTAATTAATAATGCTTTCCATGATACACAGAAGTTCTAAAGGCTGCTTCACTGACATTGGAAGAAACCAAAGACATCGTCACCATGCAACTTCCAATTCACATTTTTCACGGTATTTGTATTTCACACGAATATATACGTTTGAAACCTTAAAACAAAACCTAGCCTGTCTTTCAACAGTTATTATATTTTATTATTTGTATAAAGAAATGACGCATTAGTACAAGTTGCTTTTATAAATAGGTATATATACTAAGTACAAGAGAATAAAGACCCGCGTCTGATTACTGAAGACGTGGAACATAAAAGCAGCAGCAAAAGCCAAAAAAAGAGAAAGCAGGGAAGGAGGATTTTCAAATGACACATAACCTCTATTTCACTACCAAGATTCCAAAAGGCACCCCCTAAAGGAGAACCACCTTCTGCCTCTCTGACCCAGGGCTGAAGATCGCTGCCATGACATGAGAGATGTGACATCTAGAAATGTCAACAGTGTTGTGGGGTATTAAGCTTGGAAATCAGAAGTAAACGACTCTGTTAAATAAGTTCATCATCGGGGAATAACCACCACCAGGCTGTCTCTGAAGTGCCGTATACTCTACACTGCCGCTCCACAACCATTGCTCTATGGCGAAACTGGGTAGAAGTGGGTCCATCTACTTAAGAAGAAGATACAACGTCATCGACCCTTACGGGTTGGTTGTGTTCAAAGTCAGCAAGTAAATTAAAATAACCCTAGCCAACTCCTTTAGTCATTAGCAAGGAGTCAGTTTTTCTTTCTCTTCTTCAAGACAGTTCCAGAGGAAGCTGCATCTTTATATTCAGCATGAAAAGCCAAGTGATGACGGAGCACCAGGAGCTGGTATTACAGGGATCCCCCAGCTCATGGTTACGTTGGTATGTACACTCCTTAAATTGAATGACAGGTGAATTACATGTACAATTAAAATAGTATTTCTCCCACTAAGAGTATGTAAGCTAAAGATACATATGGTATAACTTCATTATCTGTAACTATTTCTAAAATTTATACCCTGATGATAAGATCTTCTGGGTGTCCCAGGTTCCTATAAACATGAGCTCTGACCATGGACTGCACCCCACTCAATACTCAGGTATCTTTGTATTTAACAACTACTTTCAATTCTCAAGATTTGCAGTACTTACGGCTATGGACTGAAGTCTATGCCCCCCAAAGTTCATGTGCTGAAACCTAATTCCCAATGTGATGGTATTTGGAGGTAGGGCTTTGGGAGGCGATTAGGTCACAAGCGGGGGGCCTTCATGAATAGCATGAGTGTCCTTATGAAAAGAAACCCCAGAGAGGTCCCTCACCCCTTTTGCCCTGTGAAGTTGCAGCAAGAAGACAGCTATCTATGAACTAAGAAGCAGGCTCTCATCACACAACAAATCTGCCGGTACCTCGATAGATTTCCCAGCCTCCAGAACTGTGAAAAATAAATGTTTGTTGTGTAAGCCACCCAGTCTACGGTGTTTTTGTCACAGGAGCATGAATGGCCAAAGACGTGCTACAGAGTTGCTATGAACACTGAATTAGTGAATGCCGAACCATTGTTCCGGGAGGAAACAGAGGATTAGGGTCCTGCAAGCATCTGCGCACATTTCACCAACTAATCAACATGCAACTTTGTTTTATGTGTGTTCCTGTTTGAAGTCACCTTGTTTACTACATATCATTGATTCATTAATATTAAACTCAAGGCCAACAGGACCACAACTCATGCCTGAATGAAACTTCTCTCCATAAGGCACATCACAGCCTTCCTGTGCTTAGGAAGATGTGAAAGCATTTCAGGGCCATGCTCAGAGGCCACTTTAAACAGCAAATCACCCAAAACACCCACAAAAATGTGAAAAACGTGGCACTAAATAGACAGCAAAAAAGGACACTTGTTTACAGTATGAGCTGAAACAAGAAGACAGAGCATGGCCTTGCCCAACCTTAACTAGAAGCAAACGCACCAGCCAAGTCACATTTGCCATGCTGCACATGTCTGCAAATGAGCGTGAAGTGCCACAAGTGTCGATCTGGGGGTTTCAAATAAATTGTTATGAGGAAACAAAATCACAAAGCGGAATCCACAAATAATGAGTACAGACTGTACTAGGACCACATAAATCAACTCCCTCATGGCTCATTATACTTCTCCCATCTTCAAGTCACTAACATGTAGTCACCTTCACCCTGCACACGCCTGGTACCTGTATTCTGAGTAACAAGTGCCGGTTGGCGTGCTCCAGCTTCTTCTGTCTGTTTTCAAGCTCTTTAGCACGTTGCTGTTCCCGTTGCAACTTCCGGATATAGTCCACAGACGCTTTTAAAATGGTTCCCTTGTTCCAGCGCATGTCTCTGGGATGAAAATGGAAGGAAACAGACTGTTTTAGGATTGAAGGCTCCATGAAAATTCAATATTTAGAGCATTCAGTTTCTAAAGACGAGGTAACAATTAGAAGTTGAGAATCGCTATCATTCATTGGGTGCCGGCAACTCGCTGGACACCGTCCACCCATGACTTCTACGTTATCTTCTTTCACCCGGACAGGCGCCTGGAGTCAGAGGGACGTTGTGCACATGTTGAATCAGAGACGATTCAACTTGTCTTCGGTCCCAGAGCTACATGAAGGTGGAGTCAGGGCTTAAATTTAGGTCTGCTGATGACAAAGTCAATACTCTTAAACACTATATTCAATAGTTACAGATTTCTAGGACTATAAAAGTTAACCCACTCAGACAGAATAAGCTATGATTAAAAAAAAATTCTGTGAGATCTCACTACTTGACTGTATGCGGCATAAAAATGGCATCCTTGGGTTTTATCATGAATATTCCCATCAATATCAACCTCTCTCCGATCTCCACCTCCTCATCTACAAAACAACAATACCGGGCTTCCCTGGTGGCGCAGTGGTTGAGAGTCCACCTGCCGATGCAGGGGACATGGGTTTGTGCCCCGGTCCAGGAAGATCCCACATGCTGCGGAGCAGCTGGGCCCGTGAGCCATGACCGCTGGGCCTGCGCGTCCAGAGCCTGTACTCCGCAACAGGAGAGGCCACAGCAGTGAGAGGCCCATGTACCGCAAAAGAAAACAAAACAAAACAAAAACAAAACAATGATACCATGCTTGTATGAGCAGCCTCATAGGTATGTTGTTAGAATCAAAGGAGGCACTTTATATGAATATGCTGGGAAAAGTTTAGAATGCAGTTCAAACAGTGGAGCAGGCACTGTGTTAAGGACTCAACGTGGTAATTACCATAGCTATCTTTAAACAGCATTTACTGCATGACAGGTACTTTTCAAAGTGCTTTGCAGCTCACTTAATCATAACAACCTTAATCGGTAGGCACTAATATTATCCCCATGTTACAGACTGGAAAACAAAGGCACAGAGAGGTTAAGTAATTTGCCCAAAGTCACACAGCCTGAAAGTGGTACAGCCGGGAAGCCTGGAGAATCTGGTGCCAGACCCCATGCCCTAAACTACTCTTCCTCTTATGTGACTGAGTGCTCAAAACAACTAGACTAGGTAGGAATATTCTGGTCCTCCTTCCCCCTTTTTCTTTTAACAGATGAGAAAAATGAAATATGAGAATTCTTCCCCAAGTCAGACATCCAGTAGGGGACTGTTTTGGAATTCAAACCCAGGTAGCCTGAGTTTGGTGCCTTTCAGTTTTTAAACACTATAGCGCTACTGTATTCCTATATGAGAACATTAAGAATGCCACTAAAATGTAGCTAAAAGTGAGTTGAAAAGTTTAGAGCACCCCAGAAAACAATTAAGAATAGAATTATAACTAACAGTAATATTTTTATAGTGCTTTAAATTAACCTGAGCTCTTTTATAGAAAATATTCATGATGATAATGACAATGATGAAAACAAAAACAATTTAATGTATGGAAAACCTCCTACCCCATAATCTTTAGCTGCTAAAAGGAGATTGGAAGTATCAGCTGGGATGTGTGAATGGAAGGCCATTAAAACAAGCCACCAAGTAATTGATCCTCATATGGGTTAGATGAAGAACAAAACAGAAGCTCTCCCATGGGATGCTGAATTACAGCCCCCAGAGAATTCCCAGGGGTTGATCCCTGGGGTCTGGGCACCAAAGATGGCAACCCAGGGAGGTGTCCTGAGATACTCGGAGTGAGCACAAAGCCAACCCGCTTAATGTTCAGGGCTAAGAAGAAAACAACAGAAACTTCAGCCGCCAGAGAGAAATAAAATTATAATGAAAGATGCCTTCACTAGGCCAGTACAGTGAGAGACCACTACTGAAACAGGCAAGCAGCCACTCCGTTTTTAAGAAGAGACTATTCCAACCAGTTTTCTTGGGTTTTACTTCCTTGTGAGACCCAATTAATCAATTATGCTTTGGGGTTTTCAAACTTTTTTTTTTTTTTTTTTGCAACGAGAGCGACCCTTTTTTTACACAGAAGTGTAAACAGATCCCTAATATATAAGTCAATAAAAGCAGATCGACTCTAGGTCAGGAGAGGGTATGGGGCTGAGACCATGATCAGCTAGACTATGTCTCTATAGCAGTCCCAAAGTCTGTTCCAGAAACCTGGTATAGGAAAACCCCCATACAGACTGCAGTCCATTTCATCTTGAAACAATGCCTACAATTAAAGATTGTTATCAGTTCAGATTATAAACACACAAGTATTCTAATACAACAGAGAAAGAAGATATGCAAATAGAGGCTTTCACTGCAGCCCCATAATTTCATAATATGTTGCTAAAGAGATCCACGTGCTACAGTTTAAAAGAATATGCTAAAAAGTGAAAGCTGATAAAGAATAGGAAAATGGGAATTCAATTTCAACTATCATGCAAGACTGACTATAGGAAATGAAGGTCACAGCCCCTTCGTAGGATGCATTTGTGCTGCAGAACTGAGATTTTGAATGTTTTGAGTTTCAAAACAGCTTTCCTTGAAACCTGGGAAAGCAAAATGTTGACGATGGAGACTGCGCTTGAACATTCATCAAAACCACCTTAGAATGGGCAATGGTTTTATTTTATTTTGTCACAAATTCCCTGACAATAATGTGAATAGCAAATTTAATAAGCCTTGCATGAATAATGCTTGATTTCATCTTTACATTTTATTAGGTAGCTAAAAGGTCATATTCAAAGGCTAATTTCATAGACTGCCTGTGGGAGCCATTAAAATGTATACATCTTCAAGCCCCTCACTACAAATGGGCCAATTTCTAATGGATAAAAATTGTGTATTTGTTGTCCTATTTGCTGACATTGCTAGTAGGAAAAGTATCTTTACAACCGTTATCTCTGAAAGAGTGGCATGAGAGACTGAAAGCTGAAATCCAAATTAGCTGACCTGTGCTTATAAGAGGATTAAAACTTACTCTTTTTCCTAGATTGGCAATACAAAGGGCATGTAATTTTTGGGGAAAAAATTGACCTTTTGTCTGCTGAATACTGTTAAACTTGAAATCTCCAATATCAGCTCTCCATGCCTACAGATATTGTATGAGTTTGTTGGCAAACAAATAGCTAACAAATCTTGCTTTATCAGCTACTGAAATCTCTGTCCTGCATGAACTGATAAAAAGAATTTTTTTAGTAGTTCGGTGTTTAGTTGCCAAGGATTCTCAGATTTCAGGAAGTCACTTCCTCACATCCAAAGCTGAACAGCTCATGTCCAATAATACTTTTGAACAATCCAGTTCATTTCTCTCGAAATTTCAGATTTCAATTTCAGTTCATTTCTCTCGAAATTTCAGATGTCAAAAGAAAGGCGTAAGAAGTATTCACAAATGGAACAAAGGGAGGGGGGGTACTTCTTTAGTTTTTATAACTGTGTGCTTTTTGCAACATATGAAAAAACATTAAGGTACGAAAAAATATACAATGCAATTGTACTCACGGATCATTTGACTTGGGAATCAAAGTACCTAGTTCCTTAATGCGGTCATTTATGTTAAATCTTCTTCTTCGTTCAACTTCAAGAAAAAAGCACAGGAAAGGGCTATTAGTAATGGTGACATGTACGCATTTAGCATATCTCATTAAAGGCATGTGCATGTTAATTCTGCTGAGTCAGGACAACAGAAACGAATCTGTATTTCCTGGTTATTCTCCTAGTTTTGGTACTGAGGATAAAGCCCTTTAAAAAATGAGCTAGCTTTGTATAGAGCTTTATCATTTACGAAGTCCTGAGATTGTAAATTCTCATTTGACTCTAGTAACTCCTGAAATTGGAGTTACCATCCTCAGTTACAAATGACAAAACTACCTTGGTGATATTGGGGACCTGAAAAGGACACCCAGCAATAAGTGGAGAACAGCCTGTACTCAGCCCTGATCCTCCAGACCAGGGGCAGCAAGCTTTCTGCAAAGGGCCTGATAGTGAGTACTCTGTGGGCCAAATAGCAAAATTAAGCATATTATTAGGTACTTACACAGCAAGAGAGAAAACAGATTTCCACAAATTTTGTGCTAAGAGAATTCAAAATGTAGTAATATTAACTAGATACAATTTTTGTATCTAGTTTACTAGCAAGAAACATTGGATGCTGAAATTTGGATTTTATATAATTCTCACATATCACAAAATATTATTCGCATTTTGATATTTTAAAGCCATTTAAAAATGTAAAAAACATTCTTAGGCTACAGGTCATACAAAAACCCCTCCTCTAGCCCAGTACTGCCCAAGAGAAATATAATGCAAGTTTCATATGTAATTTTTAGTTTTCTAGTAGTCACATTAAATAAGGAAAAAGAGAGAGGTGTAATTTAATAGTTTTATTAAACTCAGTCTATCCAAAATATTATAATTTCTACATGTAAACTATATAAAAATTTATAAATTAGATATTTAATATTCTTTTCTTTGTACTAACTTTTCAAAATCCAGTGTCTATTTTACACTGACAGCATGCCACGATTTGGACTAGTCACATTTCAAGTGCTCAATAGGCAGACGTGTCCGGGGGCGACAGTACTGACTACGATAATCCTAGAAGTCAAGCATCTTTAACTGTACCATGCATCCTAACAGCATTCTTCTTTTATAAATCCAGCTGTATGTTCAACTAAATTATCATCTTCTCACAGGAGGGTGAAACAGTAGGCATATGAGTTAATAAATGTTTTTAATTTACCTAGCCTGACAAATAAATTCCAAATAACTTAAAGTCTAATAAATTGGATTAAAGATATTAATATTTTACTTTACACATATTAAAACCTAACATATATTTATATTTGACTCACTAATATTGTGCACACTTAGGTAAATAATATTATTCACTACTTTCTCAATATATATTGCATTTTTTCTTAGCTGAATGATTATTTCTATGATTGAATCAGTTATGTATAATACTGTCTTATTATCAGACTTTTATAAAATAGAAACAGTAAGTGATGCTAAATGGCTCTGAAGAAGAAATTTTTGGACCTCTGATCTTCTAGCTAACTTCCCCCAAACTCTGAAGTATGCCATGTTTTCTTACTTTTTCCAAGCATATAATAATCATAAAAAAAACAAACAATACTGAAACACATGAAATGAAATAAAAATCCCCGATGATCCAGATACCACCACTGCAAAATCTGTTATATATCCTTTGTGATTATTTTTATGTTCTAAGAATAAACACACACGTGGCCTAGATGTGCGCCCAGGACACAGTTCTCAGGACTCTACTCGGTCTACATTCACTTCCGGGTGACCCCATTTAGTCTCATGCTTTTAAATACCACATATACACTGATGACTCCCATACTTGTGTTTGCAGCCCAGTCATCTCCCTGGAACTCCAGACTCATAAGTCTGACTACTAGATGTCTCCATATGGAGGTCCAACAGGCAGCCCCAGCATTCCAAACTTGAGCTCCTGGTCTTTCCCACTCAAATAGCTCCACCGGGCTTCCCTGGTGGTGCAGTGGTTGAGAGTCCGCCTGCCGATGCAGGAGACACGGGTTCGTGCCCCGGTCCGGGAAGATCCCACATGCCGCGGAGCGGCTGGGCCCGTGAGCCACGGCCGCTGAGTCTGCGCGTCCGGATCCTGTGCTCCGCAACGGGAGAGGCCACAACAGTGAGAGGCCTGCGTACCACAAAAAAAAAAAAAAAAAAGCTCCACCCACGGGCTTTCTCAGCTCATCTACTGTAACTCCATCCTTCCAGTTGCTTAGGCCAGCCTTGGCATCAATTCTGTACCTCTATTTCTTTTATCAATACATCGCACACTTGATCCATCATCAAAATCTGCTCACTCTACCTTTGAAATATTGCCAGAACCTGTCCACTTCAAACCTTCACTGCTACCTGAATAGAAGTCACCAACATCTCTTGCCTGGATTATTGCAACCCTCCTGAGTGGTATCTCTGCTTCACCCATGCCCATCACTACCTACCCCCGTTAGTCTAACTACAACACAGAAGCTGTTAAAACATAAGTCAGAGCCTGTCAATCTCTTGCTGAAAACCCTCCTATCGCTTCCCCTCTCACCGAGACAAAAACCCAGTCCTCAAGGCGTCCTCCAAGGATCTGGGGGCTCCCACCTCTCTGACCTCATTTCTACTCATCTCCCACTGTGACCACACTTTCTACAGTGACTCCCCTGTGCTCCCCCCACCCTCAGCCTTATGGGCCTTGCTCTTCCTCAACCAAGCCAGACACACTCCCCACTTTAGGACTTTCTACTGCTGTTCCACCTGCCTGGAACACTCTTCCCACAGATACGTGAATGGCTCTGCCCTCACCTCCCTCAGGTGAGGTGACTCAAATTTACCCATGAGCCTTCCCTGACTACCTATTTAGGAGTGAACCACCACTTCCCATCCTGACCCCCTTGTCTGCACTATGTCTCCTCAAAGAACTTTCTGCCACCTAACATCTACATACTTCTGTCTTCCATTCATTTATAGAGCTCTATACCATCTAATATCTGCATACTTTTGTTTGTTTATTTATTTGTATGTTTATTCATTGAGGCATTCCGAGTACCTATATGAGCCTAGCACACAGTAGGCCCCCAACAACTATGTATTGAATAAAGAATGACACTGTTAAAGCAGAATTACACTAAAAACCATTCTGCATCTATCTTTTCTCACTCAGCAGCATACTGTTGACACCTTTCATCGTCAACATTTGTATGTACTGCATTTTATTTTTAATTCAGTGCCTACCCTCCCCAATTATAAAAGTGATATGAGCTTGCAAAAATTTGCAAAACATGCAAATATGTATACAGAAAGAAGTAAAAGCAAACTCTTTACACCACCCAACATTTTTTGCCTGAGGAAACTGTCAATGACAAGGCTGACTCCTAGATCTTCTTACACACACACACACACACACACACACACACACATACAGTGTTTTCTTTTTTACATAATTGGACCCTATACATATTATTCTGCAGTTTGCTCTCTTCACTCAGTAATACATTGTAAACAAGTAAAACAGATCAACCCCATTCTTCTTAAGAGGCACTGAGTGTACCTCATAAGGATGTACCATGATTTATGTACAAATCCTCTACTGATGAATATTTAGACTATTTCCAATTTCTCCCTCTTTTTCAAAGGTATAATGACTATTTTTGCCAATGCTCGCGTGTACTTTTTACTCCTATCACAGTATTTATCCGAAGCTGTAAAACGACCTGCGTGTATCTGACCGCTCATCTATTCTGTCTGCCCCTGACTCTAATGTAAGCTCCTCAGGGTGGGAGACCTGTCTATCTGGTTCACTTCTGTAGAAAAGTGCCTTGTACATAATGGGGCTCAAAAAGTAGCTATGAGTGAATAAATGAATGTATTCTTTTGCCCATTTTGGCAAGGACTCTTACAAGATAAATTCCTAGAAGAGGAAAAGCTATGCCAATGGGCAAGTGAAACTTGAGTATTAATTTCCAACAGTTCAATGAGATCTCAAGGTTGTTTTATAGCCCTCAGAGTTGATCATATTTACACTTTACGGACAACCCTGAACTTGAGAGTTTAGGTGACTAAGTAAAGGCGGATTATGTTTTTCACAACATCCAACTTAGTTTCCACATTTCAGTTAGGAGAAATTATCATTATCTCATTTCTAAGGTATTTTAAAAGAAGAAATATCTTACAGTAAAATTACTTTGAAGTCAGAGGAGACCTTAGAAATATTAGTTGAAATCTCTTGGTTAAAAGATGAGGAAAGCTTCTTCTAAGTGAAACAGGAACTGGGAAGGGCAGGATCTATTAAAAGAAGAAACGCACACACAACCTCCTTCCCCCAAGGACCTAGTGATTCCATTTCTTAGCATTTAAACTGGAGAAACAAACTCCCCTGTACACAGAGAGGCATGTCTGCAAATGTTCACTGTGGCACTGTTTATAATAGGGAGAAACTAGAAACAACATGAACACTTAGCAGTACGAGGATTATGAAATATCACAAGTTACACTGGGGAATACTATGCAACAGCTTTTTAAAAGTAGATAGATCTAGATGAATAACAGCAGAAGGTCTTCAGGACATACTGGTGACTAAAGAAGCAGGCAGTAACAGATACAGACAATGCGATACTGTTTGTGTTAAATCATACACAAAACCATTCTATTATAACCTCTGCATGCAAGTGTAAGGGTGTATGTTCTTAAATACTTGGAAAGAGGTTGGAAAGACAAACAGCAAATTGAAAAAAAACCCAACAATGATTATTTTTAGGAATCAGAGAACTCTGGCCTTATTCTATCATTTTTATAAGGACAAAGTATTTATACATAACTTATATCCTTAAAAATCAGTTTAAGAAAAAGAGGATGGGGGCAAGAGATGAGAAATTCATACACACACAAACTATTTTCTACTTCCAAGCCCAAGCCCTTTCTTATTTTCAGCCTCTTTCACTTGTTTATGAAACAAAAAATCTTAACTTTTCATAGGAAAAAGCTTAAAGATGTGACCAAGAGTAAATTAAGCACGTAAAAAAAAAATAATTTTGAATGTTAGAAAACCTCTTTTTTAAGTCACAGGTAAAGTCAGAAATTTAGGAGGCTTCCTCATGTCACCCAATGTCTCCCCTCCAGATGTTTAATTTTTTTCTTTTAAATCTCACTGGAGAAAGTGATCCCATAATCCCCTTTTTTAAATAAGTTCCAGTGTGAGCAACTTATATTTGGGTAGGTGGGGATCAAGACTCCCTCTTACCAAAAAAAAAAAACCCCAAAAAAACAAAACAACAAACTCCTCAAGATACTGAAAACGTGTGTGTGTGTGTGTGTGTGTGTGTGTGATTCAACTTGATCTGAGATTAAAATACAGGGAAAATTATATACTTTGGTCTCTCCAGAAAACAATTTTCTTCTATAAAATGTACCTTTAACAGGTGAAACCAATTTTCCTCCAAAATGTCTGGAAATTTTTTGATATAACGGGAAACATGGACTCCAATATAATGAACATAAAACCAACTTACTCAAGTTGTGATTGTCCTTTTTTTGTCTCTCTTTGGCCAATGCTCTTGCTTCAGACTCTGTGGGAAAAATATGCGCTGTGCATGTGAATGAAGTCATTAGAAATTAGAATTGTTCAAGGCACACCACAGTGTAAACTACAAAACACCTATTTTCTAAAGAAATGGACACTTATATGACTTGAATAAAAATAGGGTTGTAAAATTTTTGACTTTTAAAAGGCTTGAATTTTTTTCCAAAAGCAACATATATCAAATAAATGCAAAAACTCAGCTTCTAAAGAATGGCAAAAGACCAGTAACAAAGATGTCTGACAGACTGTAAACATACAGGTACAAATAAGAAAAAAATAAATAACTAGAAACTATGGGAATTTGCTGTTCATAGTGTATTATCAGGAGTCAAATTTTCTTTTCAGGCAATAGATCTTTTCAGTCTTTCTTTGATCTGTTACGAAGGTATGAAAACTAAGCCGAGAGGCTTCCAAATTGGATCTCTAACTGATTAATGGAAATGAACTCATTATTTAAGAACTTGGAGCCAGGTTTTGTCAGAACCTGCTAGAATGAAATGATTCAATGACTCTTAGGGGCAACTACTTACTAGTCTGAGTTTATAAAAACAAAAATAGGCATAGGGTACAGAGGCATTTAGTAGCAACTCCATTTGGAAAAGTTTATTTGCATAGCAACTCTGGTGAGATCTCTGTGATAAGGGATTACTTTCCGCCTTACAGAGAGCAAAATAAAACAAGGAAAAAAATGTTATTTCACTAATCCCGGGATTCAGGAACCTCTGTTATTTCCTTTTCAGAAGTGATATCCAAAACGTCACACTATCATTTCAGAACTTTATTTCAAAACAGAAATCTTTTCAGCATTACTTATAGCATATATTTATTATATGGCTATTATTATATGTATTTATATAGATAGATAGATAAATAATTCAGAAGCTGAATTATTTCAGTTAGGAAGATCAATCCAAATCATTTCCTTTTTTTTTTACCTCTCACATAGAAGCATGACAGGCAGCTTTTATTCACACACCCTCTACTTCAGTATCTTAACTTTTTTATTGTTTTCTTTTTGCCCACCCCACCCTGTGGTTCTCTGCCTGTCACCCTCAATCCACCAACTGTGGACCAACCCTGGTCAAGGCAACCAGTGAACGCCTTTGCCATCTAGCGGCGGCAACCACATCCTTCCCACTGAGGCTGGCCTCTTGGCCTTGGGGAGGAGGGTTCTCTTCCAAGTTTGGGCACTCCCCTGCAGCCTTAGGGTATTCTTTAGTTTTTTCCTCTCTTAGTAGCTGCTTGCCTGTACTTGACTGATAATTATTTTACAGCTTTCCTGTTCCAATCCCTGACTGGACCCTAATTCAGGTGGGAAAACTGGACTTCATAATGTTTTTTCCTCTTAGGTCAGATTTGCTGACTCCCAAGCCTATTCTGTTTTGTCTACGTTAGGCTACCTCCCAAACTATCAGTGGTCTGAACCTCATTTCCTGTCCCTTTTCTCCTTTTCTTGCCATTTTACCCTTGTCCAGTCTGTACTGGTCATTTTCTAAGATACCAGTGACTCTAGAAGTATATTGTCTGTTATATCTGCCTTTTTAAAAAATTTAATAAATGTATATCCCTTTCACCCATTTCCTCCTCCTACCCCCAGCTTCTGTTGTTTTCTTTTCTTTTTGAAGAAACAATCATATACATAATTCAAAACTCCACTTTGTACTCAGGAACTTTACACATGTCACTCTAACCATATTCTACCATTATTTAATACAGATTTCATTTAGCTATCTTTTCTAAGACTTCATTGTACTTTTCCTTCATGTACAGTATCTACTTGTTTGTTGGCTTTTGATGGTTTTTATGTATTAATTAATCATCTTTTTTTAAACCAAATCAATGATTTTTTTAAAAAATTCTTTCTCCTGCCACGATTTTCTGAAGTTTTTTTTTTTTTTCAAGACACCCTTGAACAGAAGAGGAATTTTCTGCACCAAATCTATATTCCATAGTCTCAGTCTATTCACCCAATCCTGTAGGATGCAAGGATCAAATAACAAAAAGGGGGATGAGGTGAAGGCCATAAAACCCAGCATGTTGGAATACCAGTTCTAATATAGTTTCATCATGTTTTACTGGCCAAAGGCCTTCCCTAAAGTGTTAAACAAAAATGGAGAAATAGGTAATTTCACACTTGCCTCAAGAACAAATGATACCCATTGCTCCATTTGATGATTTATTTTTTCACTCCATGTAATAACTCTTTTGCACATGATACAGCAAAAATAACAGGAGGCATCTGAAGATATAAGAAATATATTCTTACCCTATCCCAACTGTGGGCTTGAATGTGTGTCAAAGGAAAATTCAGACCAGGGTTCTCAAACTCAAAGGTTTCTAGGGGCCGAGCAACTAAGGAAAACACCAGATGGGGAGAGACATCTCATAATTGAAAGTGTTGCCTGCTGCCCTCACCCCAAAGGGGACAGCAGCCATAGACACAATAATGGGTGTCATGGAGTTACAGCAGCCTGATTCCCAGTATCTCAAGAAATACTGGAAACAAAGATTTTCAAAGATACATCCTCTATCTTAAAATATGGCTCAATGTTTTAACCACTGCATAGACCTAAAAAAGTATGTCTGCGAGTTGGAAATACTTCTGGAGGTCACTATTTGGATAACTTTGCTTACCAGAAAATTAACAGAAAATCTCTAGTAAGAGATTTTGCTGGGTATTTACCTGAGAGCTCCCTTTTTATGTTGGGAAGGTTGGCTGGGCAGGAGTTGCTGATGGTGAGGCCCGGTGGTGGCAGGCCTTGATTCCCATAAAGGTCAATCAAGTTTCCAGAGACAGGTAACTAGAGAGAGAAAAAGAGTAACGGAAATGAATTGTTGAACGATTCCTAAGTTATTCAGCTAAAACCCATATCCTATTCCAGACTTTATTTAAAAGAAATGATCTGATGTAAAAAGATATTTTTTAACATAGGAAAAGATGAGATGTTTACCTTTTCATTCATTCACAGATATATGGTCTCCTTAGGGGGTTTCCCTTAGTGACAGGAAAGGAGGCAGAATCTCACGCCCATAAAATCACTCTGCTACCCAGCTTATAGGTTTATTTTGAGCATGGAGACAAAGGATAACGTGCGAACTCATTATTTAGCACATGTAGTAGCTTATAGAAGACACCCAGTAAATATTGTCTATTATTATAGGTAGGGTTATATGTGACATGGCTTTGTTACCAAATCACGTTTTTCATCGAAGTCAACTTTTTTCCTTCCTTCTCTTCCTCTCTCCCTTATTTCTTTCTCTCTCTTTATAAGGAAAAGCAATTAACAGTGTTTTCTTACTTGAAAAGAAATGGTTTCCTTACTGCGAAAAAGCTATTTTCCTTGAAACTGAAATCTTTCACAAAGCCACAAGAGGGAGCCCACTGGCTTTCATAAAAGAACAAAACTTTACGTTTGGAAAAAAAAAAAAAAAAAAAAGAAAAAGAATGAAAGAAATATTTAGCTTTCCTAAACTATCTTATGAGTGTTTGTCTCTTGTTCTGAATTGAATATTTTCAAGTAATGAACCTGTTTTTTTCCCAACAATGAGTTCCCTTTGCAACATATGCATTTTCCTGTAACTAGTTCCCTGTCATGAGTTTGATGCACCCGTTTTTGTAGATGAAAGAGATCCAAGACATTTCCTCTTGCCACTCCCTGAAATAAAGTTCTAAATATTAATTGCTGGGAAATAGGTGGCTTCACTATTTCCACGGCAGACACTTCCCATTTCCAGCTTAACTTAAATAATTTCTGTAACTATTATTACCAGGTGAGATTTTATGTCATTCAGCCCTTCCCTTACTTGATTATACACTCCGAATCTGAGAAAAGTAAATTTAGATAACATTTAAGTATGATTAAACTGTTTAGTAATCAAGAGGTACCTGGTAAAGGCTGTACCACAATACAACACATTTCACTCTTTCAAATAACCACTAACATACAGATGAAATTACACCATGAAATATAGAATCAAATGTGTTTCCCCTCATGGGTAGCCATCAGCCATTGTATTCCTATCATGGCTTCTAAATAAATACTCTATGAACTAAACTCCTAGCTAGAGAGATGGGGGTGGGCTGTGCACAGAATAAGGTATTTTCCAACACGTTAATATGACATTTGCTCTGATATAATTGGGGTTGGGGGCAGGTAGCACAGACAGATCAGCAGGGCACATCTCTCTTCTCCACTCAGTCTTTTGCTCCTTTGTGAAGACAGCATCTAAATTCTGTACATAAAATGGATTACACATATCTTACTATACATATGCATATGAACAATGCATTGTGATAATGTAAAATGCCCTTGAACCACATTTCAAGGGCCTCTAGCTAAGGAACTGATAAAAAAAAAAGTGACTTTGATTATTAGCTGTCATTTCACTTAGTGGTTTTATACGAAATAGGTCACCTTCTCAGGGTCAGCCTTGCCCTGTGTGTGTTCAGTTTTATTCTTGTCCAACTTAATACAGCAAAGTGAAAGGTGCTCATATGTCTCAATACAGCACTGTACAGTCAGAGAGTCAAAACTTACAAAGCTGGTATGACATCTGGTAACCCTTCTAGATTCCAAAGCTTTATCCTCCCATCCTGGAATTTTAGATTTGGGAAGAAGTACCAGGTATTAATAAACCAAGAATGTGACTTCAGATTCAATGCCACAAGCTAAAAACAATTGTTTCCATAGCTCGAGAAATATAGATCATATGTATTATGCTTCATATGCAAATTGTATGCAAAGCATGTAATTGTGTTATTATGATAATTTGTTAGAGATAAACAATAGGCAAGTGATAAATGCAACTAGCTTTTTAAAAAAAACCCTCTAAGTCATCACTGGATCTATATTGAACAGATATCTTCTATTATAAGCTTCTCCAGGACAAGAATATATTTTCTAACCACAATGTAAAGGAAGATGTTATATGTACATATATTTAATAAATGCAGACTCACAGAAAAAGAGGGTGAAAAACTCAAAAACTAGGAAGAAGACAGAGACAAAGACACAAGGGGCAGGATGGAAACAGGAAGAGAGAGACACAAACCCAAGATGGGGAGAGAGATGGATGGAAAAGTGGGGTGGAAGTGGGGGAAACCCAGAAGGGAATGGATTGGGAAGGGGTTAAAAACTGCAGAGAAGATTGCCTGGACTGACAGCAGTGCTGACCAAAAAGAGAGATGAATTAAAATCTCTATAACAAGATGCCTTATCGGGCACTCCACCGAGGTCAAACCTCATTACTTCCAGTTGAAAAAGCAGCTGATAACCCTCTGGAGAGTTCTCTAAAAGACTTCCTGCTTTGGCTGCTTTTCCAATACTTGCTGGTTAGGAGTGGGCAGCGGAGAGTCTGCTGGAATATTTTGCTGGGGAAAATTTAATTTTGTGGGCGCCTACTCTGAGCCAGGCACAGAAGTAGAAAGGCACTTTGTGTAGCTTATCTTGCTGACTCTACAAAAAGGAAAGTCTCGCTGTGTCTGAGTGGAGATTTTTGATCGGAGGTTCACATTGCATGTTAATTGTAGTATTTGGGGGGGCAGGATCAACCTGCTGATGATAACCAATTAGAAACTGCACTTTTCAATTAATCTCCAACTAAACCTGAGCAAATAAAAACCCAGGTGCTCACTAACCAAGTGTGGATACTCAAATTTAGAAATTCACAGTACAGTCATTTACCGCCTGGGCTTAGGAGTCAGAGACCCGGGTTAGAACCTGCCTGTCATTGACCTGCTATATGATATTAACCTCTCTGAGGTGAGACGTCCCTCTTTGAAAAGTGGCAATCATATCACCCATCTCACAGGGTTTTGTAAAATGTAAACGAGATAAAAGTAGGTGAAACAGGGCTTCCCTGGTGGTGCCGCGGTTGAGAGTCCGCCTGCCGATGCAGGGGACACGGGTTCATGCCCCGGTCCAGGAAGATCCCACATGCCGCGGAGCGGCTGGGCCCGTGAGCCATGGCCACTGAGCCTGCGCGTCCGGAGCCTGTGCTCCGCAACGGGAGAGGCCACAACAGTGAGAGATCCGCGTACCACAAAAAAAAAAAGTAGGTGAAACAGAGTACCTGCTTCTTAAGTGACTGACAAACTGCTATGTGTAGGAATATAGTTTTCCGGAAAGTACCGTATACCCAGTCTACAGTTTTTGGACAGTCAAGCTAATTTTCACTTTGATCAACAAAACTGTCTGCCATATTAATTGCCAAGCATCCCGTTGACCACTGCACCAATTTATTGGACCGCAATGCAGATCTAAGCACAGAAATAAGGGGATCTGCAGAGCTAAAGTGACCACTCACTACCCTAAATCTTCTTCATTGGGGATGATTTTGCCCCTTTCCCCAGGGGACATTCGTCAACGTCTAGAGACACTTTTGGTTGTCATAGTGGGATGGCAAGGTGCGAATGACATCCAGTGGGTAGAAGCCAGGGATTCTGCTAAACATCCTACAATGGACAGGACAGTCTCCATAACGAAGAATTATCCATCTCAAATGTCAATAGTACCAAGGTTTGAAAGACTCTGCTCTAAATGATGGCTTATGCTCTTTGTATTAATGACTGTTACTTGTTGAAGCTACTCAGAGGAAGACTGATTAAAATAATATGGCTTTCTAATTAGAAATGAGTCTCCTAGCCATGCAAATTTAAGAAATGATTCTGTGGTTCCCCATCTGAATTAGAAAAATCCCCTCATAAACACAGTTAACATCGAAATTAGGTCAAAATAACACCTTTGGAGCTAAGGAAGAGGAAGAGGCATCTTCTGTTAACATGGATATATTGTGTCTTTGCTGAGTTTTTATCTAGCACATTAACTTGATGGACAAGATTTCACTTCCAGTGCACAAGCTACACAATGGACAGATGAAAGCCGCAACCTAATTAGGACAAATAAAGAGAAGGTAGACACACGTGGGTATGTGCCCTAAACTTGGTCTGAATCAAGTTCTTCAGTGCTCAGCTCTACCAAAATGAATATTTTTCCAAGTAAATGATAATTGTAAAATGTTATTATTTTTTCTCTCTGGATGGTCCCCTTCTCTGAATATCAATTGAGCACTGTTAGCACAAGTAAACTGGGACTTTTATTCTTTGTTTGTGATGGTACAAGAGGGCCCTTGTGCTCTCAGAATAGTTATTTCTAGACTCCAATTCCCTTAGGATAGTTTCCTCTCTAAGTGTTCCTTCCACTTTATTTTTTAAAGTAGTTTACTTGAAATAGACCATTTCAAAGAATCAAATAAAAGGAAAAATGCCCAATGTAAAGGACATTCAGTTTAAACTTCCCTGTGGGGAAAAAAAAATTAAAATATTAGTAAGTCGTAGTGGCTTTGTTATTTAATTTTGACAATTAAAACCCAAATTTATCATGAATAAGAGCTAGTAACTAACATTCAGTGAGAGCATGTCAGGCAAGACTGTCCTAAATATTTTTTTGTAGATTAACTCTTATAATTTTCACATGGTTTCTATTGTTTTCGATGCTACTGCTGTCCCCATTTTCCAGACAAGGAAAGTGAGGCAGGGAAGACAAATAACTCACTCCAGAGTATGTATTGAACTCAGATGTCTGGCTCAGAGTCTGTGTTCCAAACCTCTATGTTACAGTCTTTCTGCCCGTAGTAAAATGCTAAAATAGTTTGTTGTGGGAAAGCTCTGATGCGGGGGAACACAGAAGAGAAATGGATGCTGGGACAAAGTCAGTGACTCCTGAGCGTGGCTGCAGGTTACTCCTCTCCTGACTGGGAATTAATTAAATTCTACCTGGGGGTTCTTTCCTATCTGGGAACTCCCCTGAGATGGCCTCTCTGCTTCTGAATTATCCTTCTCCATTCAAGGTCTGAAGTGGTCTCCTTTTCTAGCCCAATGAGACCAGGAAGGAGACCTGAGTCATTTGCATCCACAGCACCTTACCCAGCACTGCTCACATATGAGGTCTTTAATAAATGCTAAATCAATCTTAAAAGGAGTTCAGGAGCAACCGGATAATGAAAGACTAGGATGTCTACTCTAATGCAGACTGACCGAGGAGACGTGGGTTATCAGCCTAAAGGTCACATCTCCAGAAGGGTTGTCACAAGGACGAGTTCTCCATGAGGCAAACTGGGACCCACATCTGGAATTCACAGAGAGACTCACTATGAGAAATATTTCCATTATCGAGTATGATATTATTCTAACGTAGAGCTTCACACATTACAGGTGTTGAGTGAATAACACCCAGAAAAAATGCTATCAAAATTATTTGAAACTATAATAAATTACATTTAATAATTTAGATATTGTTGAGTACAAGCTATGTTTCCAACGCTAAATGCTGTACATACTTTATGAGATGACCATGTGAGGTAGAAACAGTGATCAGTCCCATTTTACAGATGGGGAAATGGAGGACTTTAAGAAGCAAAGTAATGTGCCAGGTCAGACAGTAAATGGCAGACTCAGGATTTGAATCCAGGTCTGATCATAAATCTTCAACTCCCAACCATTGTGCTTTACTGCTTCACTTGTAAGTGAGTGCATATTTTTCACTGGAGGCTTTTAAGAAGCCAAATGCCTGATATTTTGGTGGGGAATACAAAGGATACGCAAGAGGAAGTTAACGCATTGAGTACTAGGTTGGATCAGGTGACACCCAAGGTCCTCACCTTTGGGGAAAAATTTAAAAAGGAATAATTTTTAAAAATCATGCCAATTCTACAGTCCTCCTGAGTGTGCTCAGGTATCCACTTGATGCCACTGGAAAAACGACCACCCTCATCAGCAAAGTTCTTTTGAGACAAGTGCAGTCTGCCTCACGGGATGCGCGAAAGTTGGAAGCAAGAGGGTTCCACAGAAGCCAACCAAGGGCTCAAAGAAGTTGGGAAGAGTTTGGCACGGAAACATTTGTCAGAAAGAATATTTAGCTCTTTCAAAATGAGGGGGTGAGTTTAAATGGACAGTAAACTGACAAAACTAAGGATCCCAGAAGAAGATTAGAGGTTTCGAGGGGAGTCATCCTTAACCCTCAAGACTTCAAGTAAGTGACTTAAAGGACTGGATCAAGATAGATAAGAAAACTTAACTATAAAAAATTGGTTTTCTAGGGATTTTAGTATAAAGAAGTAAGAGCTACCACATTCCCTTCCCATGGAAATTTATTGGAATTTAGTCTTTAAAACTTTTTTGTGTGTATGTGGGGTAAAAAACATATGACCTAAAATTTCCCATCTTAACTATTTTTATTGGGTTGGCCAAAATGTTCGTGTGGGTTTTCCGGGAAAACCCGAACAAACTTTTTGGCCAATCCAATACGTGTACAGTTCAATTGTGTTAAGTATGTTCACATTGTTGGGCAACACATCTCCAGAACTTTTTCATCTTGCAAATCTGAATCTCTATACCCATTAATAACAACTCCCTTTTACCCCCTTACCATCATGGAAGTTAGTCTTTTAAAAACTAATTACTAAAGAATATGATAGTCTCATGGCATTGCTCGTATAGAAAACAGAAAAGGATGGGACTAGGCCTTCAAAGATGTACCGAGGAGTCCTGGCTCTGACACATCCGAGATGTGTAATCTAGCGCAACACAAGCTAACTTTTCCTAACCCTAAAACGGAGGGCAATGACCCAAGGAATTCCTGCAAGGACCAAATAAGACAAAAATGGAAGGAGTGAAAGAAAATGAACTCTACAAGCAAGGCTCCAAACTGCAGAGAGGAATAAGTAACAGAGAAGAGCAAATATGACCCCTGATTAATTAACTAAAATTGGAATAAATTTGCTGTTGAAGAAGGGTAACTTGAATGTCACTCTGTCACCTGTGACTAATAAGGGATCTCCTTTAAAAAGTGCATTAACTTTTCAGGCCAACTAGAAAACCACTGTAAATAACACAGTCCAGAGTATTTCCCTTGGCAGCAGTGTCCTAAGTTGGGCATCAGATGTCAAAGGCAACTGGAAGATCTAACGTGCTACTGAAAGTGGACTTGGACTCCAGGGAATGCAGAGCTTCATCATGGGGTTACTGATAAACTCATGAGAAATTCTTAATTTCTGATGTCTAAGTCATTTATTTGTGATCCTGAGATACTTCTCTGCCTCATCATCAATACATTTCTCAATGAATCACTTGCAAAGATAAACTGAAAATTCAGGAGAAGGGAGAAAACACTGGAAATAATGTCACAAGATTTTCTTTTAGAAAAAAAGATCACCGATACCGTATTTGCCATTTGCAAGGCGGGATCCATCAGGCCCAGGATTTCTTCATTATAACTTGATTCTAGGCTAATGATGTCATCGATTACATCATCCATCTGAAGGAAAAAGGCAATGGAAAACAAACAGATATAAGCAAAAACTGTGCAAAGCAACCCAAAAAGAAATCCATGGTCTTTCCTGACCCAAAGCAATAACATTCTTTAGTTAGATTCTAAGAGGTAACTGTCCTCTTCCTCCCCAAATAAGAATATTATTGAAGACCATTAACACTAATGGGTGATGAGGATGACATATGCAACCAGCACTTAGTGAGTGATTACTAGGTGCCAGACACTGGGCGCAGGACTTTTTATGGGCTAGGTGATTTATCCTGACAATAACCCTATCAGGGTAGGTGCTATTATTATAGCAATTTTCCAGGTGAGATATATGAGAAGCAACTTGCCCGAAGTCACACTTCAGAGAAGGGTTACAGCCACAGTTTGAACCATGCTCTGAACTTTTATGCAAAACTGCCTGCCTTAAACAAGAAAGATGAACCAGGAAATTTCATCTTGAATGACAGCTGCCTTTTCCTTTTCTCCTCTAAAGACTATGCCCTGTACCTTTCCCACACCCTCCTTGGAATAAAAAACCACAGATGGCAATTCAGCCCTTTGCTCCCACAGGGGTGTGTGGGGCACTGTGGCTCCCAGGCCACTGGGTATCCCTGCACTCATCTTACAAGGACTTGTAAAATAAGTTTCTCCTCGTACAGCTGCCAGCGTGCTTGGCACTCCCAGAGGAGTACACCAGGACGAGGTTATCATTACAGTCGTGGAGCTGACATTCCCTCTAGATCAATTTTATTCCTGTAGTACCAAAACATTAGTTATGATAATAAACAACAGTGATTACATGTGCATTGCAGCAGTTGCAAAGACAAGTCTGTGAAAACATTTCTTCGCAAACACCTTATATATTTGAGCTACTTGGTGTGCGTGTGCACACACGCTTGGGTCTTAATCGTACTTCACGAGTACACAATGAAATCTCAGAACTCAGACGGATGCTCCTTTGTGTCTTTTTGCCATTTTCTAATTAAAGAAGACAGGCTCCAACATCATGGGGCTTGTCGGAATCCTGGTTCTCCCACTTTCTGGATTGGGGTAACACCCTTAATCTTTAAGAGCCTCAGTGTCCCAATAATACTCATGGCCTTATTGGATTCTTGTGAGATTTCAGGACAAACCATATAAAGTGCTCACAGTGCCAAGAATATAGTAAACATTCAAAAAATGAGTGGCATTAAGTGACCCCTGAGAATAACTGGAGGTCAGTTTTGAGTAACTGTCACCACAGTCTTTCCTTTCCAGGTACACCAGTTGTATCTGTTTCGTTTGCTTGTTTTTAAGAGATGATTTTCTAAATGAGTTGGTAAACTGGAAAATGGGCCAGAAGACTTATGAGCAACCTTTCTTCATAAATTTTTTATTTTATTTTTAGGGAAATGAACTTAGTGGGCTTGGTATGAGAGAATTTTTTCTCTTATGAAAAGAGTCATACATGTTGATAAAAGGCAGTAGAGAAAAGCAAAAAAAATAAGAATTTTTTGTTTATTATTCTTCTTTCTCATATATGTATATACACATTAAAAATACATAAATATATTAATAAATGGGTATAGCATGATTTATATAGCCATTAAGTAGGATGTCACAGAAGAACTTTTCATTATTTGGGAAAATATCCATGATTTATCATTAAATGAATAAAATCTCAAAATATATTTTCCATGAGATTCCATTTTATAAAACAATATATAGATCTCACACACACACACATCTTGGTTTTACAAATATCCTGTCAAAGTCGCTAACCTATAAATTTGTACAACGTATTTTGATGATGGTATCTAAATGAAGTACAGCAGTTTACATTCTATTTTATTAAAATTTATGTATTTTAAGCACTGTTTTTTTTTTTTTTTTTTTGCGGTACGCGGGCCTCTCACTGTTGTGGAGCACAGGCTCCGGACGCGCAGGCTCAGCGGCCATGGCTCACGGGCCTAGCCGCTCCTCGGCATGTGGGATCCTCCCAGACCAGGGCACGAACCCGTGTCCCCTGCATCGGCAGGCGGACTCTCAACCACTGCGCCACCAGGGAAGCCCTTAAGCACTGTTTAATGACTTACAGCAACTCAGGGAAAAATGCATTTCAAGTATCATTTCCCTAGTAATTTTTTAATCATGAGACATTATGAAGAAAATAGTTCTGTTCATAGCTTCCTCAATTAAAAAAAAAAAATCAATGGGGGGAAAAAAAAACCCTTAAGTCATCAGGAAAGTGTGATTAGCCACAAATATAGATCCTCATTACAGAGCGTTACATCTTTGGGCTGCTGAGTCATTCAGTACCTGCATGCACGACGCTCGTAAATGCGTGTTCATACTTGGGCATTCGCTCTCCGCCCTGTTTTGTTCTTCAAACTTATAAAATCCCTGCAAAAACACAAGCAAAATCAGCCTATGATCTGGATTTGCAAACGACTTTTCAATGACATATTCACACGAGGCTGATGGCGCGGCAACAAGATGAACTAAGCTTTCTGAATTAGTGTAATCTGACCGAGAAACAAAATAATGAAGGAAGAACTTCTTCCAGCAAATCAGCTTGACAGATGACAAACATGGACAGAGAAGAATAAGATGGTTGGTTTAGGGAAAAGACTTAGTCCCTCTAGAAATTAAAATCAACCAAACTTCAGAAGAGTCACCTCTGAATCACATGAACATTTCAGAGGACAAACTCCACTAAAATGAAGCTCATCATCTCATATTTGGAAATAACATATTAAATCACAACCCTTCTGTTAGGTATGCTTCAAATTTTGATGCAATAATTAGCTTGAGGTACATTTGAGTCTTGTCTCCAACCCAGCCTTTACAAAAAGCAGATTTCACCAGCAGTGGCAATTTTATTAGGAAACCGAATTCACCCAGCAAGGAAATCTTTGCTTTTCTGTTAGATTTTCATGTGCTATATTCTTCCAATCCAGCCATGCACACTCTGTGCTTTTTTTTTTCCTTTCCAACTCAGGGAGCAATAAAAATAACATCCCAGACGTTCACAGCAAGCGGAAATTCTAAACCGCCTGTCCAACACCTTTTCTATTTTTACTCTCCCTTTTCCACCTTTCCTTCTCTCCTTGCATTTTCACTGCTCTGTAAACGGAAAGGAATGGAAGAGAACACTCAGCTAACGAAGCAGAAACGGGGTGGAAGAAAAAGTGTCCTCGCGTCTGGGTTCTGCTCTGAGGGGGCCAGGTCCCCTGCCAGGAGCCATAACCCAATAACCCGGGGATGGTGACAGGGAGAAGAGGCTGGAGGGTGACAGCTAGAATGAGGAATCGGGGACAACGGCCAGCGAAGGTGGCCACGCGGACAGACTGGAGTCCACGGTCAAGTGCGGGAGGGAGATCCAACAGACAGTCATTCAGTGTAAGAAAAAGGAGAGGGGAGGAGACATGAATTACCTCTTTTTCACAGTTGGAGTTAAGTGTAAGCATAGCCATGGGGCTGTTGGGTGCGCTGCTCCCGGGCACTGGTGGCATGACATGATCGCCAGGCTGGTTTGGACATGGCAAGCTCAGGACTTGGTTGGCATGTTTATTTGCTAAAGTGGTAGAAAGGTACTGCTTTACCTGCTGCCTTTGGGCTTGCTGTATGTGGTACTTGGTGGGGTTTTCGAGGTGGGTCTGCACCTGAACATAGCCACGGAGGGAAGAGAAGAGAGCGCTGTTATTGGTGAGTTTCGGACAGCTCTTCTTTCAGGCACAAGCATGAGACGGGCCAGTCCACCAAGAGAATAGATTATTAAGCCCCTGTTAGGTACCAGGCACCGTGCTGATGGATTTTGATACTACTGAAGTTTAAAGGCTAACCCTTAGGATTTGGGGTAGTACTCTGCCCTATTTCCCTGCTAACTGGCGGTCCATCATCTCTTTAAAACCTTGTGCCCTTCTTCTCATGTCTGATGACTAAAAATTGGCCACTATCTGTAGGGCAAAAATTTCCCCAACACACCTGAAAGAGTTTGTTAAGATCAAAACAACAATCTAGAAGAAGGCGCATAACTCGATTCATTTCAGTTTTCTTTGGCAAACAGAACCACTTTCTGTTTTAAAAAAACACAAAAAACCCTCCTTAAGGAACAACTATAAAACGGTTGTAGAACGGAAACAGAAACATTCGGATGATTAAATCAACTGGTTGTGGATCAGTTCCTCCCACCTGCATTTGGACATGACTGTTCAACATTTTAATTAAGATCTTAAACTCAACATAAAAAGCAATTCCCCATTAAGCAGTTTCTTTCAAACACATAGCACTTCTATGTATGTGTTTTTGAAGGCATGAATATTAAGCCACCAACATTATTTTTCCCTTCTTTCTTATAGACATTAATAGAGAATAAGAACTTTTTAAAAAAAATCAATGATACTCAATTTAGTCACTTTTTCCTTGATAAACACAATTTAATCTTAGAGCCATGAACAGGAGCTCATGGAGAGAGCACAGCCATGCACCAGGGGAAAAAAAATCCTACTAATATTTACTTTATTCGAAACTACATTGCATTACTGATTATGGTATCAAACAACAAACAGCATTAAACGGGAAGACATGTACTTATTGAAAACTGTGTCTACTACAATAACATGAAAAGGTGAAACGCTCAATTTATTGATTACATTTCAGAGACTAAATATAAGAATAAAGCTCACCTGATAGTGATTATATTCTAGCATTTCCAGCATAACCACGTTTTAGGTGGCCCCAATCCAACAAATAACGGTAGACTATTCGCTCCCTCTACTTTCTGCAACTCCGATTCGTAGACTGGCATAGAGAAAGTACTATAAACAAGGTATCCCGAGACACCACCGGAAACTTTATCACAGCAGCCCTGCTTATAATAACCTAAGCTAATTAGTTATGCATGTAAAAAAAAAAAGTTCACACAAAGGGCTTTTTTTTGGAAGTCCTACGAGTTTGCTCTTAAATATTGATATCAACCCCCCCGCACCCCACCCAGCTTGACGTCATACTTTTTTTCATAAATATAAAAGAATCTTTTTAAGGGATGAGCTATCAAAGTCAAACTCACTGTCAGATCAAGGCCAATTCACTATTCATCTTTAGTTCCAGTAGTATTAATAGACAATGGTATTTCTCTTTCAGCAATAGGTTAAGAGCTAGATGCCCCCTTTGGAGAACATTGCCTAAAAGCTACACATGAGACTCTTCTAATGGCCGAATAACTCAGCCCTTCCAAATGCAGAAAGAGTGTCTTTTAGTATGGGGGAGTCTCTGATGAACTTTCAAGTTCAACAGCCTCATCTTGCATCCTGGTCTCAATGTGCATCTTATTCTTAACTGGACAGATATATAAATTTCCTACTGACCTTGCATCAGGAAGAGGGGGAGCTATTCTAAATAGAAAAGGAAAAATACAGAGGCAGTTTTGGATATATATTTATGTGGAAAGTAAGAAATACACATCTTCCCAATTTAATCCTCAAATTAGGAAGCATAAAATTTTTCACTAAAAAATCTTTTAATATAATTCTTGGGGCTAGAGAAGAATAAGAGTTATCATATACACAACTGATGCATTTATAGATTTCCTTATTCATTCCATTATTTACTGTTATTATGTGCTAAACACTGTGCAAGGCACAGAATACACATTGTGAGCAAGTAGATATAATTGCCAGGTTTATGACCCTGAGAGTCTGGGGGGAAGCAAAGGAAGATAAAAGGCAAACAAATATATGTCTAAAAATTATGATAACAGTTGATATGCACTGCTGAATTGGTGAGATACTTCAAGCACAAGAATTTGAAATTCAATAATTCCATCCAAATGCCCAGGATAATGAAGTCCTTTAGTTGGCAACCTCAAATTGTTTCAAATGACTGATCTAACATGCACACAGAGGTTCACAGAGACATTTTAAGTTTCATAAAGGGTCCAGACACGATAATGATGAGGACAACAGACATTTCTAAAATAAACATAAAATGAGGGCAATGGGTGTAATGTGCTTATTTCACTATTACACTTTAAACACAAGGGGCTGCACATTTAAAATTAAATGTTAATTCACTGGCAGATCTTTATTTTTAATGAATCAGAATTTTAAGCTTCAGTAAGGAAAAAAGCAACTTGTTCTCTATTTGGCGTCAGTGAGGTCTTTACTACAACCAGGTTGGGGTAGTCAGAGTGGGATGTATTTTTGCCCTTTTACTGTCAGTGTCTTTTTAAGTAAGTTGAGAACAGATTGGCTGTAAACACTATGGAGAAGTCAGAACATCCCCAGATGTCTCTACTCCAAACACCTAAAACAGGTAACATAAATGAGGTCATGATCTGTGGTGTGTAACAGGGAGTGGTGAGGCCTGTGGCAAACTAGAGGGTGGATATTTCATCTAAAAGGAAGAGCTAACATAATCTGCAACTGATTGTGGCCATATGGGAAAACTATTCCAGTCTAGCTAGATCTTCCAATTTTTCAATTTAGTTGGCAATCTGAACTTGTTTTTTAAATGAAATCTCCCAGATTACAAAAATGACACCAAATTGTTTGATTTTTCATATTGTAGAAGACAAATCAAACAAATCTGTTGGCTGGACTCAGCCCACAAGCCAGTAGAATGTGGTCTCTGCTCTATAATGCCCACAGGAGAATCTTCCTATCTACATTCCCTTGTGGGGGGGGATGGCCTAGGTTTTAAGAAGTTAGTTCCTCTTCTGAGAACTTAGCATCAAATCCAAGCACTCCTGGTGCTTCTCTGACAGGGATATCATGCCTGACAGCACAGTCAACAGAAGAATTAAGAAGTTGAAACCTGGGTTCAAATTCAGACTTTGCAGCTTACTACTTTTATGACCTTCTGCAAGTCATTAACCTTTCCAGGCCTTCATCACGTCATGTGCTCAATGGGAATGACAATAGAACCTGCCTCTTAGAGGTGTTTTCAGTATTAAATGAAATCACACCTCTACCAGGCTTAGCAACCTATCTCAAACAGCAATTCTCAAACTTTCTTTTTTGTCCTAGGACCCTTTTAAACTGTTTTAATTTCTTGTGTTTATGCAGGTTATATCTATCCATATTTCTCATCTTAGGAATTAAAACTAAGGGATTTTTAAAACATAAGATTATCCACTAGCACATAGTCCACTGGCCCTTAGAACAATGACATTTTAACACATCATGTAGCCTCTGTAAAACTCTTCTGTGTATAGATATCCCTCAGAATCCATGGGGATGGGTTTCAGGACCTCTTCAGATAGCAAAATCCACAGATGTTCAAGTCCCTAATATAAAATGGCATAGTACTGTACGTGAGAGATGAGCATGAAAAAAGGAAAATAACCTCTCGGTATTATTATGAAAGTAGTTTTGACCTGACAGAACTACAGGAGTCTTGGAGACCCCCAGGGCTCTCTGAGACACTTTGAGAAGCACTGATCTGGAACAGTTAGTACTGTTGCATTATCTCCACCCCATCCTAGCCATGCCACCCCCACTGTGTGGTGGTGGTGTGTGACACAACCTCTGTATGTGTTGCTTCCCTCATATCCAGAAGATGCTGGAAGGAAACACTAACTGCCCTAACTTCTCATAACATTATTATGAGGCTCTATACTACAGTCCTCAGAATATTTTCAAAGCCACATAAATATAAGGTTCTGTGTTCAGCCATCCTAAACCATAGCTTTTTAGTGAGTGATTTCCCTTTCACTAATTTTTAAATAGCCAAACAAGCATGCAACTGAAAACATATGTGGTGTTAAACATCTGCATGATTTCCTAATAATTTTTTCATGTTTTTGACCTTGAAACCAACTATACCACAGAATTCGGATACCAAAAGTTGGGTATTGCTGAGCACTAGAAGCACAGACCACAAAATAAAGCTGGAATACTTCTTACTCTATCGAAATACAGTATTTTATTGACATAACTTATATTTCACATAAATAAAGTATGTTAGCTATCTGGATCAAGGGCAAAAATCCACTGGCTTTGAAACTTTTCTTCCTTTATTACTACTACTATCTCCTTACCCTTTTTCCTTTCTTCATTCAGATCCTGAATTGATAGCAAAAGAACTGGAATAAATCACATTCTAATTGTCACAGTTTAGCTTCGCCACTTCCCAGGTGACACTGACAGGTTATTTCCCAGCAGTTTCATTCTAAAGAGATCCTGGAGCACATCAGTGTAAGATGGTGCCTGCAGATACTATCAAATTGGCTGACAAAAGAATTCACTGCAGGAAGAAAGATCCCCATCTGATGTTCACTGTCCTTCTATTCCCTCTACTATTTGTAAACCAGAATAAAAATAAAATTGAGCGAAGATTCCCATAATCCTTTTAGTTTATAATTGATTTTACTTTTTTAACAAGTCAACAAAGTATTTAGATTTCTCATTTTGTGTTTAGAGAGAGAATGTGTTCTTTTGCTCAGTAAGTTGAAGAAATAGTAAAAGGATTATAATTCAATCAATTGCTATCCACTACCACTCCCAAACCACTATTCTTTTCATACTGTTTTTTAAAGGACTATGTACAGAGATGGTCAATGATGCAATCACCATCCCTGAGAAAATGGTGAAACAAAGGAAGCTAGCTTTCTGAAATAATTTGAGCAAAGTCTTGTCCAGGGTCACATCTGCGAGGTGCCAAGATTCTTTTCAGTCCCCCAATTATAACACTACCACGAAAGAAAACACCAGTCCAGAACACATGTTCTCACTCAGTCGTGTTTGCTGTACAACCTGTACAAAGGTCTCCCTAACAAAAAAGAAGGACAACAAGAATACGAATCCTGACCTAAGACAGAAGAATCAAAATCATATGCAGACAAATAATAAATGCTGGAAGAGGGTGTGGAGAAAAGGAACCCTCCTATACTTTTGGTGGGAATGTAAACTGGTGTAGACACTATGGAGAACAGTATGGAGGTTTCTCAAAAAACTAACAATAGAGTTGCCGTATGATCCAGCAATCCCACTCCTGGGCATATATCCATAAAAGACGAAAACTCTAATTTGAAAAGATACATGTACCTCTATGTTCACAGCAGCACTATTTACAATTGTCAAGACATGGAAGCAACTTAAATGTCCATCAACAGATGAATGCATAAAGAAGATGTTGTATATATACACAATGGACTATTACTCAGGCATTAAAAAGAATAAAATAATGCCATAGGTAGCAACATGGATGGACCTAAAGTTGATCATACTAAGTAAAGTAAGTCAGGCAGAGAAAGACAAATACCATATGATATCACTTGTATGCGGAATCTAAAAAAATGATACAAATGAGCATATTTACAAAAAAGAAAACAGACTCTCAGACATAGAAAACAAACTTATGGTTTTCCAAAGGGAAAAGCAGGGGTGGGAGGGGAAAAATTAGGAGTTTGGGATTAACAGACACACACTGCTATATATGAAACAGGTAAACAACAAGGTCCTACTGTACAGCACAGGGAACTATAGTCAGTATCTTGTAATAACCTATAATGGAAAAGAATCTGAAAAAGAACAGATATATACATATGTATAATAATCACTTTGCTGTACAACTGAAACTAATACAGCATTGTAAATCAACTATACTTCAATTTTAAAAAGTCATATGCAAACAAAAAGCAAAAACAATGAGTACTTAAATAAAAGAAAGTCAGAAGTGACCAAGGTTGATATGCCCAGGTCCTCCTCTATCACAGGGATCTGCCCACCTGCCCAATCAGGCCTGTTCCCTGTTTTTGTATGGCCTAGAAACTAAGAATAGAGTTTATATTTTTCAATGGTTGAAAACCATCAAAAGCAGAATGATATCTCATGATACATGAGAATTCTATGAAATCCACACTTCAGTGTCCATAAATAAAGCTTCCTGGAACACAGCCCCGTCCATTCGTTTACATGTTGTCCACGCTGCGCCCACACTATAGCAGCAGAGCCCACGTGGCCCCCAGAGCCTAAAATATCTACTGTTTACAGAAAATGTCAACCAGTGCTCTGTAAGAAAGCTTTACCAATCTAGAATTCAGCTTTCCTATTATGTTGAAGCTTTAGCAAGGTTTGAAGAATGAGGTGGTTTTTCTAAAGAGAAATAGTATATGTATAAATAAGTTTATAGTTGCTTTTCCATATAACTGGACATAAGAACACAGGATATGCTTATTACCTCCTACTTATGATATGTCATAAGTACCAAGATTTTTTAAAACACAGAAAACAATTAGCATTCATTCACTCAAAATTGTCTACCATGTACCTGATGCTGTGCACTTTATATGTTCACTCCTAGCTTAGGTCAATTCAAAATAAAACTATGAAATCACTTGGCTAGCCTACAAAGTATTCTTGAAAGCCTCTCCTCACAATTTTTAAAGATCATATGACGACAACTGATTGAATACAGAAGGAACTACGGACTCTGGATTTTCATAGTTTTAACCTCTTATTTTGAGTTGTTACCGTCAGAGAGTATACCCAGTCGTCCTCTTACCAAATACAAAAAGAACTAAAAACAGGATTGGGTGCGAGCCTTAATGTCTATGTAAATCATCTGGGATCTTGTTAAGTGCTGTGTGAATCTGTAGGTCTGGGGTGCGGCCTAAGCTCCTGCATTTCCAATAAGCTCCCAGGGGATGCCCACCCTGCTGGTCCACAAACCACACCACACCTTGAGTGCAAGGCTTTAAGACATTTCCACCTGGACTTCTGCCCCGATCCAAAGACTTATATCTTCACATTCATTCACCAAATACTGCTTGAGTACCAACCAGATGCCAGGCAACTGTCTTCATCTTACACAGGCTGTTTGGGGCAAGGCTCACCCAGAAGACGACATTTAAGCACAGACCTGAAGTTGGGGAAGAGAATGACCAGGCAGATGGGTGGCAAGAGACACCCAGCAAAGTACAAAAGTCCTCAGGTGTGAGGAAGCCTCCCAGGCTCAGGGAACTGCTAGGAGGCTCTTCACACACATTCCTTCCTTGGCTGCTTCTTGACCGCACTCGCCCGGTTTTCTTCCTGCCTCTTTCAACATTTCTTCTCAGTGGCCTTTGCGAGTTTTCTCCTCTTCTCTCCCTCGTAAATGTCAGAACGCCTCAAGGCTCAGAGCTTGATTTCCTCTCTCTGCACGCACAGCCCTGGTGACCTAAGCCAGGCTCCTGGATTTAAACACTCTGTTTAGATGTCCTGAACTCCACACTCAGCTCCACCTGCTTACTCCATTGGGAGGACTGCAGACATCTCAAACTTAAAGTGTCCATCTTCCTCTTCCCCCTATGGTCTTCTCCATCATAGCAGATGGTACCCCCCCATTCTTCCATTAGCTTGAAACATATGAAATTACCAAAAAAATGACCTTCATCTCGTTCAACCTCGTTGCTCATTTCCAAAACCTTGGTCATCTTTGATTCATTTCTTTCCTTCACACCCCACATCTACTCCATCAAGAAGTACTGGCTTCCTTTTCAGAATATATCCCGAATTTAACTAATTTTCACCATCTCTACTGTTACCACTTGATCCGGGCCACCATGATTTCTCACTTGGATGACTGAAAGCCTCTTGACTCTTCCACATACTTCTGTATGTGCTCTTTTGCACCCTGTGTTCAATACACTGTGTGATCCTTGTAAAATATGTCAGATTATGTCACTCATCTGCAAAAAGAACCCCTCTGTAATGGCTCCCTATTTATGTCTGAGAGAAAACAAACTACTTACAATGGCCTACAGGTCCCTAAACCAGAACTACCTATGGGGCTTGTTAGAAATGCATATTCTTGGGCCCCATCTCAGAGCTAACGAATCAGAATCTCTGGGTGAGGATCAGAAATCTATGTTTTAACAAGTTCTCCAGGTAGATTCTTATGCACAGCAAACTTTGAAGACTCCAGCCTACTGTGCCCCCTTCCCCCTCCACCCTGGGGTCATGACCTCTCTGATCTTATCTCCCACAACCATCCTAAGAACTTAGAGACCCCAACTCCCACCCTGCCCGTGCTCTCCATCCCCATACATACCCTGCTCTACTTTGTCCAGAACATGGCCTGGCACAGAGTAGGGGCTCAGCAAATATTTGGATAATCAATGACTGAATGAAGGCAGTGTGGCTGAAATGCATGAATGAGTGGGGAGACTAGAAACTAAGGACAAAGGGTCAGATTGTGTAGGGCCTTGTACAGGTTGGAGGCCAGGATCCTGAAGCCTCTAGAAGTGTCCTGAGGAGATGGAGAAGTGGTAGACCCTCGCTCTTCCTAACTAATTCAGAAATCTCTGGAGGTAATATCTCCAAGCCAGGCCGTTGATTCACAGTGCACCTCCCTAATCTGAGTTATAAAGCTTCCTTTTCTATGAGCGCAGACCCAAAGGTTGCCAACTCTTATAGCTCTCATCCACGATGCTTAGTGCCAGGATCCTGGAGATCTGTCTCCATCTCTAAACTGTAGACCCCTTGATAAGTCACAGTTAAAGCAGAATTCCTCAAGCTGGTGGCCCATGGGCACAGTCCACAGGTATGGCTTATTGCCTACAGAGTATTTAATTAAAAACTATAGCGTTATCATACTAAAATTTGGATTTCTGGTTTCTCTGGATAAAACAGAAGATCTAGCAACAATGAACCACCTTCTAGCGGGCCAGCAAGGGGCAGGGTTGAGAAGCAGCTTCCCTCTTTTGAAGGAACACTTGTTCTTCATTTTGCTACATTCCTACCACTCCTTATTCTGACACTGATAACTGGCCTGATTTACTCATTAATCTGCCTGACTCCTGAAGGCATTTAAATTGGCAAACCCTGCTTTACCTTTCACACTCCACATTCCAGGAGGTAGTTCCAAATCTGACGGAATGATGGTGGCATAAGTGGGATCAGAATAAGCCTCACTAAATAAACAATCTCATATGATGTGAGTGAGAAAAAAAATAAATTGATATAAACTTTTAAAAGGTACATACATGTTCATCCAATAATTCACACTTTCAAGAACTTTTTCTAAGGAAATCATCAGATCTAAGGGCAAAGATTTAAGAACACAGGTACATCAGAGCATTGCCTAAAACAGAAGTGGACAAATTACTACCCTAGTGCCCACTGCCTATTTTTGTAAATAAAGTTTTATTGGGACACAGCCACACCCATTCATTTACATATAGTATACGACTGCTTTCAAGCTATTACAATACTAGAGCAGAGTTGAGTAATAGACCTTATAATCTCCAAAGCCTAAAATATTTACTATCTGGCTCTTTACAGAAAGTGTGCCAACCATTAATCTCTAATAACAAAATACTGGAAACAAATATCTAATAGAAAGCAATGCATTCAATTAATTATGAAGGAGCCATATAAGTTCAAGGTTCCTCTATCTCAGCATGACTGACCCTATGGCCAGGTACATCTTTGTTGTGGGGTTGCATGTGTATTATAGGATATTTAGCAGCATCCTTGGTCTCTGCCCAGTAGATGCCAGTAGCACCTCCCCGCCAATGCCAGTTCTGACAACCAAAAATGTCTCCAACATTACAAATGTCCTTGGGGTGGGGAGGGGAATTGCCCCCATATAGATGGATACAATACAGTGAATGAAGTCCATATTTTATAAAACTATTAAATGAGGGGGAAAGTTCATCATGTAAGTAGGAACACAAAGCAGGTTAGAATCACTACATACACTGTGACCCTAAACTGACTTAAAAATGTTGTTTATACATATGCATACACACACACACAAAAACCAGTTACAAATCATTCATCAAAAATCTTCTCCATGACTGTCTCAGGATGATTAAATTATAGGTGGCTGCTACCTTATTGGTTCTTTTTAATATTTTCTATAATGTATATGGCACTAATTTTGTAATTTTTTTAAAAAAATCTATAAATTCCACAAAAATTAAAGTCTGTGGATCTGGACAAACAAAAATATATACAGGCAGAATTCCTCTACTGAACAATTTTGAAAACCACAAATAAACCCATGAAGTTGTTATATAATGATGAAATCTGCCTCATTTCAATTTTTTCTTTAAATATTGGATCAGATTAAGAAGACCTCTTTATTTATTAAATTTTTGGTCTAACATTCAAGCCCAGACAGTTTGAATCTGTACAATGTTTGACACATTTTTATGGTTTTATAAAGGGCTGCAATTACGTGGTTCCATGGTGCCCTTAAAATAATAGCTCATTGTAAGGACCGTCGAGTTCTCCCCCCTCCTGATGGGAGCTGCGAGTGCAGCGTTCCACGTGCTATAACTTTTTTATGTGCCCCAGTTTAGCACTGCCTCAGAATTGCAGACGCCTTTTTGTTTCAGCATCCCCCCAAAATGCCCCTATTGTTTGCAGTTTATCGGGTATTAGAGATCATTATGACACAGGCAGCAAAATCCCTTTTCATAAGGACAGACACTCTTAAGAAACTAGCAGTGGTCAAGTTTGTCAGAGATGAAAACATTGCCCTGGGCCTAAGTAAAAGGTCAGTCAGAAATGAGAGCTGAATGCTGCTGGTTTGAAGGTCAAGTCCACATGAGCCGAGAACTGGCAAAAGCAGCCACCTCATAATAACACAGACTTTAGGGCCTAGATCATGAGACTGAGGGGTCCTCCCGGTTCTTGAGGAAATGCATTGTCTTGGGCAATTCCTAAAACTTGTTGTATAGATTATGTGATCATGAAATTCCAGTCTGGAATTAACAACTCCAACAATAACACTAACAGCTCACAAGCACTTTCTGACTGAGAGTTTTACATGCAGGTACATCGTAACTTCCCCACTGAACAACCCAGCCATTCATTTAACCAGCATTTATGGAAGCACTGAGGATACAGCAGCCACTAAAGCAGAGTTCTTGAGCCCGCAAAAGCCATACTGAAGTTGGGGAAGCAGAGACAAACACGATGGCAACAAATCAACAAAGAAAGAACTTCATCCAGTGACACAAGTGCAATGCAGAAAAGATAAGAAAGAAAGCCACTGGGAGAAAAGAAGGCTACTCTGAAGTAGCGACATTCCAGCTGAAACCCAAATGATGAGAAGAAGCCATGTGTGTTGAGAATCAGAGGAGCTTAAATCCTGAGCCGGAAGCAGGTTGGCATCTTTGAAAAACAAGAATGACATCAATGACCCAGCCAGCAGGGCTGGAGCAGTGACCAGGTCAGTGCATAAACTGAGAGATATGGTCAGGACCGGATATCATGGAGCTTTGTAGGCCACAGAAAGGAATGTGATTTTTCTTCTCTGCTGCTTATAAGAAGCCTTTGGGAGGTTTCAAGCACAGAAGTGACAAGACCTGATGAACATTTGTAAAATATCACTCTGGGATTGATGTTGATGGGAAAGAACGGTGGACACAGGAGAAACAATTAGGAGGCTCCCGTAGCTACATATCTGAGAGCTGCTGATGCCTTGGACTCAAATATTAAGATGCAGTTGGATATGAGATATATGCTGCTAGCTCTTGTCTCTGGCTCCTTCTTAGCTTCCATCAAAACTAATTTAAGAATAGCACATATGTTAAAGGACTTTCTTACACAATGCTCTGAAATGTCTCACACCAACACCAAGAAGTAACTATAAATGATGCACAGTGTTGTAAAATGTCCCATGTATACCTGCTTGGAACACATAAGCTAAGTGTATGGCCAACTGTCAGAGTGCAATGGAGAGAGGCAGCCTTGTCTTGTAAGTATCTGGCTAGAATTTCAGAGAGATCTGACCTCAAATCCTAAGCGAGTTGCTTAAATGCTTTGAACCTCAGTTTTTTATCTGTAAAATGGGATCATGGATACTACTTACCTAGTAGTTGCTCATCTTGTTGATTAGTTTAAGTGACAGAATGCACAAAAAGTACTTAGTATGTAGTAAATGCTCAATAAATTAATAATGTTCTCTATTATTGCTAGTCCTGGATTTTTTTGTTTTCACATCCAAGTAGGTCATTGTTACATCATTTAGCTCATCCATCTCAAAAAAAAAAAGGTCACCTTGAAGGAGTGGAGAGGGCAAAAAGGAGGGGGGCAGTTCAGCCTCTTTCGGTATCCTTTTATCTTTTTCTCTTTGGCTGACTCAAATATCACAGATAGATGCCAAAGATAAGAGTAAATGGGGAGAAACAAGAATCATAGAGCATGGGACACTTGTTAGCTGGAGTATCATACAGAAGACTTTGAGAAATCTTTTTTCTCTCCCACTTCCAAAGGAGCTAGCTCAGCTACTTATTCTTAATCTGGGCCTTAGGGAAAGTGGAAACTCCTGAAAATTGTATGCAAACTTTTGACTGCATTTTTCTAGGAAGAGGTCTAACATATTGAAACATTTAAAGATGAAATTACATGTAGAATTTGCAGGTAAGAGGGAGGTATATACAGGAAACAAGATGAGCCATGAGTTGATAACTGTTGAAGTTTGGTGATGAGTATATGAGGGGCTCATTATATTATTCTCTCTGATTTTATTTAAGTTTGAAACAACCTATCCACATTCATACAGTGCATAGACATTTACATTCTAGATACTTCATTTATATTCATTTTCTATCTTCTTTTTCTATAAAAAGAAAAGTCCTATGGTAGCATATTTACTAAGTAAGCACTTGGTCAATCTAATAACCTACCACAAGCATAAATGTCTGCTTTTTTGTTCACTGTTCTCGGTCTTTGCCTGAAGCTTTCCTCTAAAGGAGCTGACTTTATGTTGCATGAACTGATCGCTGTATTCAATATGCTCCAGGTCATTCCTCTGTACTGTCAGCCTGAGCGCCTCTCAGAGAAACATTTTGTTAACAAAGTAAGTTGGATCTGCCCATGTAGTGTTCACACTGATAGAATCAGGAGTGTGTAGTTTAGCTTCAAATGAAATGTTTATTTATTTATTTTTAAAATAAATTTATTTATTTATTTGTTTTTATTTTTGGCTGTGTTGGGTCTTCATTGCTGTGCTCAGGCTTTCTCTAGTTGTGGCGAGCAAGGGCTGGGCTACTCGTCGTTGCGGTGCGCGGTCTTCTCATTGTTGTGGTTTCTCTTGTTTGGGAGCACGGGCTCTAGGCACGTGGGCTTCAGTAGTTGTGGCACATGGTCTCAGTAGTTGTGGCTCGTGGGCTCTAGAGCATAGGCTTAGTAGTTGTGGCGTATGGGTTTAGTTGCTCCGCAGCATGTGGGATCTTCCTGGGACAGGGATTGAACCCGTGTCCCCAGCGTCGGCAGGCAGATTCTTAACCACTGCGCCACCAGGGAAGCCCTGAAATATTTATTAACTTGTGCAGAGGGTACAAAACTGAATTCATATGGACCTTTTTGGATCAAAATCAGGACAACCTCTTTCAGACAAAGTGGCTAATGATTTACATTTATGTCACAGAAAAAAGTACAGTCATCTGAAATTGAGCTGATGAAGACATTTAGGAGGAGTTTTGCTTTTGGTTTTCCTCAATAAAAAGAAACTGTTCATTTGCAAAAAAAAAAAAGATTTATCACACTCTACAAAGCAAATTCTCAGAGGGATTTAAAATTTGCTGCAAATCTATAAAAAATGTAAAAAAGGTAGGGCACACCTATACAATATCAATATATGTAACTGAGATAGTCCCATGTGGATTTCTTTGTGTGACAAAAATAATGGATAAAATGTGTGAAGAGGAAAGGGACAAAATACTTCTTTTGAGAATAGAAATGGGAACTCTGAAAGACATAAGAATATGGGAACATACTGGGGTTTCTCATAAAGAAGAAAAATAATTAAAAAGTGAAAATGAAGTAATTACTGAGAACTCATATACCAGGTAGTTTTCCTAAAAGTTTTCAATGGATTTGCTCATTTAATCTTCACTACCACCCTATGAAGTAAGGGCTGTTATTATTCCCATTTTAGGGATGAGAAATCTGAGGCTGGCTCCCAACCACTACACTAACTACTACCATGTTATGAGTTATCTGTAGAATTTATATTTCAGCATAGTATTGCTGATTGTGAAACTGTAGAGACCCTTTGTAATATGTTTTTCTCCTGAGTACTTGTTTTCACACTTTCATTATAAATAGTCTCTCCTTAATATATGATGATCGCCTGGGTGGACACTAGGCATTAATCCAAAGCATGACCCGATTCCTTAGCAAACAGAAGGAGCCCTCAGGCCAGCAGTGGGCCAATGAAGACAGAACTTTACAAAAGAGAAGTCAATGTGAACATCTGTTATGGGAAAGCTGCCTCAGGACTTTGAGTAGTTTAAGGGTTGATGATGCTTCTTACTTTCTTCCTTTTTTGGGGGGAGGCAGGGTATGTGTTGGGGGAGGGGGTGGGATCGGCAGGCAAACAGAATCTTCCTGACTCAAAAGGAATTTTTGTTAACCAAAAGCATCTGTATCATGGGATTTTTAAAGGAAAGGTTAAACCATTGTACAGTATAGTAACGTCTTTTATAAGAAAGAAAATGAGCCACTGTTATCACTGAAATGCCAGTCGCCATATACCTAATGGTAAACCAATTAAAAAAAAAAAGGGAAGAGAAGTGTCCAGATTACTCTTTTGTTAAGTGGCCCAATGGTTTGGAAAAAAACAAAAACAAAAGGCAGTGGTTAATCAGTCCCTAAAAGTCTTTATCTTATGTGTAGTAGATAGAAAGAGGGACCTCAGTGTGAAAGAAACCCCTCACTCCTCTCCTCAAGGAGCTTACAAATGGAGAGTTAGGATGGGGACAGAGGAAAGGGAAACTCACACACAACTTTACACATAAGATGGTCCTACACTCTAAAACAGTGATTCTGAGGAACATGTGGGAATGTCTGGAGAGATTTTTAGTTGTCACCACTGGGGGTACAGTCGGGTGGCTGCTACTGGCATCTAGTGGGTAGAGACCAGGGATGATGCCAAACATCCTACAGTGCACAGAACAGGCGCGCTCTACAAAGAATGACCCGGCCCCAATCTCGATAGTGGAGAAGCCCTACACTAAGAGATGCTGTGTCAATTCAACACCCCAAACCTCTCTGGGGTAGATTTCAGAAAAAAAGGCAACAAAACCAGTCAAGCCAAAGGAATGGCGTAGATACCTCATCAACTCCTGATGCGCTTCCACATGTACCTGAGTTTCATAGTCAATAGTTATTTCATGCCTGGCCTTAACATGCAAAGGGCACCTTTTAGTTCAATGGAAGGAGGAGGAAATGTCATCGTCACTGTGAAGAGCTTAATTCAAACTCAAAGATCTCGTATCATCTTGAGTTCTGGACAGTGATGTGGGTGGGAAAAGTAAATTGAGAATTATCAGTTCTACACGATAATGATCAACTGTGCCCTAAAACTACACAGAACCAAACCAAACAATTCTAATGATTCAAAAAGCACACTGGGAACTTGCTTTGGCATCTCTGAGCGCACTGGCAACTGTGAGTGCATTGGCAATATCACTTAGAAGTCTTTTCTATCTGATAAATACTAAAGGAACATTACTGTACTTGCAAACAAAGCCAGAGTACGTCAGTTCTTAGTTTGACATTTCACATAAATCCTCCTTACTCTCCCAAACTACAATAACAAAACAACAAAGTTTTCATCAATTCATTTCCTATATCTTAAAAAAGGAATTATTTTTTCAGTATATTTAAACAACTTTCAAAGCCATTAATTTATAATTTTGTATGTGACACACAGATTTTTATTTTCTAACTGCTTTAAGCAGTAGAAGTAGAAGTGAAGCAAATGCTGATGTCTGTTAAAGCTGAATGATGGGGCTCGAGGAGGGTCACTATGCTATTCTTCCTACTTCTAAGTATCTTGCAAATTTCCCATCATAAAAGTCATAAAAAAATGTTTAAACAGTTCTTAGACATACAAACACACACACACACACACACACACACACGAATGTTGCCTTGGGCGTTTATATAAAATAATTTAATCCTGATCATTTCATTGGCAAATTCTTTTTGGTCTTAAAGATATTAGCTCTGGCTTTATTTTGCTGTCTGCCTCCCCATCCTCTACATTTAGGGGAAAAAAAATATGTAAACACTCAAAGGAAAAACAAACAAAAAGCTAAATTGAAAGAAATTGCACTAATTAAACAATATCATCTCAAAAAGTTTTTGTCTCAAATGATGCCTGGAGTGTGGCTCTAAATGACCATAAATGGGCTCTTAGTTTTAGCAAAATGATAAGTGAATTTCAACTGCTAAACTGAAGCTTCCTTATATTCTGTGTTTTATCTAATTAGTACTCTAAAAAATTATTGCATTGCAATAACTGAATTTGAGTGTTCTCTCCCTTTAGTATTGCAATATGCAATGATGCAGTTATAACTTTACCACTGAATATGTTTACAAAATTATTCTTTGATATAAAATGAGAGAGAGAGAGAAAAAAAATAGAAACGATTTCTTTTTCCTTAAGGAAAAGCATGTCATGAAAAGCCAGATAATGCAGTATTTTTGGTTGGTTTTCCTTTAGATACGACAAGATTATTTACTTAACAACAAGTCATGTAATTATCCATATTCAAAATGGTCATCAGAGGGTAGGAGACTGAGTTTTAACACAAGTTTTACCCTCTCTGTTTAAAGAAAATAAAATTACAGGAGAAAATTAACTTTTATTGAGCATCTCTTCTGTATAAGGCATAGGCTCGGGCCTTTACAGACGTGAACCTTACTTGATGCTCACAGCAATAGTGAAGTGCTATCACTAGTCTGGTTTGCAGATGAGGAAACCGAAAAGAGAGGTTAAATAACTAGTCCAATGTCACTTCCCTGCTCTCACACCATCAGAGATCTAAACGCAAGTTTGCTGGGTTCCAAACGAACCAAAATACACAGGATTCATCGAGGCTTCACTTCTCAGGAGTCACCAATGTTGTGCTACAAGTGATATGGCAAACGTGCTTATTTAAAGAACTCCGAAATTGTCACCTCAAGAAGGAATGTATCAGAGAAAAAACACTGACGGACTTTTACTGAACTTATTTTTGCCCTCAAGACTAGGGAGGAAACAAAAATTTTATGACCTTTATTATTAAAAGATGTAAAGTATACGGTTGGAGAAAATTTAGAAAATAAAAATGAGAAAAGGGAAGGGAAAAAAGCCACAGAAATAATTCTATACAGAGAGAGAAATCCTGACAGCATTATAGTATTTATCTTTCTACTGATCAAAGTAGAATTTTAACGTGGACACAGGCAAGGTTAGCAGGACTGGAACAAAAGTTATCTTGTTGAAAAAGACCAGGGCTCTATCTTCCCTAAAGGGGGATTTATACACATCTCTAAAACACAAAACATACTCGCCAACTGACCCACCAAGATCTTGCAAATCACATCCAATTTAATCTCTGAGAGTAGAGCTCTGATTTGGATTATTAATTTAAATTATATTTTACTTGCCCTACTCTTTAACTATATGCTGTAAGGTCCCAATTCTAGGAAATACTTGGAGCTACAAATAGCCCTGCTCCAGGTATCAAGGGAGTAGACATGGAATCATCAATAAGAAGAATACAAGGAATATGATAGAAGGAAAGACTTAATGTGGAAAAATCCTATACTTCCTCCTAACCCTTCCAATTTCACCACACTAATGTGTTTTACATCATGCCATACATGCAACCACCCTCACTTAAGAGCAGAATTACACCCCAGACCCTGTTGAAGGGCTAATCAACAGTGGCAAAAAAAAAAAAAAAAAAAAAAAAGAGGGCAGGAACTGTATCAAGTCAAATATCCCCAGATTTCAAAGTCAAAAATGATGAACAATACCTAACAATTTTCCAGACCTGAGTCCCCAGATCATGCACACTAACCTAAATGCCAACAACTTAAAAATGTACAAATGAGTTTTTTGGTCATTATTTTCCGAAACAGTCTATTGTGGTTTTTCAAAAGCACCTATTCACATTTCTTTCCAGACTATAAAACCACCTTCTTGATGCGAGCTCCCTGACAGCAGAACAGATGGCCTTCTTGTTCTTGTCCCCTAGTTCTTAGTACAGTGTCTGACTTAGTGCACTGTACTACGTTTCTATTTCTAATAAACAATACGTTGCATGAACCACAATCCTACAGGAGAGAGCAAGTCTTCTAAAGATGGCAATAGTAGGTTGACAGATTTACCACGGGAGCTGGCTAATAAACCATGGTATGTTCGTTTTATGATAATATCATTTAATTCTAAAAGAGTATACTTGTAAATACTGTAATTGATTCAGAACATCCACGAAGTAAGGAGAATTTCATTCCAAATTGTGTGATCTTGATAAACCGGAAATGTGTCACTTTAAATGTTAATAGTCATGTGACAGCCATAAGCTTATTATGATGTCTATCAAATTACCTAGTCTAGATACAGGATACTTACTATTTGGTCATAGATCGGTTTTCCTAATATTAAATTAAAAAGCAGTGCTATTTAGTAAATTTTTGCTTGATAAATATAGCCTACATAAAATGTTTTTACATTTTATGTAAAAACATAAAATGTTTTTACATAAAATGTTTTTAAAGGTTTAAACAGCCCCAAATTTAACTCACTCAATTATGAACCTATAAAATTTCACATCAAAAGGAGTCAGGAGTGTGTCTATGTTGAAATTAGAGAAAGGTGTAAGTTACATGTATTGATTTTTTTAACTAGAGAATGGAGAGTTAATAAGATTTCTCTCTGGGCTCTTCACACCTAAATCCAACATCTAGATGCCAAAGCTGCAGTTATGAACATATCCACCACATCATTTTTCATAATAATGAAAATGTATAAGCAATCTCCAACATTAGAAGAATGACTAAGTACATTCATTTGTATTAAAAATGATACATATGGGACATATATAGCAATATAAAAACACATGATATTGAAAATAAAATGCAGATATGCAAGTATAAAAGCTGTAATTGCACTGACAGAAAAACATGAACTTTTTTAAAACTAAGAAAATTGTATTTTAAAATACTTTTATATCAGAACAACGGAATATGATATTTTCATCTTCTCTACCTTTCAAACTTTCTGGTATGATTATAACAATTTGCCAAGTTCTTTTTGCTGCAGAGCCAGCCTTCTACTAGAGAAGTAGAGAATGATAGGTATTTCTTTTCCTGCCTCCCTTGCAGCTCAGGAGAGAACAAGTGACTTAGGATCCACCAATCGGATGTACTTGCATGGTACTGATGTGCTAGAGATAAGTAGTGGGCACCACTGAGGGTGGTCATGGTGCGGGAATACTGGGTTTCTGGTGCAGTAGGGGCAATAGAGCAGGCTTCAGTGGTTGTTCTACAGACCAGTTCTATGCTGTGGTTTGAGGTGTTTCAGCTTCATGGCTCCAAGCCTAGTTCTCTTACCTACCTAATAACTCTGCAGGTATCCCAACATCCTGTCAACAAATCTCTTTAAAATTAACCAATGTTGCTAGCTATTAAAAATTCTGATACAGGGCTAAGGTTTGGCTACTTTTATAAATATATATGTAGATGTGTGTATATATATATAGATAGATAGATAGATAGATATAGATTATAGAAATAGGTACATACCTAAATATATATGAATATGTGCATTCATGTATGCAGATATACTTATGTACATATATATAAAGGGGGTGTTCATTTATTAATTTTTAAGTATTAGGAACTTTCCACACAAACAAGAACCATATGGTATGATCCATTTTTATTATGCCTGATGGTGATGTACACTTCTTGCATTTAAACAAATACAAGCTCTGGTTTAGAAAAGAATTCTATGGTATGGAAAAACCACAAATGAATGGATTCTCGGATAATTTCTTCCCAGTGGAAACAAGTGAAATGAGCTGCTAGCATTTCTCTCTGGCTACACCTTACAATTAAATGTAGTCTGTGGAAGCAAGTAGTAAGTATCTCTATTCAACTTTGTAGAAAAGAGCAACTGATGATGTTTAAAATCCATGTTTGGATCTGTGTATTGCACAGTGATTGATCAATGGAATACAAGTGCTGTTTGTTATATAAAAAAAGGACACTTACTTTACGATGTTTCCATTCCATTAGAACCTACTAAATTAGGCTCTACATCTCCTCCTATGCTCAGTACACATTGTTCACAGCAGGTATCCAATAAATATGCAAATACTGAATGGACAGTGAACTATCCTGAACTGCTCATCATTTTTACAGGTTCAGGTCCCCTAGAGGAAGACAAGCTCAGTGTTCCTCTTCTTAGTCTCTTAGTTAAAAACAACCAGGCAACTATTACAGTCCACCCCTGCAAAAAGTCTCAGCCTTTAGCAGTCACCCTTGTTCACATATTTACTCATCTGACACTGCGCAGTGATGGCACTGACCCAACACCCCCATGGGGTAGGTAAGTGTCCACTACTGCCACCTCACAAGTGGATGAAGCATCCCTAAGTTGGAGGAAGTAACCATTTCTGCACAGACAGACAATAAATACAGAACAGGGTCAAGTTCATCTGCTAGAGGGTGTTCACTGCATGGTCCAGTTTAAATATCTTTTGAAATGCAAACTTGTTCTTTGAAACCAAAATTGTTCCATTCTGATAGCAAGTGTTGATGAGTATGAACTGTGTGTAAGTTTCTCTAATAAAGGAGCAGGAGAAGGGGTACCACAACAGAAACAAATGAGGAAGCCCACAAAACCAACTTCTCCCAAGAATAAGCATTTTGTTAATTCACATTTCAAAAAGAGGGAGAATTCCCCTTCTTATTTAAAATGCCAAAATCCATCGTGTCACAGTCAATAAAAAGTGCAATATCAAATCTATAATGCATTCACGAAAGCCAGTTACATCTTTCTGTCATCCTGGATATGGAAAGGCTGAGTAGGTACTAGCACCAAAACAATTCAAGGGCATGCATTTTATCATGCTATTAGCACGTTTGTTATGATGATATAAAATCACTGGCTTAGTTTACATGCTGGTCACACCTGTGGAACTGCCTGGCTCTACCCTCCTGTCCAATAAGCTGTGCTATTATTTATATCCAAGAAGAGTCGACTGTATTATCATAAATGAGATGCAGTTCATCACCACGCCTGGTGCTCAAGTATCTCAGGGGCTGAAAACTGAGTCACCTTCATGCAGACTCAACTATGTCACTGCTCCATTACCTCAGCTTCTTCTTTGGAACCTCAGAAAAACCTTACATTACAAACGTAGGGCAAATGAGAGCTCTCAAGGAAGAAGATCTCCTAAAGAAAAATAATGGCATAAAACATGAAATGCAACACACAACATGCTTCCTTCATATATTTGGACAGGAATGTCACGCAAATACCAGTAACACTACTATGTTGCTCATTAAACAATGATGAAACAAGCTCATTTAAAAATCTTAAAACAAAGGAAACTACAAACAAAACAAAAAGACAACCCTCAGAATGGGAGAAAATATTTGCAAACGAATCAACGGACAAAGGATTAATCTCCAAAATATATAAACAGCTCATGCAGCTCAATATTAAAAAAACAAACAACTCAATCCAAAAATGGGCAGAAGATCTAAATAGACATCTCTCCAAAGAAGACATACAGATGGCCAAGAGGCACATGAAAAGATGCTCAACATCACTAATTATTAGAGAAATGCAAATCAAAACTACAGTGAGGTATCACCTCACACCAGTTAGAATGGGCATCATCAGAAAATCTACAAACAACAAATGTTAGAGAGGGTGTGGAGAAAAGGGAACCCTCTTGCACTGTTGATGGGAATGTAAATTGATACAACCACTATGAAGAACAGTATGGAGGGTCCTTAAAAAACTAAAAATAGAATTACCATATGACCCAGCAATCCCACTATTGGGCATATACCCGGAGAAAACCATAATTCAAAAAGACACATGCACCCTAACATTCACTGCTGTGCTATTTACAATAGCCAGGTCATGGAAGCAACCTAAATGCCCATCAACGGACGAATGGATAAAGAAGATGTGGTACACATATGCAATGGAATATTACTCAGCCATAACAAGGAACGAAATTGGGTCATTTGTAGAGACGTGGATGAATCTAGAGACTGTCATACAGAGTGAAGTAAGTCAGGAAGAGAAAAGTCAGGAGAAAGAGAAAAACAAATATCGTATATTAACACATATATGTGGAATCTAGAAAATGGTACAGATGAACCAGTTTGCAGGGCAGAAATAGAGACACAGATGTAGAGAACAAATGTATGGACACCAAGGGGAGAAAGCTGCGGGGGGTGGGGATGGTGGTGTGATGAATTGGGTGACTGGGATTGACATGTATGCACTGACGTGTATAAAATGGATGACTAATAAGAATCTGCTGTATAAAAAAAATAAAATAAAATTCCAAAAAAAAATCTTAAAACAATAGAGACAAACGTAAATCTAGAACACAATGCCCCATCTCATTCCTCTTTCTGAGTTCTGCTCTTTAATCAATTTAGCGTTGACATGTACTTTTTATATTTCTAGGCTAATTCAAATACAATTAAATAAAAATATAATCACATATATAAAATATATGCATTTATTTATTTAATTTAACATCTTTATTGGAGTATAATTGCTTTACAGTGGTGTGTTAGTTTCTGCTTTATAACAAAGTGAATCAGTTATACATATACATATGTTCCCATATCTCTTCCCTCTTGCGTCTCCTTCCCTCCCACCCTCCCTATCCCACCCCTCTAGGTGGTCACAAAGCACCGAGCTGATCTCCCTGTGCCATGTGGCTGCTTCCCACTAGCTAGCAATTTTACATTTGGTAGTGTATAATATATGCATTTAGAACAAATATTTGGTTGTGTGATGCATATGTTTTCGTAGTTTGCTTTTTAAAAAATATGTATTATTATACTATAGACAACTAGATCTATCTCCCTTTTTAAAAGCACACACCTAGTGTTCCATTCTATTAATATATTTTTCAATAATTCCCAGATTGAAGGGCATTTAGGTGGCTCCCAATTTTTACTATAGTAAGTAATACAGAACTGGATATTGTTGCATTCATGAACACATTGCACTGTTATATGATCTTTGCGGGGGCTGGAATCTTTAAGGTGGAAGATGGTTGGGCAAAGAGAGTGCCTGTTTTACATGTTGGTAGAGGCTGCTCAAACTCTCTGCCAAAAGGCTGTTCCACTTACAGTCCCACCAAAAGAGGGTCCGAGTGGCCTCTTACCCACACCCTCCCCAATGCAGACTCCAACAGGTTTGAGAAGCTTTCTATCAATTTTTACAAGCAGCTTAAAGAATGAGTGTCACCTTTTCTTTAGGAAACTTTAAGACGCTTGACTTCAAAGAAATCACAGGTAAAGCTCCTGCCTTAAAGATAATTACAGTGTAAGCGGAAATTGCAACAAGGAAGACAGCTAAAAAACACCCAAGACCGTACCCAAGGAAGCTAAGTAAGCAAAGTGATGATACGCTTCTATGATAAAGCATTTTGGTAGTCTCTTAGGTTGCGATTGACTCATTACTTTATTTTACCTTAAAGTGATCGCTCCTTTTTTGTTTTCAATTTTTAAAATTTGGCAAGAATGATATACTAATAACCATCTTCCAGCACCCAGAGTGAGAAAAAATGTAAATATCGCCATGTTGGCTTTAGATTAAATACTGGAGATAATAATAAGTCCCTTAGGTTCCCTCGTCCAGTCTTAGTCCCCTTTCTCCCTCCCCAGAGGCAACTATTACACAGAATTTGTTGTGTATCCATCCAGTCCATGTTTTATGCATTTACAACATAGCACCTATAAAGCATCTGAGTTATTTTGGATGATTTTATTTAAAGAAACACAAACGTTGACCATATGTATATCTGAACCAACTTGCTTTTATCACTTGATATTACATTGCTCAGATCTATCCACAATAACATATACACATCTAATTCATATATCTTCCTGATGCTATGATGTAACCCATTCCATTACTGATAGACATTTAGTTTGATTGTGATTTGTTGCAATCAGAAGCAATGCCACAGTGAACATTCCTGTGTCTCCTTTGTAGTTTCTTTAGGACATAAACCTTGAAATGGAATTGCTAGATGGTAGGTTCTGCACATTGAAAACTTTATTAAATGTTGTCAAATTGTTCCCAAGGTATTTGAACAATCTATGGTCCCACTAACAACATATAAGGGTTTTGATTTCCCTGTTCTGTCCAAATATGGTATGGTATTATCAGGCTTTCTAATTTTTGCCAATCTGGTTGTACATAAAATAGTATATGTTATCGTTTGAATTTGCAACTAATTATAAATCAGGTTGAGTTTTTGTAAATTGTCTTTCTTTGCCCTTCCTCTCAACCCACTTTTTTCTTATTGATTTTTAGAACTTCTTTACATATTGTGGCTACTAATCCTATGCCCGTCATTTATGTTATCGATACTATTTTCCTATTTACTGCTTGTCTTTTAGTTTTGTTTCCATTTAACTACTTCTACCTTCCTTGAAAATGGTTCAAGAATAAAAGCCATAGGAAGAGATCTTTCATTTTCATTTGTCCCATTTGCATTTGTGCTTCATTAATTTTCCAAAGTAAAACGAAAAAGTTAAAAAAAATAAAGTATAAACTGTTTATAAAATTATTTCAGAGAAAATTATTGTTAATAATATAATTAGGGAACTAACTCATAAACATTATAGTTAAATTGTCAATCTATAACATTGGCTTCCGAAGATTGGAAAATCTTTTTTTTTTTTTTTTTTTTTTTTTTTTTCAGTATAAGGGCCTCTCACTGCTGTGGCCTCTCTCGTTGTGGAGCACAGGCTCCGGATGCGCAGGCTCAGCGGCCATGGCTCACGGGCCCAGCCGCTCCGCGGCATGTGGGATCCTCCCAGACCGGGGCACGAACCCGCGTCCCCTGCATCGGCAGGCGGACTCCCAACCACTGCGCCACCAGGGAAGCCCAACTTTTTTTAAAATGAAAACTTTTGTATACAAATAGATTCACTATTTAAAGACATCACTAACCATGACATTCATATTTAATACAGAAGATTAAAACCTTATATGATAACTAAGAATCACCTCTGTGGCCTTTCATGTTAAAAGTCAAATAATCACAGCATTAATGTCTCAACTTTTATAATATCATCTCCTGAAAGTGTGGTTTAAACTTAACAGAATTTTAGCAGCATGTAAAGAAAATCACCTTTTCCTATAATCATAATCACCAAAGACATACTTTCTAAGGACTTATATTAAATAAATTTTATCACATAAATAATCTCAACATAAAAGCAAAACTGATAGTACAAAGGAACTAACTCTAATACAAATCTTCAGAAACTGTGTTTGCTCCTATAGGAAGAAAAGCTCTTAGATTGTTCCTAAGGAGAAAAATAAATCCTGGGTGGAATTACCAAATAAAAGAACATAAACAAAACACTAAAGCTTTTAATGCATTTTGCCAAATTTTCATCCAGAAAAACTGCACCAATTTGCATTATTATCAGCAGTGTATAAGGGTCCATTTCTCCACACACTGCAAGAGATTAAATAGCAATGTAGTTAACAAACCACAAATATACAAATATCAATGTGGTAAAAAAAAAAAAGTCTTACCATTATTTTATTTGGTATTATTTAATATTGCTATTTTAATATGATTTTTAACAATAATGATTTTGTTATGTTTCTTAAGGTGCAACTATTTTTTACTTGTCAAATTTAAAAAAATTCAACTACCTAGTAATTATTTTTAATGGGAAGAAGGTGATGAAGGGAAATACTGGTCAATTTTAAACTCAAGCCAAATAAATATTCACTATTTTTAAGCCTCTCCTGAGACAATTCTGAGAAACTCTTTTTGAGCCCAGAAGAAATATCTTGTTTCTTCTTTCTTTCAGACACTGTTTATTCTCAAGTTTTGGGGAGTTTGCTCTCATACATTTAAAGAGTATGTGGAGAGATGAGTGGTCTTGAGGAAAACTCAGTATTAGAAAGGACAGCCAATGGCCTAAGCTAAGGTAAAGCAGATGATCTACCCAACTAGATAGTGCTCAAAACTGACAGGGACAGAAGGCTGGGTCTCCTGTCTGAAATCAAAGGTAATTTCAGCTATAAGTTTTGTCACTGTAATCCAGGCCTTTAGACTGGGACTGGAGGAGAATACTACATCTACTTGTAGACTAATTTCATCTGTATAATCTCAGGGCTGTCCACGATGTCTCTCCCCAGTAGAATACAACCTTCATGAAAGAAAGACCTTCGTGGTTTTTTATTTGTTTTTCTGTTTGTTTCGCTGCTGTTTTCTCCGCACCTCTAACAGTGCCTGGCACATAAATACTTAACAGATTTGTGTTGAATTACTCAACGAATAAATGACCCATTTATTCATTCAAGCAGATTGACCCACAGGGCCCCATCTCTAAATATTGGATGAGCTTTTCTCATCCAATGCTTCCAAAGAGATCGTATACAGGAAAGTTTGGGACATAGAAAGTAAAAATTCCAGAGATAAACAGCCTATTTAAGTTATATGTCAAGTTTTAAATCCCTTTCATTCTTTAAGTATCAATACTAAGGGTATTACAGCATAATGGTTAGCAACATAAGATTATCTGGGGACACAGGGAGAAGATCAAATACAAACTCCATCACTCCTATTTGTGTGGCATTCAATAAAGTGTTTAACTTCTTTCCAAGCAAAACAGTCATTAACAGCACCTCCCTCACACTGACAACATAAGTACCAAATGTGACAATTTATGTAAAGTACTTAGCACAGTGACCAGTATATATTAAGTAGCCAACAAATAAAAGCTGCTGGTTCATTGTGTACTTGTGAGCAAAGAAGTAGAAAAGGCAGTGTGTTGACAGCATCTATTCTAAATCACACCCAACAGTCTAACAGTTGCCAGTCTTCATTCTAGACCCTCTCCACTTAGGCATCTTATAAAATAAGCAAAAAGAAACTCAATCACAGTCCTCCTGGACAGATTCTGCAATCCACTTCGGAAGCTACCAGTGTTTAATCAGTCTTGTGACAAGCACTCTGAAGTCACTTCCTAAATGTTAAATAATTATATCATTAAAGACCATGAAAAATCAGACTTGGAAAAAATTGAAGATTAAACAAATGGACTTATACATAACTCACCCCTCTGCTATTTGGGAGAATTCTGAAATGCTTCAGTTAAAGAATCTTAAGAGAAAGACACCTAGCAGAATGCCAGATCATAGCATTCACTAACCAGAGTAATAAAGCAAAGTTTCAATTTTACCTCTCTAAAAACTGTCACCATATACACAACAATTAACCATTAAATTTTACTTTAAAAGATAACAACAGAAGAACAAACTAGAGGGCAGATACCACCTGACTTCAAGACCTACAAGCGGGCTTCCCTGGTGGAGCATGGTTAAGAATCCGCCTGCCAATGCAGGGGACAGGGGTTCGAGCCCTGGTCCAGGAAGATCCCACATGCCGCGGAGCAACTAAGCCCATGCGTCACAACTACTGAACCTGCGCTCTAGAGCCCGTGAATCACAACTACTGAACCTGCGCTCTAGAGCCCACGAACCACAGCTACTGAGCCCGTGGTCCACAACAAGAGAAGCCACCGCAATGAGAAGCCCTCACACTACAAGGGAGAGTAGCCCCTGCTCGCCGCAACTAGAGAAAGCCCGTGCACAGCAACGAAGCTCTAACACAGCCAAAAATAAATAAATAAATTTATTTTTTTAAAAAGACTTACTACCTACAGTAAGCAAGAAATTTTGATATTGGCGTCAAGACAGATCACTGGAACTGAACAGAGAGTACAGAAGTAGACCGACATATACATGAACAACTGATTTTTGACAAAGATACAAAGGCAATGCAATGGAGTAAGGATAGTCTTTTCAACAAATGATACTGGAACAACTGGACATCCATATGTAAGAAAATGAACTTCAACCCATATCTTCCAATATATACAAAAATTTTTCAAAATGGATCATAAAACTTAAAGCTGTAAAACTTCTAGAATAAAAATTAGGAGGAAATCTTTATGATTTTGGGTTAGACAAAGAGTTCTTAGAAATGACACCAAATGACAGTAAAGGAATAAATTAATAAATTGGGCTGTATCAAAATTCAAAACTTTTGCTCTTCAACAGACACTATTAATAGGATGAAAAGACGAAACACACACTGGGTGAAAACCTGTGCAAAGCATATATCTGATAAAGGACCTCTAGATCCAGAAGAAATAAAGAACTCTCAAAATAAATAAGACAAACAACCCAGTTTTAAAATGAGCAAATGATTTGCACAGACACTTCACCAAAAGAAGGTATACAGATAACAAATAAGTACAGGAGAAGATGTTCTACATTATCAGTCATAAAGGGAAATACAAATTAAAACCACAGTGAGCTAGCATTACATGTCTATCACTATACACACCTACCAGAAAATTAAAAAGACTGACCATACCAAGTATTAGAGAGAATGCAAAAAAAAAAAATGGAGCTCTCATACATTGCTGGTGAGAATAGAAAGTGGTGAAACCACTTTGGAAAAAAAAATTGGAAGTTTCTTAAATATATGCCTATTGTATGATTCAGCTGGTCCACTCTCAGGTATTCATGTAAGAGAAAAGAAAGGATGCATTTATACAATGACTTGTATGCAAAAGTTTATAGGAGCTTTATTTTTAATATTCCAAGACTGGAAACAACCCCAAAAGTCCATTGAAGGGTAACTGGATAAACAAATTGTGGTAACTCCATACAAAGGAATACTACATAGCGATATAAAGGAACAAGTTATTCATACATGCCACAACACTGCTGAATCTCAAATTAATTATGGTTGAAAGAAGCCAGACCCCCTGCTCCCAAAAAAGAGTACATACTGTATAAATCCTTATTTATTAAACTCTAGAAAATGCAAACTAATCTATAATGACAGAAATCACATCAGTGGTTGCCTGGTGATGAGGGGAGAAGGGCTGAGCTGGGTGAGAAGGAGGGATGATAAAGAGGCACAAGGAAACTTTTGAGGGTAAAGGACATGTGCATTGTCCTGACGGAGGTAGTCATTTTGCAGGTGTATAATATATCAACATTTATCAAAATATATACCTTCAACCTAAATAGACATTTCTCCAAAGAAGATATACAGACTGCCAACAAACACATGAAAGAATGCTCAACATCATTAATCATTAGAGAAATGCAAATCAAAACTACAATGAGATATCATCTCACACCAGTCAGGATGGCCATCATCAAAAAATCTAGAAACAATAAATGCTGGAGAGGGTGTGGAGAAAAGGGAACACTCTTGCACTGCTGGTGGGAATGTGAATTGGTTCAGCCACTATGGAGAACAGTATGGAGGTTCCTTAAAAAACTACAAATAGAACTACCATATGACCCAGCAATCCCACTACTGGGCATATACCCTGAGAAAACCAAAATTCAAAGAGAGTCATGTACCAAAATGTTCATTGCAGCTCTATTTACAATAGCCCGGAGATGGAAACAACCTAAGTGCCCGTCATCGGATGAATGGATAAAGAAGATGTGGCACATATATACAATGGAATATTACTCAGCCATAAAAAGAAACGAAATTGAGCTATTTGTAATGAGGTGGATAGACCTAGAGTCTGTCATACAGAGTGAAGTAAGTCAGAAAGAAAAAGACAAATACCGTATGCTAACACATATATATGGAATTTAAGAAAAAAATGTCATGAAGAACCTAGGGGTAAAGCAGGAATAAAGACGCAGACCTCTTAGAGAACGGACTTGAGGTTATGGGGAGGGGGAAGGGTGAGCTGTGACAGGGCGAGAGAGAGTCATGGGCATATACACACTAACAAACGCAGTAAGGTAGATAGCTAGTGGGAAGCAGCCGCATGGCACAGGGATATTGGCTCGGTGCTTTGTGACAGCCTGGAGGGGTGGGATGGGGAGGGTGGGAGGGAGGGAGACGCAACAGGGAAGACATATGGGAACATATGTTTATGTATGACTGATTCACTTTGTTATAAAGCAGAAACTATCACACCATTGTAAAGCAATTATACCCCAATAAAGATGTTAAAAAAATATATATATATATATATACCTTCACAATATGTGCAGTGTATCATATGTCAATTATGCCTCAATAATATGAATATGCTGTGCCAACATTCATATATATATGAATAATATTCTCACTTATCTTTACCACCCTGTAGGTAGGTATTATTTACTCCTGTTTTACAGAGCAGTGGAGAAATGTAGACTGAGATTTCTTTTTCTCTGTCAATTAACTCTGCATCATACCAACTACTTAATATGTACTAGGAACTGTCCTAAGAGCCAGGATCATGCAAAGATCTGGAGGTCATTTCCTTACTTACAGCCTATTAGGGTGAAAATAACTAATGGTAGTAGAAAGGATAAAGTGGTAATAAGTGCTGTAAGTGGAATACAAGCAAAATTCCATGAAGGAGGTGGGTGGAGAGTGGAGGAGGGGGAGGGGAGGGGGAGGGGAGGGGGAGGAGGAGGGGAGGAAAAGGCAAAGAATGTTTTACAGAGAAGGCAGTGTTTGAGCTGGGCCTTACTGGTTGGAAAAGCAGTTGGCCAAGGACAGATGGAGGCAGAGGGCAGACCAGCAGAAGATATTATGAGCACACTGTCAGCACTTCTGCTGCTATTTCTCATGCTGGTCAATGCCTGGTGTGGGCAAATACACAAAATCTAAAATTGGTTAAGTATCTCAGCCTTTCTCTTGGTCTTCAGTATGGTTAAATGGTGGGGATGTCAAATGGCAATGAAGTGTCAAATTTTAAACTATCAGTTATGTATTGTCTCCTTTGTTCACTACAGGATTTCCAGTGCACAGTAACCCTGTTTGGCACATAGTCAGAACTAAGTCAGTATTTGTGAAATGAATAAAAATTCTAGAGGACAAAAGTAATGAACAATTATGAGCAATACTGCTTCAAATCAATCATGGCAAGTTGTCTGTAGAGTTTTTATTCAAAACTTGTGGTAATAGTAACAGTAAAAATACCAGCCATTAACATTTACTTAGCACTTACTTTTTTGCTTGCATAGGCATTATCTCATATCTCCAACAACCTTATCTTATTATTATTATTGCTTTATGGCGTTTATTAACCAGCGTGATAAAGCAAAGTTTCAGTTTTACCTCTCTAAAGACTGCCATCCCATATTTCCCATTTTGCCAACGGGAAAACAGGAGCTCTCAGAAGTTAAAATTTTGCTGCCAAGAAAACACATATAGGACATGGCAGAGGCAGAATCCCATGCGATCTGATTCCAGGGCCATTTGCTCACACACTCCTGAAACACCTCCTACACCAAGGCAGAGGTAGAAGCTATGACGTCTAGAAGGGAGCTGAGTTTCTGAATTCCAACTCCAGTCAATTCTGGAAAGGACCACTGTGTCTCAACTAGTGGCAATTCAACAACACCCCTCCACTGACCATTGATCCAAAAAAAAAAAAGAAAGAAGCTCCCAGAGACAAGCCTGCTTCTTGACGTGGTTATCAAAATGAGCTGTCTTCAGAGAAGAGGACCTTACCTGCCTCATCATCCGAGAGTTGGTCATGGTCAGAAGCAGGTCTCAGGTCATAGAAGAGAGTAAGTACAATCAATAGAGCAATAGACAAATCATACTCATCACCCTGAATTCATTGATCCAGTGTTCTAAACCGGACTTTGCTTATCATCAGAAACTATGAAGGAGTTTTTTAAAAAATAAAGATAGAAAGGGCACTTCCAAAGTACAGGTCTGTGTCTAGCTATGTTTATTTTTAAAAGCTCACCAGGGTATCCCAAGGATGAGCTAGTTTGGAAATCACTATACTCAATTGCAAACTAGACCCATTTCCTAGGGAAAAAACTGTTCTTATCATACACATTGAATTTTCATCTCTACGGCTTCATAATAATTGAAACTAAAACCCATGAAATGTGGTCAACTTAAAAGGGAAATCTAATTCCTAAACTCTTTGAAGACTAAGAGACCACAGCTTATAGTCTCTACAAACAAAACTGGAAATGATGAAACGTCATAGAAAATACCATAACTGCATTATTTCAATTATTCTATATTTTTGTAAAACAAAAAAAAAAGTAATTTTAAAAACAAATCCCTTTGGATTGGGGTGGGTTTTTTTGGTGTTTTTAACCTTGAAATATAAAGTACATATTAAAATGTTACAGATGCAATTCCAGCTGAATATGAACTGCCAATAACCAACTCAAAAGGCAAGATCTTTAAAGACAAAGACTTGAATGTGTTGCCATCTCAGTGTTCCAGAGGTTATAAGTGTAACAAAGACTGCACAGTAATTAGAAGTAGTATTTTTGTCAGAAAATCAAACCAGTGTGTCCTATGTTAAAAAAAAAAAAAAAAAGCCTCAGGCTGGTTTTCAAAGGGGTCTATTTTATACCAGAATAACCTATGAGCTCTCTGTTTCACCCTTCATTTGGAGGAAAATATAAATCATCCTCACAAGCCCGCTGGACAGCTAGTTCACTCAAACATAAAAATCAAGGGATGAAGAGTGAGTCATGGATTAAACTGCAATTCCTTTCAATAAACATTTATTGAGCTGACAGTATGTCCCAGTACTATTTTGTTTGCTGAGGCCCCAGCAATAAGCCAAGATCCATGTCCTCATGAAGTTAAAACTGAACTTTAAGAATAAATACATTAAGTATGGAAGGCTCATAAGTTTATATAAATGGAAAGACTGAGGATGCACAAGAAATACCCTATCACTGGAGAAACAAAAGAAAAAATTAGAAAAAGGAACAACCATAAAACACGAAAAGTATTTCTTCCTATTAGATATTATGACTCTGCTGTAAAAGGTTTCAATTTCACTGATGGCCACCTATCCACTTTTATTTTCACAAGCATGGGGGACAAAATCTACGAGTCGGGCCCCCTCTTCACTGCCAGCTGGATGGGGGCCACATCTCAATTTCCAATGCAAAGCAAACAGTTCTAAAGCAAATGGCATTTCTACCACTTCCCCCAACCTTGCCAGACTGGCCAGGGCTCCATTTCCTTCTACTACCCCCATGCAGGCACAGAGGGGCCAACTCCAAGTCTGTAGCACGTGCATTTGCACGATAGACTCATGCTGGGATAAACAGGTCAGTTAACTGCCTACACCACGAGCTCTTAATGACATAGGATAGGAAGCTATACTCAAAACACAGTATATCTCGGAAACTCGAAGTACAGCCTAAGTTTTTCTGCAACTGTCTGAACGAGACAGGTGGGGACATGTTAAATGCCTGTTTTCACAATTTACCATCATAATAATCAGTTTCTTCATCTGCTTACAACCTATAAAGAAGTATGGAGCAACACATAAAATAGGACCAACTGTCCTATCTCAAAACATGGTGATTAGACCATGAGCCACTGGAAGAAAAACAATTGAGCAATAGCTAACCTCCATGGGCTCATGCACTATTCATTCTAAGTGTATGCCGACAAAGGCATTCGTAAAGAAATTTGAACTATGGGAGAGGGATGGAGGATGAATAGAAGAGTAGTTTCAATGGCATAATGGCTAAAAACTTGGGTTTGTAAATAGAAACCCATGTGCTCAAACCCATGAAATTTATCTAAACCTTGACAAAATGGAAATTGTAAAAACTGTTATAAAAACATAATTTAAAAAAAGAGCCAGAACACTTGCATTATTAATAGCAGACTATTCATATTTAGGGAAAAATGCTCTAATTGAAGCTAAATATTACTAATTTTAACACAGAAGCAAAATATTACTGAAGATATACTGGATTTTAAAAAATCACTTTGATTCTCATAGCAGCATTATTTACAATTGCCAAGACACGGAAGCAACTGAAGTGTCCGTCAACACATGCATCGATAAAGAGGATGTGGTTACACACACACACACACACACACTCACACAATGGAGTACTACTTAGCCATAAAAAAGAACAAAAGTTTGCCATCTGCAGCAACATGGATGGACTTGGAGGGCACTATGCTAAGTGAAACAAGTCAGACAAAGAAAGACAAATACTGTATGATACCACTTATATCTGGAATTGAAAAAATACAACACACTAGTCAATATAACAAAAAAGAAGCAGACTCACAGATATAAAAAACAAACTAATGGTTACGGGGGTGGGCAGTAGAGGGGTAGGAAGTAGGAGGTACAAACTACTGGGTGTAAGACAGGCTCAAGGATGTATGGTACAACACAGGGAATATAGCCAATATTTTTTAATAACTGTAAATAGAGTTTAAACTTTAAAAATCGTATAAAAAAGAACAAAACAAAGATTAATTGACGATAAATTTTTTTTAGATCCCTTTCGTTCATATCACTGCTAACTTAGTTAAAGAGCAATTCCTTTTATCTAGCTTATCTGGGAGTATGCTGCTTGAAATTACAATCAAAACCCAAGTTATAGACATAAAGTTACACTGTAGCAACTTCATCCATCAACACATGAATCGATTCACACAAGTCATTCCATCCTCACAGATTTTTTTTTTCCTTTTTCTTCTTCTTTTGAATTGAAACAACTTTTCTGGGGAGATGTGCAAAAGGGGACTTCCAGTGCTTAACATATTTTAAACCCACTTTTCCTATGTAGGTATTACCTTCCCAGGCAAATTCTTCTAATTTTAATAGTAACAAATACAGGACTTGCACAAAGTAATATCTCCAAAGTAGACACTGTATAATCACTTTTTATCAATCTGTCCATCTACTGCATTTTTCCCTTAGGGAGCATTGCCCCTCATCCTTTATTTGCCTTAATTATGTTACTTTTGTTCTTAAACAAATTATCTAGTCAAATATTCCCCAAATATTCACAACATAACTTCCTCTTATATTCATATAAGCTGCTTCTTCCTTAATGAAGAAAGAGCTGGTTGCATGCCTCCATCCACTCTTTATCCTCTTCTATCAGCTTTTGTCAACTTGAGCCCAAAAAGAAGGTCACTAGTCAGTGTCACCTCATGAGTCAATCAGTATAAGCACAGAGAACAAAGTTGTGGGAGGTGTTTGGATAAACAGCACCAGGAAGGATGAAAAGAAATTCAAGTAATGGTACCACACATATTATGCAAAACTGATTAAGGAGGAACTCTTGGAAAAAGAGAGCGAGAGAGACAGAAAGGGTTTAGAAACAGGAGAAGATAGGGAAGAACAAGACAGGGAAGTATTACATTTTTAAATTTTGGGGAGGAAGGTTATTTATCATTGAGGCAAAAATAAACCAGGTGCAACAGGGCTGGGTGAGGTGAGCCTTAACTGGGAGCAGAGGAAGGGGCCACCCACCCACTGCGATCGGAAGGGTAGCAGAGAAAGCCCCCATCACTGCCAGCCATTATTTTCTCTGAAAATCCATCATTTCCGCCCCACCCCCACCCCGCCCCATGCCAGCAGAAGTCAAGTCCTCTTAACATACGTTTAGACTTCTTGGGGGAAATCATGTAAGTTACTCACTCTCAGCAAGGCTTTCTTGATTCATCAGATCTAAAAACAGGAGTACAGAAGTGGGCAAGTCTCTGAAAACACGTGTCTGCTTTACTGTCATGTCCCCAGGTAGACTCCAAGGAGAGATACCACCCAGAGGTAACTCAAGCCTAAATAAAGCCAGTGGCCCTTAAAATCATTTCTGTCTGAAGTCACCTGCATGTTTTTCTTTTAGCCTGCAATTGGCTGATCCAGAAATTCAGGTGTCCTGAATTTACAAAGTCAACAAGGACATTTTTCTCCTCAGGTGAATTTTCTCCAAGTGATTTCAGAAGAAACTTTCATGCTGTCAGGCCAAAGTAGCAGAGATTGTATGGGAGCTGGTGTTTCCCTGAAGAGCTTTGGTGCGCACACTCTCAGAGGATGGACTGACACCCCCTTGAGATGAGAATTCTTCGCGAGATCACCCGCCCATGATGGTTCAGAAAGGAATAACAGGCTCATGCTCTCTCGACAAACAGCAGACAACACTTCCTAAAACTTAAGTCTGGTGACCCTGGCCAATACCTTTCCATGGCTTCCCACTGCTCCTGGGATAAAGACACGAATCCTAAAGATGGTCTGCACGGATCTGGGGGCTCTGGCTCTTGCCTACCTTTTAGCCTTGGACTCTACAATTCTCACTCTCACTCTCTGCCCACAACCACCCAGACTTATTTTCTTATTTCCTGGAGCTGCCAAACCCTCTGGCACTGCAGGGCCCTGGCCACATGCTTTTCTTTACACCCTGAAATGTCACCTCCCCACAGACTTCACAGAGTTAACACCTACGCTTCCTTCAGCTCCAGGATCACTTTCAGAGAATTCTTCCCTACAAAAACTCTTCCCATGCCTTTTGCTGTACATTCCCACAGAACCTTCTTTTTTTCCTTCATAGCACACACTTGAGTTTTAAATTGTCCATTCACCTTTTGGGGGTGGTGCTGTGAAAACTGTGTGACTAAGTGTCCATCTCCCCCACTTTACAGTAAGCCTCCCCAAGTTGCCCTAAAGAGTCACAATGTCTCCTGGCCAACCAGGCTAGATCTAGCTGCCTAAATGTATTAATAGCAAAGAAGGAGTGGGTGTGTCGAGACAGGGGTCAGCCAACCATGGAAGCAAAGGGCAAGGGGTCTGGAGAGGAGAATCCTGGGGAGGAGAACAAGGTCTATGTCTGGTTTTAATCAACACTGGATCCCTCATACACAGATGCTCAATAACTATTTGTTCAATAAATGAATGAGTATGTACTCATTTCCCTTTCCTCTCTGTTCATTCATTCTACAGATCGGCAGCTCCAACTTTCCTCCTTCCTTCCCCTCAGTCTACTCTTTCAAAGGTCACAGTGACCTCCCAATGGAACAATCTAATGGACACATTTCAATCCTTCACTTCTTGGACACACATGTCATGCCTACAATTAATTGATCAGCTGTTCTTCCACCTCCAAACTTTTCTATCACATCATGTTCTCCAAGTTTTGTTCCTAGCTTTTGCATCTCTTCATAGGTTCTCAATACTTTGTCCTTCTCTAGCGGTGTGTTCCAGAGTTCTTCTCGAGGCCCACATCTTCTCTCACAACACCCTCTCTGGTGACCTCATACTCTCTCTGGATTAAAATACTATACTACTGAGGCCCAGATGTGTGGCTCAAGTTCAGACTTGGCTCTAGGAGCAGATGGATTCCCGTATCTTGATCACAAAACCTTTGCGCATCTCTCCAGTCTCACCCTCAGCATGGCCAGCCTTCTCTTTGTTCTTTGTTGCCTCTCCGCTGCCACAGGGCCTTTGCACAGGTAGTTCTCTCTGCCAAATTGAAATCTATACACTCTTCAGACTACAGGCCAGGTGAATATAGGAAAGCCTTCTCTGACTATATCAAATCCTCCCAGCTCCCATAGCACTCTGCCCTTATCTTATCTGATACCTGTCAACACCGCAGCTATACATCATTTCTGGGATGATCTGATTAGCACTTGCCTCCTCTGTTAGCAGTGAGATTGACAAGGGCCCATAAAAATCCTCACACCAAGAACAATGCCTGGACATTGCTGGCACTCAATAAAATATATGTTTTTTATATTAACTCCCGCTTAATGTCTTTATAAGAATTAATACAGAATAATAGTGAATAGCACAAGCTATAAATCAAGTAGATTTGACTTTGCTAGTTTGTTCGTTCGTTTATTCATTCAATAAGAGTTGTTTTTTTTTTTATGAGGGCTTACTACATATTGGATACAATGTAGAATGCTCACCATCAGAGGTGAACAAAAGAGATACAATCCCCACTCTGGAAGATTTGAAGCCTAGGTCTACCACTTACTAACCATGTACAGAGACTAGTAGTCAGCAAACTTCTTCTAGAAAGACCCAGAGAGTTAAGTATTTTCAGCTTAGTGGGCCATGAATTCTGTTGCACTACTCGACCCTCCATCATAGTGTAAAAGCAGCCACGGACCATGTGAAAATGAGTGACCATGGCCGTATTCTAATAAAATTTTACAAAATAGGCAGTGGGCAGAACATTGGCCTGTGGACATTGCTTGCCAACGCCAGGTGTAGACTGATTTCTTAATCTCTATGTTCAATTTTCTTCTACGTAAAATGGATAGAGTATTATGCTTTATTCCTTCTCCTTTTTATCTAGTAAGCTTCCATTCACTTTACCCTTTAATTTTTTTTAACTAATGCTTTCTTATGTCTCCTAAGACTTCTAGAGTCAATTCTTTCCAAATTGATTCCCCCAATTAGTTTGACACCCTCCCTGCCTCCAATCATATTCCTCTAAAACTGATAGATCTCCCACCTCCACCAGCTCCCAGAGATATCCACCTGACCATTCCTGTCCTCCTCTAAAATGAAAATAAATGAACAAACACATGGAAACAACGACACACGTCACCAGCAGCTACCCAACACCCGCTACATTGGATCCAAGCTCCTCAGGGTCACGTACAGGCCGTTTATCACCTGGCTGCTGCTCACACGACCAGCGTCACCTCCCAACACTCCCTCGGTCTCACCTTCTACTATCTTGCGTTTCACTGCTTCACACCAGAATCTAGAATGTGCACTGTGGGTTCCTTCCTCTCCTCACGCCACGCTCCCTTCTCCTAGTCCTTCCGGAATGACCCTACTTGTTCTTCACGGTTCCACTCAACAGGAACCACTCCAGGGATACTTTCCTCACCTACTGAGGCAGAACTACAGTCCCTCTATGTGCCCACAGCACCACCCCGCAAGGCAGCCCGACTGCCTTCATCGCTGGAGAAGGAAACACTGCAGCGCTCGAAGGCTTTAAGGGCACTAGCTAATATTTGTGCAGTGCTTTCCTACTTGTCCTTCAAGACTCCAGGCAAAGGCAACCACCTCAGTGGCTGTGCTGTGTACTTCACATACATTAATTCATTAGATTATCACAACTCTGAAGTGGATTCAGGTGTTTCTGCTCTAACTCCATTTATACTGTCCTGAGAAAATGTCCCGTTCTGCAGAATCACACACTATGTATAACAAGGCATACAGGAAAAGAGAAGGTTAGGGGCAACCCCTCTAGACCTCTGGATCTTTGTAACCAGAGCGTGAATAACAACTATCAGTATATTCTAATTCAACACCAGCTTGTTAAATTTCTACTGGCATTTGCAGCCAGCCTCACAGTTTTCAACCCTTAGTCTCCTGCTTCCACCCTTCAAAAGGTAGATCTTGTATGGTAAGTGCTTCTAATGTAGATCATTTCTTTAAAAGTTAAAATCTGATCCTGGATATAGCCTTCATTGTGAGTGCATTGTGTTAATTCAGAGAGAAACGTCTCTACAGCTCTTCCTCTGCACTCAAATCTTCTGCAGAAGCGGAGCACAATGGAAAGGCAAGCAGTTCTTGAAGCCTAGATGCCATTAAACCTGCAGGAGGGGTGGATGCTTTGTAGATATTTGGCTTATTGTAAAGTCTTCATCTATGGCTAAGGATTTCTCTTTAAATATCATAAATCTTGCCCTTCATTGCCTCAAACGTTTACATGCTGTGGAAAAGGAACAAAAGAGGGGCTTCCCTGGTGGCGCAGTGGTTGAGAGTCTGCCTGCCGATGCAGAGGACACGGGTTTGTGCCCCGGTCCGGGAAGATCCCACGTGCCGCAGAGCGGTTGGGCCCGTGAGCCATGGCCGCTGAGCCTGTGCGTCCGGAGCCTGTGCTCCGCAACGGGAGAGGCCACAACAGTGAGAGGCCCGTGTACCACAAAACAAAACAAAACAAAACAAAAGGGAACAAAAGGAATTCCACGTTACAGCATGAGTTCTTTATTTGCCATTAAGATTGAAAGTGTTCACATTAAAGAAACACACTACACCAGAATAAGATGTACTGATACTATATCCATTTTATAGATGAGGAAACTAAGGTTTAGACTAGAGACTAAATTACCTGCCCAAGATTACCTAATGACAGAGCTGGGATTCAAAGGCAAGCCGTGTAATTCCAGATTTGTGCGTTTAAGGAAAGAGAGAAGGAAAGAAGAAGGAAGGAAGGAAGGAAAGAAAGGAAGGAAGGGAGGAAGGAAACAAAGGAAGGAGGGAAGGAGGAAGGGAGGGAGGAAAGCAGGAAGCAAAGCAGGGAAGGAGACAGGGAGGGAGATTAACATCTACAAAGGTGTACTCCAAGGTGGGAAAAAAGGAAAAATTGAAGAAAAAGGAAAGCCTTTGAGAGAAAACACGTCGGTTCTCTCTGTCTCGCATTAAAATGAGTATTAGTATGTAAACTAAAGGAAAATTAACAAAAAATATATAGAAGTGAGTCATGTGCTCCTGCCTTCACACTCACTCATCAATCATAAACACCCTTAGCCTCAACCCCTTTTCTTCTTAATAAGGAAAAGAACTAAAAGCTATAGAACATTCTATGACCACAAATTATGTCAGAAATAAATTTTCCTCTTAGAGATTTAGTAAACCTGAGAATTAAATATTTAATATGGATTTTAAGATGTCTGTATAAAAAACTCATGGCAGTTTGGTCAACTTCCTCATCATCTATTCCTAATAAGTCTGTGCTCAGTCTCTGCTTAAAAGGTCTTCAGTAAAGTCTCAGAGATGCAATAAGTGATAGCCAGTATTATTATTATCATCAAAACACACAAAGACAAAATAATAAAACAACTAAATAACAATAAAAAAGGTTTTCCAAACTACCTTTTGCCACCCTCGAGGAGAAACTTAAACTACCGTGGAAATCTAAGCAATATATATGCTGGATGCTCCTTATCATGACAACTGTTCTGTGTATCTAATATTGAAAACAATCCTAACATTTCTATCAAGGGCTTCTAAAGTCCTTTGTCCTCTTTATCTTATCATGAATGAAATTTTAGTAATCGGTAGGTGGTCACCTCTCAAGGAAAAAGTAGAGACGGTTTACTAAATGTCAGTTAGGCGGGAACTCTGAGACCAGCTAGTCAGATGGGGAAACGGGGGCCCAGAAAGGCAACTTCTCCAAGGTCATACTACGGGTCCATGCCTGGGCATGGATACGATGCATGGATGCTTGATTTCAGGGCTGTAGTATCAACTGTTAAGTAGTGAACGTTGAAGGGATGTTGAAGTAGTGATAGGTTGAAGGGAATGGCCTTTTGTCTTATCTCAAGATAGTACATATCACGGAAATAAGATAAATGGTTTAATAGAAAAAATAAGGTCAGCAAGTAGTTACTAGTGAGTACAGAATACTCAAGGTGACACGTTTCTGAAATGTAAAAACTAAAAAAAGATCAAAATTTCATATAATTTACAAGCAATAGGAGCTGGGCAGTAGGATCTTACACTAGAAAAAAAAAAAAAGGGCAGATCACGTAAAGAAGTCAGGTAATCCCAGAGCATATGAGTCAAAGTACTTGCAGACTATATAAAAATAATTATATAGGGGCTTCCCTGGTGGCGCAGTGGTTGAGAGTCCGCCTGCCGATGCAGGGGACACGGGTTCGTGCCCCGGTCCGGGAGGATCCCACATGCCGCAGAGCGGCTGGGCCTGTGAGCCATGGCCGCTGAGCCTGCGCATCCGGAGCCTGTGCTCTGCAACGGGAGAGGCCACAGCACTGAGAGGCCCGCGTACCGCAAAAAAAAAAATAATAATAAAAAAAAATTATGCCATTTGGTTAGCGATGAAAACTTTCTGAACATAGATAATGATCCCCATCACTTGACTGGCTCTACAAAGTGGGCCCTGGGGCTCGGAGATGAGAGGCTGTGATTAAATGCACTTTGAATCTCTAATTGCCTAAAAATAATAATGCTTACAAAAGTGAACAGCTAATAAAATTGTATATGGTCACTTGTTTTCAACCAGAGTTCCAGATCCAAAATTGTTGACTTCCCAACCTCTAAGGTAAGGTTTAATTTCAGAATCAGAGTATTCTGACAGCCTCTGACACCTATTAATGTTTCTTGAAAATTAGCCCCAATTTTTACCATTTTCCTCAGAGTTTTCTATAGGTAGGGATTTAATTGTTGCCTAATTTGGCTGTACATCATCAAAACAAATTCTAAGAATTTTAAGTAATGGGTATAATTTGGGGAGAAGTTAAAAACCGTGGCCAAGCATCACACTCTCCAGCTCCAAAAAAAAAAAGTCACTGTTAAGGGAAACTGCATAGTCAGGTGATTTTTAAGAATAAAAATTCCTTGCTGCTGAAATGTAACTTAATAGTTATTGGTTAAATGAATCTTTACATTTTCCATACACATCTAGAGAAATTAATTCTGGATTGTATGTAGAATCAAATTCCCTCACCTTTTGCCAAAACATTAACGTTTTGATCATTTCTCAAGAACCCATCGTGTGGTTCAATCATCATGGACTTGGTGTGTGACTCTGGTTGAAATGCTGATGGCAGTGATCAACATTGATAAGTATTGTGCTAGACACAGTGCTAAGTGCTTTGCAAGCATCATGTCACTTATTTCTCATAGTAACCCTTTGAGCTAGGGACTTTCATTATCCTTGTCATGCAGACAAGGGCACTGAGGTTCAGAAAGGATTTGGGCACTGCGCATCTTACTCTAGAGCTTATGCCCTTAAACATGTATGCTGCAACCAGAGGGCAGGTGTGACACATAATCAGACACCTAGGGGCAAGAGTTTTTTGAATGAATTTTAATTGAAAAGTGGAAACCCTAACAAAAAGCAAAGTAGGTCTAGGAAACAAGGTTCATGATCAGTGCAGAAGTTCACAAGAGGCATCTTTTGAGTTATTTCTGATTTTCCTCTCTTACCAGGAGGGAGGTAAGAAGATAATCCATGTCTTCTGGTGGAAGAAAAGGGCACTTCATGGCTCCTATGTGAGCCATGCCTCTTCTAAGGCTGTACTTGGGTCCGCATGCTGGGTGTGCAAATTAAGGACTCCAGCATCAAAAAGAGTTGGTCTTGCCGTAGAGCTTCCAAAAATGAACATTTGTTTTATTCCAACCCGGGGGCAAGCTGGCCTCATGCACTGGATATACTGCCTTCTAGCAGAAAACTAATAATGAAAAAGAAAAAGAAAGAAAAACACTTTCTGTTGATGTCAATGCTCCAGTGTAAAAGGCCAAGCCAAGACTATGGCCACTTCATTTAAGACCTTTGATGTCAGAGACTGACCATCAAGGGTCTGCTGCTTGCAAAATGATAGATGTTAGGGTCCCTGGGACTCTGAAAAGGGCATTCTGTATTACCATTAACTAAATCCAATTTGAAAAAGAGGAAAATAGATTCTAGAAGTAGAACTGAAATAACACTTGATAGTTTAAGAAAAAGTTTCCTAAAAAGAAGTAGCTCTTAACCTTCTTTATAAGTCAAATATTTCCAGGCCCTGTTTGATTAGGATTTGTGCTTTTAGTTTTTGTTGATTAAGAAAATGTGTAAAGATAAGGAATAAAATGAAATATATGGCCTTGGTATTAATTTGTACTTTGTTCATTGCAACAGCATCAACATTTATTTGAAAAAGAGATATATATGTAAGCCAGGTGGATATTTAATTTATAAAAGTTTGCGGACAAATGGATTCATTGATCCCTCAGAGTTCCTACAAAGGCACAGTGGTTTCTGTGACTTAAAGTGGGAACTACTGTGTAAGTTTAGTTTCTTATTATTGTTTTATCCCCAACTCATCTCCCCAAGATTTGGCAGGATTAATCTATTTTTATCAACTTTGCATAAGCATCTGCATATAACGGGATGTACCAAAAGACTCTAAAGAGCTATTGGATATTTTGCAACTTCCACTGATCAATTTTACCTGAAAGCAACATTTCCTTTGCTTGCCTTCCTCATCGCCTCTCTCCTCAAACAAAGTGCCTACCAATTGTACCACTGTTGGAGATTTCCATAACTCTTTATATGTTTACTTTAGGTCTAAGAGGTTGACCTTATTTGCACTAGCATTTCCCAATTTTACTTATGTTTCTTACAAATTAACTTCCAGGTTTCTACAACACTGATTCTCCAACATGAGCCTGCATTAGAATCTTCCAGAGGGCTGGCTAGAACAAATTAATGGGCTCCAACCCCAGGGTTTCTGGCTCAGTAGGTTTGAGGTGAACCCAGGGAATTTGCATTTGTAAAGAGCTCCCAGGTAATGCAGGGGCTGCAGGCCCCAGACCACAGTTTGAGAACCACTGAGCTACAGAAAACTTTCCCAGAAACACCTTTTGGAGTTAAGTTATACACACCGAGGCTTCAGGTCAAGCTGAATGAGGATTTTACATCACGTCAGTGGTCCTAAGTGTCAGTATAAATGAGCACAATGTCTCATACTCTTAACGTTGTATTATGAATTCTAGCAATGTTATGCCAATTAATGAGTTGAAAACATTCTTTAGGTATATGATTGTAATATAAATTTGGAAAGCTACTGGGAAAATTGAAATCAAGTTTACAACGGTGTGCTTATTTATTAACTTATATTATTTTTAAGATGATAATAAAATAAGTAATAAACATCGAGAAAGTATGTAACTCCAAACTCAGGAAATCATAAAACCTAACAATAGAAAGATTTTTCTTTCTGGAACTTATGGCATGGTTAATATTTTTACTCCCTTGCTTTTCTCGCTTGTTGTAACTGAACAAAAATGCAACTCTATAGGCTCTTAGTGTTTATATGAAGAACACATTAAATCTTTCAAACATAGTTTACTGATTCTAGTATAATCAACTCATTGTTTGCATTAAGAATGACAAGGTATCTAATAAAATATAAATGTCATTTTAGGTGTACTATTTCTGGTTTAATAAATGGTCAAAAACTAGTATAAAACAGAAAACTTGGGTGCCTGGTAAATTATCAGTTGTGCTGAAAATTCCTAAAAATGTACTGCAAGTTAACTGAGGGAAGAAATTGCCTTAGCAACATTAGCACAAATAAAAATTATATATAAAACTCCTTTAAAAAAGTAGGTTTCAATGTCCAACATGTTCGTTCAGCTACTACTGAATACACATTTAAAGAAGAACTAGGATTAACTGATCTCCTTTTCCTTCAATGTCTTTTCTGCACCACGAACATTGATGAGATGCTTATATGTTCCTGAGGCTTTAGTCATCTTTAACACGCTGCACAGGTGCTATTTAAGTGTGATATGTGTAGGTCTGAGAAGCAACTGGATTGAGAGTATGAGTAAGATGTGTGACTAACGAGTTAAGAGCTGTCACTGCTCAGGCCTGAATGGAAGTCTGTTGGCAGAGGTGGGTCCAAATGCCACATTACCAAGGGTGACTCTGCTGTGCTCTCCTGGGAAAGGGTGTTTTGACAGGAAATATTAACCATACATAAGATATGTCAACTAACCTGGGCTCCAAAGGGTTGTGACAAAGAAAATAATGACTAAAAACTTTTGGGTCTTCTTTGGTGGGGAGGAAGGCAGTAGGAAAGCAGTCGTGTTGGGTAGGTGTAATGGCAGCAAATGAAGATGGGAATTTGGATTTGATAACAATAATTACTATATTTATTTATATTTTTCATTATTAACATAATTACTATATTTACTTATATTTTTAATGATTAATATTCATATTTTTCATTATTAACAACAACAAAGCAGAATCCTTTACTGAGCACTTTCCATCAACCCAGCATTGTGCTAAATGCTTTTGATCTGTGCTAATATAGAGGCCACAGGCTACATGTGCTACTGAGCCCTGGAAATGCGGCCAGTGTGACTGAGGAAATGATATTCTTACTTCATTTAAACTTGAATTTAAAGACTTATACTCAACTTAGTTATTGGAAATCTTTTAAATGTGTTTGAAACAATCTGATAGGTAGATATGAATCTACCTTTTCAACTGTAAATCTCATAATATCTAAACTCAGATTGAGTAATTCAACGAAAATTTAGAATCTAAATGGAGATGTTCCTATAGGTGTAAAATACATACCTGAGTCTGAAGACTTAGTATGAAAGACTTAATATGGAAAAAACAGAGAATGCAAAAACTTGGTAATTCTTGCATTGATTACATATTGAAATGACATTTTGGATATACTGAATTAAATAAAATACATTGTTAAAACTGATTTCGCCTGTTTCTTTTTACTGTTTTTAATGTGACTGACTAGAAAATTTAAATTTAGATATGTGGCTCACATTCTATTTCTATTGGATAGTGCTGCTTTACATGAATTATCTCATTTAACCCTCACAAAAATTCTCCAGGCCAGACACTATTACCTCCATTTCACAGATGAGGACACTGAGAACCAGAAAGAACAGGAAATGTGCCTAAGGTCACCCAGTTAAGTATTGGAGACTATCTGCTTCATACGCTCCAATTCTGAGTCATCTAATCTAATCCCAGGTTTTTCAACAAGGATGCTGATTATGGTTGCATCTCAAAGCATAATGAAGCACATCAGTTGGCATTAAGGGGAATTTGGCATCCAAAGAATAATTTAGTGCAGTGTTTGGATACCAAGGCTACAAGGCTGAAGTCATAAGGTTCTGTACTTCTCATAAATTCAATCTTTTAAGATTAACCTGGCTGTCATTAATATCACCAAACACTTAATGCAGGAGGACCAAAGGCCATCACGACAGCCTGTCTTACCAGACGAAGGATTCAAATTAAATTCCATCAAGTCACACTGAGTCAATACACTTTGACAAGCACCTCACATCCAAAACCTCCAAGAGCCTGGAATTTTTTTTTTCTAATTTGCTCCCCCTTTTTCTTCACCAAGAGACAAAAGAAAGCCCAAGAAAATGCTGAATGGGGTAAAAGAAAATGCAACAAAGTTAATAGGGGACTATAGATGCCCTTCAGAATTTGTAAAAACGCAAAAACAAGAGGGCGCGTTTCCATCACTGCACAATATTGCTTTTGTTTAAGAGCCAAGTCTCAGTCTTGAAACGTGTTGGTAATAAATCAGCAGGAATTATTTTAAATCAACCGGTTTTATGAAATAAGCCAAGAGTTGAAAGAGGCAGGACTAATTACCAACATTCCTTGATGAATTACTTAGCGGCGTGTGCTAAGTCAATGTGCGTCTACGTCTTGATCCCCAATTTTATCCCGTACTTATTTCCCAGGAGGTAAAAAGAACATGTGGCTAATTAAGGCACCGATTTCCACAGCCAGAAGTACTCAAGGTAAGATTCCTTTTGAAAAAAAGAAAAGGTTCTTTGCCTGGTACTTATTAATCTAATTTTTACTACTTCACTAGAAAAACAGAGCTAATCTTGTCACCTTTAGGCAGTCTGAACTACCATGCAGTGTTCTGAAAAAATGTTACATATTTGTAATTTAGCCAATAAGAATTTCTTAAGCCTTTCCTAACCAGCAGGAATGTCTCTGGTTTGTCACTTCTAATTAAGTCTCAACAAAATTTCTAGCTCCTAAATTTTAATTATACAAAACTCAGGGCCAACAGGGGAGATTACAACAAAGCTATGCCTGGTGGTAAGGTAGTAGAAATCTGAATTTTGCTTTTCACATTGGGCCTCTTAACAACTTTTAAAAGTTATTCACATAAGAACCTACTGTACAAAAAAAATAATAAAATTCAAAAAAAAAAGTTATTCATAACCTGGTGATTCAAATCCTTTTATTCATTTTTAATTTTCAGGACCCCTACACCTTGCTATGTTTCCTTTAAGGAAGACCATTAGACTTACATAATGTGCACACATCTAGTAAACTCACCTGATGGAAGAGTTCGGCTGCTCAAAAGAGTTACAGGTGAAAAAAACTTTGCTAAGACTCCTAATAAAATGCATTAAGAGATGCCCATTTAATTATATGAAAAATGTATGCATATGCTCTCCTGGTTAAAAAAATAAAATAAAGCCTTTGACCACCACCATCTCGAATCTCCAAACCCATTCCAGAGGTAATGAGTAAGAACAGTTTGGTATAGATTCATCTAGGTCCTTTTCTAGAATATTGTCTAGTTTTTAAAACAGTGATTACAACAGTTCTTTTTCTAGGACCATTATCTACTTTAATAACCTCCTATTTTATCTGCTCCAATTTTGATTCATCTCATTTTTACAAAGCTATAAATTAATAGGCAAAAACATCTAACTTTATAAACGAGGTCTGAAAGACTACTGTATTGTTGGGAGCTAAATTTTCCTTAAAGTTTAGACTGATGCTCAAAGAAGTCAATAACAAGAGACATATTCAGGGCAGGAGCCAATATACTAGTACTGATTGCAGCTCTAACCTTGTGCAAAGCCACTGTACTACTTTACATATTTTTAAACACAGATCCCACCCACTTATTTTAGTAGGGCAATGTTAAAATTAGATTTTGCTTACACATGTCCACAATCTCTATTGTTCAAGAGCATACCTACAGAAGGTGGTCTTTCAAATCTAAGTTCTTCTTTTAATTGTTGGGATTATGTAGGTAACATTGTGAAGAAGATTCATGACCTTTTCATACAGTAATATAAGATTTATGACAGCTGACATTATTAACTTAGAAGCAAAGAGAAAAAGAACCAGAACTGAAGTCCCAGCTTTAACTGCTAAAATACAGCAAAAGTTATAATACATACTGCAGTGGGGCAGGGGAAGAAAAACTCTAATACAACCATAATCTCAGGAGAAAATTCATATTAAAAAATATGTGCTAAGTCTACCAAAATGAGTATTTTAAAAATCATTTACAACAATACGAATGTATTATTGAAATGTACAGAACTATAAAGCATATGAATTGTAATAGCCTAGGTCAATAGGATTTCTAGAACATAAGTCATCTTGAGTTATGATTTTTGGATGTTGTTACAGGAACTTTCACTGTAGTGCTTTTTGACCAATAATGATGACTATAACTAAACCATAATTACCATAGTGGTCAATGTGGCTAGGCGGTCTTTTTATACAGTAAGAACGCATCCAGGTTTTCCATCTGGCATATCGTGGAGACTCAGGGATACACTTTAATTATTCAATATGGATGGCCCCTTACTAATTTCAAATGCTTAAGATCAAGTATCCTTCCATTAAGCCTGTGAGACTCCTCTGTAGTTTCTCTTCAACCTCCCACTTTGCTCTACCATAGTCTGTTACTGGTGATTTTTTAAGAAACGTTTAGAGGCTATCCTTGAGCTATGTAGAGGAAGCAGGGTATGTGGTTATAAGTAAATAAAGTAGGCTGAGGGGTCTAACTGTGTGACTTCAGTGACTTATCTCTCTCTGTGCATCAGTTTCCTCCTGTGGAAGATCAGGCTTATCATACTTATCTCACAGGGCTTCTAGAGGGATACATAAGACAAAAGATATGAAGGGTTCAGCTTACAACCTAACACAGCCAGTAATTAATGTCTGTGCAGTCATCACCTGTCCTCCTCAAAGTTGCTTTAGGTAGTACCACAGTTATACCAGTAATTCCTATAAAAATTTTAAGCTATGGTCTGAAGATCTGTAATAAACATTTGCTACAGGTCCCAGGTTACCATGTCGGCTGAGAAACTAAACACTGCTACTTCTGCCTCCTAAAGTTTCTCAGGTCATTCACTGTAGGAGAGGAACTACCACCAATGGTTACGAAACTGGGGCCACGGAGTCCAACTGAGTGAGTTCAAATCCTGACTGTACCACTTGCTTCATCAACTTCTAATGAGCTACTTGACCCCTTCGCCTCAGTTCCCACATCTGTGAAATGGGGACATTAGTAATAACTGCCCAGTGGTGGACATGCCAACCATGACTACTATTCTAACAGTTTTCCAGGAGGTACAGACTAGCTGGAAGGCAGGTGGCACATCTGTAAGAGCCTAAGTATTCTCTAAACACAACACAAAGAGAGGAGTTAAGAAAGATTCAGCATAGAAACAGGAATGTTTCTCAAGTCTTTTTTTTTCCCATCATCACCTCCCCTAAGCAGCCTCTTTAGACCTTTTTTTTTCCCCCTAACTACCTCTCCCCTCATCCCCAACCACAGGAAATTGTAACAGGTACATATACTATATATCTGCTTTTGTACTATGGCCCTTTAGAGGATCACAAACCATTATAACATCTTAGATTTTTTTTGGCCTTCAAGAGCCAATTTTTGTACCCCTGGGGGACAATAACCCCTGTTAAGAATGCATGTGCTATAGGTCACATGCATTCTTCAATGTGATGTTCTTTTCATCACACTGGAAAGAAATTACCATTCAAAGCCAGATAAAAACAGAGGCTCACTCCAATTTTCAGTCCTCACTCCTAGGCCCCAGACCTTAGTACTCTCCTTAACATGCTACCCTGACCTCCAGTTATAGGATTATGAGAACTGTGTAAATGAGAAGAGACTGCGCCTATCAGTATGGCTTCTTTTAACAACAGAAAAGGAGGAGATGAGCACCTGCTCTTCATGTAAACCCATCAAGGTGACTTCAGTGATGGCAAAGTAGCTCTTTGAGAAGATAATAAAGATCCTCGTCCCTAAAGAGAATGTGACCCTCCTAAACCTGCATGGCTCAGGTGTCCACTGGGCACAGCAGACCCAATCCACTACCTGAGGAGATCACACCACCTCGATTCTATGGTACCCCTTGGCCACATAAAAATGGCCATGTGCTCATAGTGGGAGAAATCATTTCCAGTTTGTGTGCCAATATTAACAAGTGAACATGGAATTACAGCTGATGTTTCAATGTTTCCAGGAAAATGGAATTAATTCATAGGCTTAGCTATGTCAAGGTTGACTATTTTGTTTTAGATAGTTGCTCCCCACAGGGCTGCTCTCTCAAGTGGACCAGGCCTAAAAATCTAAGCAAAGATGACTTTCTTCAGCCAGCATTTCATTACTTGTCCCTAGTTACTAAAAGCAGTGCAGAAAGAAAAAGACGTCTGAAATTAATCAATGCACATTTACTGAGATGCGTGCCCTACTTAGCCTGGGTTAAGTTAGAGTTAGATTTCACCAATGTAAGCCAACTCTATGGAGTACTTTCTTGTGACAGCCCTGAGATGACTAACCCCTTACCCATGGAGGTATGCATTCCCATTTGCACGGGAAGCAAATGGGCTACCGGTTGCTGCCCAGGCAAACTGGCGCACACTTGTAGCACCAGAATGATCTAAGTGTTTCCAATACACAGGGTAAGAAGTTCCCATTCTGCCTAAGGAGCAGGGAGTTTAAAGCAATATTTTCAGAAGTACAGACAACCCGGAAAGAGAAGAAACTATTTCTTTCATGGCATTTGAAAAGGTGAACAAAGAAAGATAGGGTTTACGTCCACCTGATCTAAACTGCCTAATACGTTTCTTCAGACCTAGCTCCCACAAAAGGGAACTGTAAGTTGGAAAGCAGCAGATGTCAGGAAGGCTGCACCCTAAACTGTTAACAACAGCTTCCCTCCTAGGAGCTCGAGAAAGGGAAGAGGCAGAGGAAGGGAGGAAGAGTGTCCTGCTGGATTCTCCCTCCACACTGCTTAAATCAGTCCCAAGTTAACAAGTATTGTCTATAATTTTTATTTTATTTTTTTAACTGGAGTATAGATGATTTACAATGTGTTAGTTTCAGGTGTACAGCAAAGTGAATCAGTTATACATATATCCACTCTTTTTTAGATTATTTTCCCGTATAGGTCATTACAGAGTATTGAGTGGAGTTCCAATAAAAATAAGTTTTAAAGGGAAAGAAAATTACCTTATATGTGACACTGAACACATCAAAGTAATACGACCGAGAGATTCAAAGACCCTATAGGGAAACAAGGTCTCTAGGAAGATGAAAAGATGTTTGTGGAACATGGAAATTGAATCCCTTTGTCCCCAAGAGAAGATGTTCCCTTGTAAACACTGTGTTTGATTCAAAAACAAAAGGACACCGAAGTTTATAAACAATTCTGAAATCAAAGCTCACTGAATGTTTGTGTAAGTCACACTGACTGGTAACAAAAATATATGATGGCCCACGGACTATGGGATTAGAAGAATACTCAGATGTCCTTTCTTATGGGGTCAGCACCTGAAGCAAGGTTCCCTAACTAAGGGGACCAAGGCAAGCCGATCTGAGACATGCTGCATCTGTTCTTGCTTCTTTTGGCCAATGTGATGTTATCAAGGTTCTGTATTCCTGCCTAAACCAGGAAGAAAATCAAATGCATAATGGGGTGTGGGAGCCATCCCGTCTTCTAATTTGTAACTTACCAACTCACCTGTAGCTTCACGCACCTTCTTCCTATTTCTGTATTATACCTAAAGCATAACCTACACCTTGACAATTCAACATCAGGTAGATTTCATAAATTACAGAGAAAGGCCAGCAATTCAATCACCCACCCTTTCCCTCATCAGTGAAATCTCATGGAATGTTGGTTGTCGGACATGGTGACAAGAAAACAGGACATCCAACCATCCTGACTTGTTAGAATCACCATCTAAATGGGATGCCACACCATGAGACAACCACCAAATAAATGCCAACGTAAATTTAGTTTACAATATAGAGGGCCCTGGCAAAATGTGTTTCGGTATCTGATGAACAGCAAGCATCCTTTCTCACTCTGCACTAATCTGCCTAATTCCTTGGATTACCTGAGATGATTTGGAAAAAAGGAAAAATTTAAAAATAAATTCCTTCAAACTACTTAAAAGAAAATATCCTAAAATTACCAAAAATACATAATTTTTTCTTTTAAATTCATTTAACCTTTCTCCTCAGGAGAAAGAAAAGTTCAATATACAATTTACTCCAGAGAAAACACCTTGCCTTTAAATTTTTAAATTCCAAGGCGAAGAAAGGAAGGAAGGCATGTAGAGAGGGAAATCCTTTGCAATTTCCTATATATTTCTAAACAAAGAAATGTTTTCAAACTATACACTAAGGTTTTCAAGGTATACACTGTCAGAGTCCATGCAGGGGGAGGAATTCTGATGAACCTGCCAGTCCAAGATTAGAGCAACCAGGTGTTTCTATAATCAATCAGAGCTGGAGAGGTGAGACCGTGAAAATGCATGCTTTATGGCTGTGCGGACAAAAATGCAGTGGTTACTATGTGGTGCTTCTTCAGCCACGAGACCTCACATGTGTCCACAAGGCCTTTCCCTGGTTCCTCTGCTTTTGTCTGAAAGAAGCTATAGATCAAATTGCAAACCTCAGGCTTGCAAGTCAAAAACCCACCTGTGGAAGAAACCGCTTCCATTAATGGTTCTTAATGACATACTTTGTTCATTTGCAGTTTAACATACAGAGTCTGTTCACTACTGTGGAAAATGCATCATGCACTCCAGGAACTGGTTCATTAATGACAAAGAAGCATCCTTAAATTACAATACCCAATTGAATAGGGCTGTTATTAAGAAACCTAAAGGATATCTCCAATATGTAAAGGCTGTTATTAAGAAACCTAAAGGATATCTCCAATATGTAAATACGATTAATCATTCCATGTCGCCTAACATAAAAATCAATAGTATGAATAAAGCCATAAATCAATTAAATCAATGTAGAAACCAGAGGCTAATCCTGCAAAGCTTCATGAATTTATAGGCTGAACGACGACCATGTGAGGAATGAGTAATGCGAATTTCCAATCCCTATGAATTCCAAAGATTAGTCCTAAATTTACTAGAAGCTGTCAACAATTTAAAACATGTTTTATAAAGCTTCATATTTTAAGCATAACTCTACAAAAGAAAAGGGATTAACCAGAAAACACTAATTTAGCTTTTCAAAATCAGTCATTCAACCCACTGGCAGCAAAATGTTGGTAACATGAGTTTGTGTGTGTGATTTTCTATCAAGTTCTTGCAAACCAGTGGGAGAAGGAGAGATTTGCCCAGGACTCTCCAGCACACGCTAGCATGTCTGACTGTACACAGCTACCTCCACTGAGAAGCAGGTATGTTCTATTTCAGCAATTTAAATCTTTAAAAATTAAATGATGAATTTACTCAGACTATACTATTAGAAAGGATATTTATTCAAAATAATCTGTATCATCATGTATAAATTAGTACACTCAGTGTTACGCCTTGAAAATGTATATTCATAGAAAAATGGGCCAAGATTAAGCAAATTAGCTGTTTTTCTATTAACCATTTACTTCATAATAATATGCTTACGATTTAAAAACTATAAAAGAGAAAAGAAAAAAACATTTCTCTCACTTACCTTTCCGTAATAAATAATTCATAATATTTTCATACATAAAACTTTTGAAAATATGCAAAATATTTTCATAAAGTACTAAGTATTTTAAGTATTTGAAGTAATCATTTATGATACTCTCCTTTAAACTGTAATTTGAAGCTCTTAGAATGCCATCTTACACGAAATCATATATTTTTATTTGATCTTCCACCTACCTAAGGATACTAAAATCTGTCTAAATAGCTACCAAACCTATCCGCATTGCTATGCCTACACTTCTTTCTTTTCATTTATATGACACACTTCACTACTTTATATAAATGAAGTATAAAAATGCACAAGTTAAATAGAGATTAAACTAATTCAGTATGAAATATAAATTTACCACTTGTTCATTTTTATTTAGATTAGGTCTCCCAGTTCTAACAATTTATTCATGCTTTAACTTAGGACATATTTCTGGCATAACTAAATTGAGGGTTGCAGCTAAGGCCAGTGTTACCAGGACATAGTAACATATAAGGAAACACGGGTATATTATTCAAACCAATTAGTATAGATTTAAATTTTAATCATTTCACATATTCTAAGTAATAAAAACTTTTTAAAACGATGATGTCCCTTTTAAAAATGATATGGAAATGATTTTTCAACATATTTGGGTAATTTCTCTTCCACTGGATATAACTGCCTTAATAGGAATATAGATTTCAGCTAATATATTTTAATATAATATCAAGAATTACCTTTGAATTAGACAAAAACCACTACTAACACAAGTCCGTGTCATCTCTTCCAAAATTTGTCCTTCAGGTTAAAAAAACAGACTATTATAGTAAGTAAAACACACATATTTCTCCACATTTTATTTTATTATTCCTTAATTCATACAAGTTTAAATAATCTAAGGTATAGGCAAAACAATTATGATTCTTGTGAACACCAGACAACTTAAATAAATCTTAGATCTGTAAAAACCTAGTGACTGTCAATTTTCACCCAAGCAGAACAGAAAGATTTAATGTAAAATCTATTTCCAAGAGAAAACCTTGCCTTTACTTGGGCGGGGAGGGGGGAGAGGGTATGCATAAAATACCTATTAATTGTGGCAATACCCAGAACTTCAATCACATTAGAGTAAAATTTTATGCTAAACCATTTGGATCTTTTCCACCCTAACAGAATTTTAATTGGTTTCTCTATGCAAGAGTTTCAGTACTTCATCACTACGTTTTAAGAGTCTCTGCAAATAAGAAAACAACTGACTTAAAATTTGTTTTTAAAGAATCCCTTTCCTACTTCCTGGTAAGAATCACAGATTGCTTCCCAATGAAAACACAGCATCCTCTCTATTTGCTTTCACAGTAAACTTTAAATAGTGGGAGATGTCCTTTTTCTGAGCACAGAAATGAATACAATGCCCAACAATCAATCACCGGCGGGTGAAGTTCACATTGTTTAATAAACAGTAATACTTGGGACACTTCCGAATGAAATACTTAGGTGATGGGGTTAAAAATATTAAAAAATAAGGAAGCCCTGTTACTTTTCTTTTAACTTTATTTGCATCAGTCACATTTAAGAGTTGGAATGTTTATCTTTTTTTTCTGTTTTTATTATTTTATTTTTCAATACTCGTTTTAAAACAAACATTTGACGTTAACATAAACATCTAAATAATGTGCTATATCTTTCTAAATTTAAATAATAAAAAATATGTACTGCCAATTTGACTTAAGACACATTTTTCTTCATTAGTAAGATTGCTCAATTTGCTTTTTTCCTCAAATTTTAATTTTTTAAATAGCACTCTGTTGAAATGATAATGAAAAATTCAATCTAACCTAATTTCTTTTTTTTTTTTAACATCCTGGAATGTATCTTTAAACAAGGAGTAACTCCCAATGTGATGTGGAGGACCCATGTGTGAGATGGAATTCTATTCTTAGACTCCTTACAATTTCCCGTGGTAATTAGGAAGCTATATGTCCCCAGTAGAATGATGCTAACAAGCTCCTGCAGTTTCTACTCTAGCAAGAAATCAAAGGGACCCAAAACAGACAACTCACTTCAGTTAAAGGATTATGCAGTCTGGTTATTAAAGCGTAGAAAGCGTTTCTACTGTTTTATATCTGAAGAGACTTTCTAAAAGAATCAGATTCTACAGCCAAGATTATTTACTCAAGAAAGAAGAAAACTAAAGGATGGCCATGGAACGTATTTAGGGAAAAAATATATAAAAGCTATTAGAAGAAGCTCATTTCAGATAACTTGTACATTTTGAAACTTTCCCCAAGAAAGATGGGAAGATAACATAACAAACCTCTATTGCTCCTTGTAATTTCTCATGAAACATCAACACTCTTCCCCCATTTAGTGAGGGTTACTATTAAATTTACAGTTAGTTGGCATCCTTCTTTGGAAATGCAAAGCCACGTAGAAATCAATGGAGTTGACATTTATGAATATGATTCACATGGGTCAATATAACCAAATACACGATGAGATAAATAAAACACCTAGAAAATGGAAAATGTTGAAGAAGAAGAAGGCTTGGCCCAACCAACAAGAGTGACACTCACGTACCTTAAGGACTTCCATTGGCACCTGGGTGGCAGAGGGGAGGGTGGTGGGCACACTGACGTTTATGGCTGGTGTCTGACTCACGGGCACTCTCTGTTGCATGAACTGGGCCGCCTGCAGCTTCTGCTGCTGCTCCCTGCGTTCCTGTTCCTGCATCTGCTCACGCATGAGTTGCTGGCGTAGCAAGATGCGTGATGTCATACTGGAGGAGCTTATTGGAGGCTTGGAGGCCCCAGGATGCTCCTCGGAACTGCTGTGGGAAAACCAAAAAACACAAATTTAGTTCCCTAATGAAACACCTCATTTGCATTTTGGGGTATCCTAAATTGCACCACACTATGAAATGAGCCTGGGCAAATATAATCAGATCGCAGAGCAGTATTGCACCTAATTGAAAATCAAGAGCTGACAGGATTTAAGTCATTAGTAGTTGAATTAAAAGAAGTCAGCTTGATTGCATCCAGGCATTTTTATCATACACTTACTTTTCTGACATTTTATACTGCATACTACTCATCACCACCAAATATAGTGCCACCATATGAAGCGCCAAGAAGAGAGGCGTCTTAATGGCACCCAGATTTCCACATTTAAAAATAAATGGTTTGATTTCCTTTTTTATAGCCAGATCTAACCAAATAACGACTCCTACGTGCTATCTAAATTCCTTGAAGGTATCTGAAATGTTTACTAACACAGAATAGTTTAAAGAAAAGGTGAACTTTGTCATGGGGAAATTTTTCTATGATACAGGGAAGTAAAAATTATTAACGAAAGAAGCATTTGGACCAGAATGTTAACACTGAACTCGACCCCAGTCAGGAAAGAGGGCAGAAGACAAGCTAGTTTGACAACCCAATTCTTCTTTCCCTGGTTTTCTTTATACTGTCTTTTCTTCTGATTCACCTTGGCAAGCCCTATCCTACACACACTTTGTGAGTTCCCCATGAGGCCTACCTCTAATGGCAATGGTACTTATACTACCCAAAACTATTTAAAAAGCTTAAACCCGTGTTGTAAGTCAAAAAGAAAGGACGTCCTGATTTTCCTAAATATGGTTTTCTATTGCTTATCTTGCCAGCTCTATGACATCAGCAAATAATTAAACCTCTCTGCCTTAGTTACCATATCCAAAAAAGAGGAATAACAATAATTTTTTTAATTACCCATTTATTGAAATGGGAGATGTTTTTTAAATGTCTTTTGCATCATTTATACGCTAAAGCCCTACCTCTTAGGGATTTTGTGAGGATTAAATAAAATAATGAATGAAATAAGGCACACAAATCCCTTAATGAGTGCTATGTAGTACTGCCTTAATAAATGTTTGCTGTTGCAATTATTATTATCTAGAAATTTTAATTGTTTCCAGTAATATCATTTTCTTTTTAAAAAAATCCCTATTTAGGGCAAAGAATATAAAATCTTAATTAGCACTGGAAACAGAAAAAGAGTAACATTTGCCAAAATATTCACTCCAAAATTACTCTCCAAAAGAAGTATTTGCACCTTTAAGCTTCCTTCCTTGAGTATAAATCCCAATATTGTCCTTATCTTCTAACAAAGGCAAAATAAAGCCATTAAATCACAGACCAGCCTTATAAACTCCTTAAAGATAGGAACCTTCAAACTCTACAGGTAAAAAAACATGCTAAAGGATGAAGAAATGTTTGCATTTCACCCTCACATAGTTCCAGAAAATTACATAATAAAACTTATACTAGCAGTTAACTCATTACTCAGCACAGAAAACTGGTTCAACAAACTATGATAAGTTAATATAATATAATACTATATATACCCACTAAAAATGGTGTAGAGATATATTTATGGTTGTGAATAAAAACTACACAATATAATAAACTTAGAAAACCCAGCTGCAGTAAAGTATTCAAGGTAGGATTCAACTTAAAAAAATGTTCACTACAAGAATAAGTGCAAAGATAATGCTACCCTGAGCCATTGCCGGTATACATTATCACAAACCTTTAAGAAAACAACAGTATTGGGCTTCTCTGGTGGCGCAGTGGTTAAGAATCTGCCTGCCAATGCAGGGGACACAGGTTCAAGCCCTGGTCCGGGGAAGATCCCACATGCCACAGAACAACTAAGCTGGTGAGCCACAACTACTGAGCCTGCACTCTAGAGCCCGCGAGCCACAAGTACTGAGCCCACGTGCCACAACTACTGAAGCCCGCACACCTAGAGCCCGTGCTCCACAGCAAGAGAAGCCACCACAATGAGAAGCCCGCTCAGCACAACCATGAGTAGCCCCCGCTTGCCACAACTAGAGAAAGCCCGCGTGCAGCAACAAAGACCCAAGGCAGCCAAAAGTAAATTAATTAATCAAAAAAAAGAAAATAACAGTATTATCAATTTGATGCAGAAATTTCATTGATGGATAATTTTCCTGAGAAAAAAATTCAAAATGTGGAAAACCTGACATTAACAAAGCTGTTGACAAATTGCACAATATTGTGAACCACCTAAATTTGTCCCTTAATATGAACATGATTATGTAAATTATGAGGGGAGATGTGGGTCAAAGAATACAAACTTTTAGTTATAAGATGAGTAAGTTCTGGGGATCTAGTGCACAGCACGGTGACTGTAATTAATAATACTGTATTGTACACTTGAAATTTACTAAAAGAGCAGATCTTAAGTGTTCTCACCACAAAAAAGAAAATAAATAGTAACCACGTGAGGTGATAAATGTGTTTCACAAAGCATACATGTAAAAAATCATCGCATTATACACCTTAAATAATTTTGTTAGTTATACCTCGGTAAAGTTGAGGAAACAAATAAAACCATTCAAAAGACTTAAGAATAAAATAGGTTTAAAAAGCAGTAAATTATGATACATAGATTTGATAATATACCTTTTTTTAATCGCACAACTACAAAGTGAGAAATGCATGTCCTAAGAGTAAATTAAAAAGTAGGATCAAAAGTGGATTTACATTCTAATTTAAAATAAGGAGAGAGTGTGTATGTACACAAATACACACATGACTAGCAAGATGATCATAGTTGCCACCGTGGGAGTGGAATTATAGGTAAATTTCTTTCTCTTTACTTTTTCCCCTGCAAACCATAATAAAGCCATAGTATTTTTTCAATGGCAGAATATATGCCACTAATTGAAGAACATGAGGAACATGAACTAATTTACAAGCATGAAGAAATAACTTGAGTGATCAAAGCCACCGTTTGGCTAGAAGACACTGGATCCATCACAGACAGTATTTTGACAATAGGATGGGAAAGTACTGCCTTATATCCAGCACACTTGTTCTCTTGGAAGTCTTCAGAATCCCAGAAGACTTAATCCCTCTTTCCTTTATAGTTTCCTACAGATGTACAAGACTGAACAATGTAAATACTCTGTATTATTTTTATAGCATACATTCATCCACACCATAAAAATACCTAGCCATTCCTCAAAAATACTCCATCCTTAAGTTTCTGCTAAAAGGCCATCAAAAGAAAATGCATTTTCCCACTTTGAGTATGTGTTCAGAGCTCAAATGTACTTTCCTAAACCCAGAAAAGAAGGCTATTTTAAAATAAATAAATAAATAGATGGTCTTACTATTCAAAGCCTGTCAGGTTAAAACATTCCCAGAGAGACTGATCCTTTTGATAAAATCAGGAGCAAACCTTTGTGCCATAGCAAATGCAGCTGTGGAAAAATCGCACTAATTAGCTGCTCAAGACGAGCCATTGGCCGTGATACAGGGGGGAAAATCCTTTCAATTAACAGTAAAGCATTCTTGCGACGTCTTAAGTTAAAGTTACTAGTTATCAACCACACTAAGGCTGCAGACTTTAAAGTCAACTACAGTATCATTTAAAGCATTTACTGAAATAGCCTAACAGGAAAAAAAATACATATTTATATGGTAGACCCCTATAAATAAATTAAAATTCCACAAAAGAAAAGCTAGCAGGGCTCAGCTAATTGACATTTTAATAAATCTTCTCAGAAAAAGGAAAAAGTAGTCACTTCACTACACACACTCCCTGCGGGATATTTCCATGTTAAAGATGACTCTCAGAGTCTCAGCCTTAATCTCGATCTTTTAAACATTGCTTTCTCTTAGAAATAATTGAATGGGCAATTATCACCTTGCTGACAAAAATGAAGATACCTACACTTCAAAGTGTTACCAGGTCAAATGAGCATAATGATTTAAACTCAAAGTCGAGGTTTATGTGACAATATTACAGGTGGCCAAAAGCTTATTTTTAAAATGAGGACCTGATGCTTAAACTACTAATAATAAGCAAGAAGAGTTGTCCCAATGCATTTAATTTTAAAAGCTAACTGAACTCATCCAGGGCCCAATCTGCATTAGATAATCCTAATTCCATCAGTCTGATTCCTTTTAATCAGATTATGTAAAGGTCATTTATTCAACAAATAGTTATTGAGTGTTTCCTCTGTGCCAGGTGCTGGGAACACCTGGTTTCTAATCTCATAGAGTTTAAAGCCAGGGTCACATAATTTTTCTACGATGCCTTAAAATTAAGTCAATTATGTAGATTATCTGGCTCTTATCTAGTTCCACATGGGAAGGTGTACCTCTCACCACGAGAAATCACCCTTTGAAAGCCAAATGAAGAGGAGACAAATGCCTTTACTGGCACTTACCGAATCACTGAAGCCAGACATGCAACCTCCCTGACAAGTGGGAATTGCTCAATGGTGACTCAAGGAGGACGGCCATCAACTGGACGCAAGTTCTAGCTCAGTCACTGCTGAGCAATCTGATCTTCAACGAGCCACTCAATCTCTCTGAGCCTCTCCAAAACCCACCCCCTATATGTACAGCAGTGATTGAGTGAGCTAAGTTAAAGTGCTCAACACAGCGGCTAGAATATGGACACTTACATAAATAGCCATAAATGTGACTCAAGTTCCTACCTCGATGGCTGAATTTACATTTTTAACCTTCAAAGTCAGCCTCTTCTCTGTGATGACAGAGGTATGTGGACATGTGCTCTGAATTATCTGGTATGTTCCTAAATTCAGAGTTAATTCCACTGCCTTGATCAACCACTTAAATGTATCAGAAATTCCATGAAATCCAATACCTTGCCATCCAAACAACACCTGCCTGACCACCCCTCACCTTTAACAGTGATGCCAAAACCCCCTCACCAGACTTTAGGAATCAGTCTTTGGTCTCCATATCATCGTCATCCAAGACATGAATCTGGTTGTCAGTTGAAACTTACCTTTCAGGAGGAAGGAGCTGATACACTTTCCCCTACATTTCCTCTCTTCAATTCCTCAGGCAGAGTACAGCCCTGACACTTACTAACCTGTGGCCATGGCCAAGTCAGTCAATCTCTCTGAGCTTCGGTTTTCCCTTATTTATAGACTGTTTAATATATCTGCCTCTCAGCATTGTTAGGAGGATTAAAATTTGTAATAGATGTAAAAAGCTTAGCACGATAACCAGAACATAGGTCACATAAACTGGAACAGAGCTCAAAAATTAGTAGTAAAATAATATGAAACCATGAACATGCTACTTCTTTTTTGATGCAAGGAGGTGAATTTCCATAAGCCTATATGCAAGTTTGGACCATAGCAGATCTGCCTTTTAAGGTTTAGGCGATCCCTATTTAATTCAGAGAATCTGACAAAGTTTTGCTGGAGTGGAGGGAAGATAATTTACCCTGCAGTTCTCTCACCAGATATAAAGTAAAAATCCTAACATTTTTCTCCAGGAAAAACTAATCTTCTTTATAATCATTCAGGTGATAGAGCTCAAAGCCTAGCATTTGCCTGTACTGGATACAATGTAATTATGTCCAGGAAAGCACAATGGCTAATCACATACACAGTGGAGATGCAGGAAGGCATGATAATTAACCTCATGCACAGGTAAGAAAGCTATACGGAGAACACGTTAAGCTACCAGGGTTTCCAAATGCAAAAGGCTGGCTGCCACAATATCTGCTGTCTAAAGTCAAAATGCCCAGGCTCTATACCTAGAAATTCTGACTTCAGGTTAGCTAAGGCCTAGGAGTCAATGTGTCTACAAAAACTCTGCTCCTGATTTGGATGCCATGCTTAGAAACTAGAACACCTAAGATTACCCATTTGTTTAGTAGAAGCGCTGGGACATGAACCCACATCTTTGATTCTTAGACCAGAACACTTTCTTCCATGTCTGAGGAAACGCACATTCCATTCCCCACCTCCAGCAACCCTCACAAGAGCTCTGAAGAGTCCTTCTGATACTGAACCCAACATGTTGAACGGAATGAAATGGGAAGGACTACTTACTCCTGCCAAACAGGCTATAAAATCAAACAGACAAAAACATTTGTGCAGATACTGCCAATGGATCGTCATGGTTACAACACAACTACTCTATCATAAGGAAAAAATCCACAGGTTGAATCTACAAAAATGTTGTTCTGTCAGCAAAAAGAAATTTTTAAGAGTCTTTAGAAAGTAAGTCCAAGCGCATAAATCACCGAAATAAGAGTCAGTAAATGGACATATCTTTTTAAATGGCAGTCTGGGTATCTAACATTTTAGAATGATCAACACTTCCATTATCTTAACCTTTCCATTCCTTCCAAAGTCATCGCTTTGTAAGCGTAAAGATGGCTTCTTCATCGTGAATGGTGGAAGCAAGTACCAACAAGAAAATACATTGTTACTTGTCTACATGATATATATATGAAATATATGGTATGTCTGATATATGGTATATATGATATATATGATAAATATATATCTCACTTAAAATAGCTGAGAGTATAACTCATGTAAACATGAAAGTACCAGATTTCACAGTTTGGCTTCAAAAATTGAGATCTTGTGCACTTCAGGCATCACCAACCTTGGTTTTAGTGGTCAAGAAAAAAACATGAAAACATGCCAAACATCCAGCTTTTTCTGGTAACATTACCAGCTCAGACAATAAATACTACAGGTTTCTGGCATGGAGGAAATAAAAAGGAAAAAAAAAGGAAATAAAAAGGTACACTTGCAGAGTGTACCTTGTCTTCCTCCTCTTCTTTCCTTCAACAAATATTTGAATGCTTTGGCAAAGCATGTCCAAGGGCCGGGTTCTGCTAGACGTGAGGGTAGCATGGTGTCCAGAGTGGACAGAACACCTGTCCTCTGGAGCTCTTTACTCTCCAGGGTACAAAAGGAGGAAAGTATTATAAAAAGCAAGAACCAGCAATCATATGCAAGTTAAAAATCTAAAACTGTTACTTTTCAACACCTGTACCCCAATTAGTTTGAAAACATCGGAGTCTCTCCGTATCTACTCAGGATTAGTATTCTTTAAGCTGGACCTTTGACAGATGCCAGTAAGAGTAATTTCAATAATTGATTACATCAAAATCAAAGAGGAACATAATGAGATTCCCAATATATCAATATTCTTCAAAAGAGGGTACAAAAAAATGATACCCTGGAGTGCAGGAAGAAAAGATTAAAATTTATATAAAATTTATCCATCATTTCTATTTTTGTACATGTTGTATATTATAATATAGTATTAGTATAGTGGCACATGTATAAAATTTATAAGTAAAATAAAACACGTTGAGAGAGTCTGCTTGAAAAAAAACCTTACTTTAACTAGGAGGGACGGCCAAAAATGTTTGAGACCTCTGTAATATTAGACCAATGCTCTTCTAGGCAACGTTCCTCATCAGATGTTTTTTAAGTTGATTATTTTCACCCCTCCCAAAGAGAGTTTCTCACTTCTATACACTCCAACCAAGGAGAATCTCTTACTAAAAGGTATTTTCCAACAAGGATATGAAGGTGCCATTTCCTCATTTTAAGGCCATGACTGTCCTCCATTTCCCACAGATGCCACCACGGGTTTCCATGCTCCCCTAACTCTCAATTCCCCTTGAAGAAATTATATCCGTCAGCCTACTATCAAAAAGCTATAAAGCGGATGAAGCTGAGGGTCCCACACTCACACTTCTTGTCTCTCCTATCAAGCTGCCTTTCACTAGACCATGTTGTAGAATTCTTGTTTACACTGTCCGACTATGGAATCTCATTCATATCTAGACGCCATGCTTTAAAAGGCTCTGAAAAATTCGCCTATAAGGTGTAAGTAATTGATATGGCATGACAAGATATCCCACTTAAGAGTATTTTAAAAGAAAGAACTTTTTATCCAAAACTATGACAATCTAATGACAGAATTCAGACATGAGTGTGAAAGTAATTGGAAGGATCTTTTTAAAGACAGAAAAGCCATCTATCTCTACTCAAATAACTGCCCCAGTCACAGGGCATGCTCTGTCCACTTGTCTAGACAACGTCACAACAGGTCAGAGAAGATTCAAAAGCCTTAATCGCTTAACAATTACTGCATGTCTAGAACATATCAACCAAGATGCAAAGTCTGCAATACTGTGTGGAAATCAAGACAAAAGTACCGATTGTGATCTCAGGAGCAGTGAATGTGTGCACCTGTCATGGTTTAAAAGCCAGCCTTACAAATAGTGGTAATGATTTATGGTGGTCACATGGTACTTGTGCCTGCCCAGCATCCTGTCCCACTTCTTTGGCAAAGGACCCTGATTTCACCTTGAAAAATCAGTCTCCTCACTTTTCATTCCCGAGGTAGGTTATGGCGGTGCTGCCAACTCCAGACATAGAAGTACAACGTAAGTTGGACCAATCAGCATACCCATCGAATGTGCTTGTGCTCTAAAATGGTCCAATAACAGTCAGCCCTATGCTGAGTAGAAATAGAAATATTGACTAGAAATACTGGGGTAAAAGACCTCTATGTATACTAATGTTTGGAAAGATGCTGGGATATAAATCTGGAACTTCCTGGACCTATGTGAAAAGAAAGCCAAACTAAATGAAACAGTGATATGAGTTGAAAGAGGGAAAAGAAGCCTGAGAAGGAAGAATGAAGAAGGAGCCAGTGTTTAGATGACACAGAGCATCTGGATCAAACCATCCCTGAAGTCTTGATAACCCTGGACATAGGATATTGATTTACAAGGGACTCCCAATCTCCTTTTCTGTTTAAGCCAGTTGGATGTGCTCTGTTATACCACAGCTCATTTCTGTGGCATTTTAGAAAATAACAGTTATTCCAAAAACGAAAAAAAATCAATGTTTCAGCCTAAGAGCTACAACTCAAACAATCTAGTATCCATTCTATTTTCTCCTCGTTTAGGCTGGTACACTGCCACTCACAACATTTCCCAGCTTTCCAGGAGCTAGGTTGGCTTCACGCCTAAGTTTTGCCAATGAGACTTAAGCAGAAAGGTCATGTGGTACGTCCAAAAATTCTCCCTAAAGAGATACCCATCTTTGCCATCACGTCTCCTTGAATTTAGCTGTAATGGCTGCAGGACTGGCAGCCACTCTGAACCATGAGGATGAGAACCAGACTTAAGGACAGAGCTGGAATGTTCCTGGCCCTTCATGACCAGATAGAGCCAGCACTATGAGGGCAGAGATTTCTGTTTTATTCACATATAAATTCCCCAACACTTAAAAAATACTTAGCATATAGCAGGATGAAATAAATATCTATCCAAAGAGTAAATCTGGTGTCTCTATTCTAACAAATACCCCACCTCCTAAAATCAGATAACACTAAAACCTTAGTGTTGGAAGACCTTTAGTCAAACCATTTGCTTGAGTCATCCAGTGGCAGAGAACACATTTTTTCCAAAAAGCTCAGTTCTAGAGACCTACTGTATTACCTTAATTCTAAGACAAACTTTCCTTCCATGTTTTAAGAGTTCTCAAGTCAGAATAGATCATATAATCATTGTATATATTCAGTAGAGTTTTCATCTCCCCTGAACAGTCACCTTATAATCAACATTGAATTGGATATAAGGAAATCCATTTGATAGACAAATACTGTGGCACTGGACTAATCATAGCCACTCAAAAGCTCAAAGGAGTTATAGTTTGGATAACCCAGAAATCTGAGCATCGGAGAAACACACTTAATTAAAAGGCAGAGGAAGAAACATCAATTCATTCAGTATCTGAAATGAGAATCCACAGAATGGAACAGAGAAAGGCACGAGACATGGGCCCAGAATACCTCTGTTGAGATCCCAGCTGTCGTTTCTCAGCTATATGACATGGGCAGGACCTTTCACCTGCCCAAACCTTAATTTTGTCATCTACAAAATGGAGGTAGGAAAAAGTACCTTTGTCACAGAGCAAGTATGAGAACTGAATGTATTAATGCAAGTAAGATTCTTAGCGTAGTGGCCAGCACACCCTGCAGACAATAAGTAATAGGCAATGGATTCTTCTGTGCTGTACTTCAATTCCTGGATTGGTACCCTCTGAGGCTCCTAGTAACTTGAAACTAGTGAAAACTGACAAGTTATTTTCTAGGAAGCCAAATCTCTTACAATGTTGCCTTCTCCTATGGTGTTTCTTTGCTTTCCTAGAGGAAAACACAAAAGAAACAATTAATTCACAGTGTGTGCCCTCCAAAAGAGCAGGCACAAAGAAGTTAATGGGCAACAGCTCAGTGAACAAGTTTTGTCAAAGATGTGTGCTAAGAATTTCATTCTGCGAGTTCATAAAGGAAGCATGTTCCTGTAGCCAGTATTCTAGTTAACCGGAAAAAAAAAAATTCAAAATCAATTAAGCAAAAGTAGTTGAAATTAAGAATTAATTTGGGTGTAAATTCAAGGATGACACCACTACTGTCCTTAAGCTGAATGGCATGTTTGATCCAATCATGATATCCATTAATTTGCTTAAAAATAATATTTCAAAAATTAGTACGTTTTAGGGGACGTTGTTGTGGGGTATGAATCACAAAGAATAGCCATCATCTCCCTAACTAGTATCTGATTTACAAAGCAGAAAATTATAACATTTCTAACAGCACGACATTTTAAATACACAATTATGTATACTCTGTTCATAAAATGTTCTATCATTTTAGAGAAATGAGTAAACTGTTTTAATGACATACAATGAAAAACATCTATAAAAGCAAACAATACAGCAAAAATAGCAAATGAAAAATAATTTTAAAAGCTACTGTAAAACCTTTTAAAGATTTACCTACTGAACATTAGGAACTTTTACCACAATTACATTTATGGGAATTTTATTTTTTTCAGAATCAAATTCTCAAAATAGTTCTGCTACATTTAGTATTTTTCCATTATTCTTGCCGTCTTTAAACACACCTTCACAAGCTGCTGAACATAATGCTTTTCTGACTTAATCAGAACCTCTCTCATGACCCAGGAACGTTCAGTAAATAATTATTAAGCTCCAGAGGTGGCTTTTGCTTAAGTTGATTTGCTTGAATGCTTATTCACTTAGGGACACAGCTTTTAGTATTGTTTTCAAATCTTATCGCCTAACATTGAAAGTAAATGTTGAAGGAAATGGGGGAGTGGGAGGGGAGAGCTATGATCCATTTAGCGTTTCTCCATTTTAGTATTTCTTTGAAAGTGCCAATTTCAAGCTTGTTCTACATTTCTATGCCAGACAGATGATTCTGATTTTGGATGTTTTGTTTTCCTCTCAAAGAGAAAAAAAAAATCAATATGCAGAAATGCAAATGAGATGTTTATTAATGCAACTGTTACTACTCCACAGTTGGGGGGGATGGGGGGGCAGGGGGGGAGAAAGCAAAAAATCCAAAGTGTTTGCAATGGGGCAATTTTGACCAATGTCACTAAGCACGCTCGTTTTCCTGAAGAAAACCCTTTTTTATTCATCACAAAGCTGGGCTGTAGTCTACCTAGTAATCATAAATCAAGCTCTGTTCTCACTCAGATTTTTCAAGCAGTCATTTTCTGGCATGATTAATTTAAGACCAACATTCCATTTCAAAAGAGAAGGCAGAGCTAATGGGCTAGCATTTCAATCCTGCCTCCCCCCACAAATTAGTCGTTATCCTTGTCATAGCCACCTACTAGAGGTTACAGCTGAAGCCGATTAAAGCCACAGTCACAGAGTAACAGTTCCAGTATTTTTAACTCCGAATAGTACCTCCCCTTTCTCTGTCCTCCCCTTAAAAAACAAAAACAAAAAACAAAACCAGAAAACAAAACTCCTGTCAAGTGGTCCCAGGATTATTTCCAGAATAAAACTTCACTTACAGATATAAGCTTTCAAAGGAACAGGGCATGAACATCTGAACTCTAAGCGCCTCCATCTTTTTTCCTTTAAGGTGTTCTGCAAGCCCTTGGTGAAGAGTGAAAGTCAAAGTTAGTTCTGGCACTGGCTGTGTCACTAGGGGTGGCTCCTGATAAGGCCCTGGAAACTCCAATCCAAGCACAGCTCGTGCTACAACCGTGCCTGGTGTCTGTCTGAAACAGCAGACCTGTTTAATCCAGTACCTACTGTACCTGCAGGACAAAAATGCTGCCTCACCCTGCAACGGGGGCTTCGCCAGGACACAGGCACCACCAGAAATCCAACCCAGCAGCCAGGTGACACCTTGGGATGCTTACTTAGCCCTCCGGAGCACAGACAGGTACCGGTGGAGGCTCGCAGTGGCTGCGCATTACAGAGAATGGGAAACCTGAGGTAATTTCACATACCGGTGAATTTCTAACACTTAAAAGACCCACAGAATCCAGGAGGGTTGTGGGACAGCTTCTGCCCCTTCTCAACTGGGGAGACCTCTAGCATCAGCTCATCACACACCTCTAGCTGCTTTGCATCCATGCACAGGCATTTCTGGAACTGGAGCTTGATTACTGAACGTGCTCTCCTGCTGACAAGCTAGAGATCTGGACAACATTCCTTACCCTCAGATCCCAAGAATATACGGAGGGCTACCCTTGCCCAGTCCTGGTGGAAGTCAAACACAAGCTGCTTCAACTGTGGGCACTATCTTTTAGGACATCTTTAGGCCATACATCTGTGTATTCTTAGATTGTCATCTAATTAAATTCTGAACGTGCCGAAATAATAATACATGCTCTCAAAAGATGCTTTAAAATTGTGACATGACCTCAATATTATCAAATACTGATGCAGCTCCTACAGACTCAGCACACCAAGGATGTCCTGCCCACTTATGAAAATATGTCTGTTTCTCCCTACACACAATTCAGAGGTCAGAACAAAGACATCTGGCATGGACTAGCTGTGTATCCTGGGCAAGTTACTTCACCTCTCTGTGCCTAAGAGTTTGTCTCCGAAGTACATAGTTGGAAAACAATTCAGTCTCTATAAGCCATAATCCAACTTGAATTTTATAATGTAATGAAATTATCTTTCTTTAATTTTCCTTTAATAATAGCAAATATCCAGCCAGCAGTCTCCGACAAGCTATTTCTGGCTCTTTTTATTCTTTGTTCATTTTTTCTTTTGTAGAATAAATATTTATGGAACACCTACTACGTCCCAGGCACTGTGCAAACTCTTGGAGTTTACAGTCTAGTGGGACACATATTAAATAATCACCCAAATATATAATGAAATGTGGTAAATGCTACAAGGAGCTGGGAAAGCTTAAAATGTAAGGGTCAGAAAAGGTTTCCCTTAGGCAGGGGCCTCTGGGCATAGAAGTGAGTGGGGGTAGCAGTCATGAGTTACGGTGTGGAGCGGGACATGGGAGAAGAGTCTCTGAGCAGTGGTAATGACATGTGCAAGAATCCTGAAGTGGGGAGTTAGAAGGAAGATTCTTTGCGGCTGGAGGACAGAGAGTAAGGGAAATCATGGCGTCCGTGAGACTAAAGCAGTGGCTAGGACCAGACCATCAGGATCTGGGAGACCAGAGAAGAGTCACTGATTTTGTTCCAAAATGAACAGGAAACCACTGAGAGGTTGTAAGCAGGGAAGTGATGGGCTCAGATCAGAGTTTTTAGAAACGTCCCTCTGGCGGCTGCTATATCGGGAACCACCTAGAGAAGGAGCAAGATTGGCTACTGCAATAGTCCTAGCAGGATGTGATGATACTTTATGGGGGACGGGGAGGGGAGAAGGGACAAGAGTGGAGAGAAGTGGATTAAAGTGGGTAGATTACTGGTAAAGCTAAAGACCAATAAATAGAAGGAATGGGGGTGGGGTGGAGAATCCACGTCCCTGATGCAAATGATTGCATTCATTAACAATAGTTATTGAGGAGTTTCTACACACTTGGCATTGTGCGGGGTACTAGGGTTAACAGATGACTAAGATGCCACACTATTCCCCTTACTAACCTACTCCACACCTCACTTCTCCTGCCTCTAGCACAGTTTGGCATAAAAATCAAGAACACAGGTTCTGGACTTCCCTGGCAGCGCAGTGGTTAAGAATCTGCCTGCCAATGCAGGGGACACGGGTTCAAGCCCTGGTCCAGGAAGATCCCACATGTCGCAGAGCAACTAAGCCCACGCGCCACAACTACTGAGCCTGTGCTCTAGAACCTGCGAGCCACAACTACCGAAGCCCACGTGCCTAGAGCCCATGCTCCACTACAAGAGAAGCCAATTGCAATGAGAAGCCTGTGCACCGGAACAGAGAGTAGCCCCCACTCACCACAACTACAGAAAGCCTGCACACAGCAACGAAGACCCAACACAGCCATAAATTAATTAATTAATTAATTTAAAAAAAAAAAAAGAAGAACACAGGTTCTGGTGTCAACTTAACCAGGTTCAAATCCCACCACTTACTCATTCTGTGACCTTGTGCAAATTTACTAAACTTTCCATGTCCCAGTTTCTTCACTTGAGAAAGGGGAAATGATAAATGGCTATCCTGTAGGTTATTGTTAAAACTGAAGGAAACAATATATGTAACGTGTATGGCACAGTCTGACACACAGTAAGCTCTCAATTAAAAACAGCTCTTACAATTATGATTGTAGTTGGAACTGTCTATTCTCGATGCACACTGACCAATCTACAGAACCAATGGAAATGCAACAGAGTGAAAAAAAAACATAAAGAAACTGGAAGATCAAAGAAAACAGAGAGGGAAGGAAATTACCATATCAGGACCTTAAAGGGATGATTTTTTTAAAAGACCAAGCTGGACTCTCTCCCACCTTGGACACTATTTGAAGCTGCATTAAGTTACAATGCACCCGGGGAAGTTTTACAACTGAAACCCTGATTTATTACATGCTTACACACAGGGAAAATCTGTACCCTCTGTGGGCTCTCAAACGTTGATCACGAAACCAATGGAATCAATTCCAGCCATTCCAGCAGGGACAGAATGTGGTGGCAAATGCTCCCCTGGCGTGTCCCGCCAATGACATCGCCTGACATTTTGTCCTGGACAATCTACCACCCCAAGGAGGCTAACAGTTGACCATTTACGTAAGTGTTCAAGTAAAATTACCTTTAAGGGGCACGTGTTCAACTTATTCATGGTACTTCAGAAATATCTATATTATGCTAATGTTCTTGGGGGATCTCCCTGAACACAGCAATGAAATACCCACTGGCAAATGGAATAAAGGTTGACTTACACATCTGACACCATCTACAAAATTCATAAAACATTACATACATTTCCACGATACTGTCCCTCAAGTAGTCATGCAATTATTCAACAAATGTCTTCTGAGGGGCAGGAACCATGTCTGTTTGGTTTACAATTGTATCCCTAGAACCTAGTAGAATAAATAGTCCATGGTTCAGGAATAAAGACGCAGACGTAGAGAATGGACTTGAGGACATAGGGAGGCGGAAGGGTAAGCTGGGACGAAGTGAGAGAGTGGCATGGATATATATACACTACCAAATGTAAAATAGCTAGCTAGTGGGAAGCAGCCGCATGGCACAGGGAGATCAGCTCGGTGCTTTGTGACCACCTAGAGGGGTGGGATAGGGAGGGTGGGAGGGAGACGCAAGAGGGAGGAGATATGGGGATATACGTGTATGTATAGCTGATTCACTTCGTTATAAAGCAGAAACTAACACACCATTGTAAAGCAATTATACTCCAATAAAGATATTTTAAAAAAAAAAGCCCATGGTTGATGTTCATATGTTTAAAATGGATTAATCTCTAATGTGTAAGCAACTCTCTTGTTCACATTTGTACTATTCAGATATGTATCCTAAGTGCATATACATATATAAATCCACATGTATAAACACATACATATATACATAAATGCATATATACACTGAAATCCTAAATTTAAACACAAACTAAGAATTGGTAGCAGAGGAAAAAGAAAGATACTATTTTTTAACACGAAACGCTGAATGCAGAATAAAAATATTACCTGTACTCCAATACAATTCAAATCTTAATTACTACTCCTTGCCCCAAATTCTAGCAAATCAACTAGAGTCATCAGAATTCTTACTGACCTTTTTCAAAGACAACCTTAACTAAAATGGAACTTAAAACTATCAAACATCCAAGTGACAGCCAACTTTTCCTTTTTCTTTTTTTCTTTTTTTTTTTGGCTAAATTTGGGCCTCAATCTTTTTTGAAGGAAAAATTCAATCACTATGTTGAACACGTTAGAGAAGAGATAAGAGGTTTTACTTGTTATCCTGTCCAAAACTCAGCTGAAGAAAAGTAGAACCACTGTTTTATCACAGTCAGAATTCTTCTTGTTTTATTTGGGTATCAAATGTTTTATTGCCCCCAAAGCACATCATTTTCTTATATCTTTCCTTCTGATAGTTATTGCTCTTTTCAGTAAACTACTTCTACTCACCACCCTCAAAATAGTTAACATTTGAGGACTTAATACATGCCAAGGACTATACTGACCCATGAACTACACCCCTACATACAATTTAGGAAGCACCTATCCTTCATGTTTTATTGTGATCCCAGCCAATGGTTCCCAAACGTGTATCCCTATCAGAAGCACCTGGGGACATTTCTCCCCACTCCATCTCCTTAAAATCAACTCAGGAGCATTTAAAAATACAAATGTCAAGAATCTTTCCCCAAACAAATGATTGAGACTCTCCAAAGGCATCGTTTTGAATTCCATATTTTTAAAAAAATTCTCATAAAGGACTAATGTGAAGTAAGGCCTGGGAACCACTATTATACAACATAATATACATAATTATATATAATATATTCTATGTAAATTATCTCTCCAAGAGTGACAGAAAAACACCCAAAAATGTAAGTTCCCTTTATTTGTTGAATAAAGAAGTCTTTACTTGAATAGTTCGATATATTAAAGTGTTCACTTGGAGTTTCAATGACTATGCTTTGAATGTTGAGTGAAAGCCTTGATTCACGACTATCATGAAAGTGATTACAAAACTCACAAACTACTCTCCAGAGTAACAAACACTCTTTTCCCCACGTGCCATCGTGTTCACGCTCTGGAAAAAGATGCCACCGAAAGGCCCTTTTACTCAAACATTTATTGATGCACGCAGCATTTGCGAGACATCTCTCAAGTGCTATGGGGAAGATAAACAGGAAGATGCAAGAGGCTCTGCTTCTCTGGGGTGAGCCCCAGAGAAACCCCAAACTCACGTACACAGGCCCATGGTAAGAGGGAGGAGGAAGGACAGAATGGCTGCTCCAGGGGCTCCTTCCCAGGGGGGCTCCTTCCCACCTTTCAGATGAGGTCTCACAGGTTTTCTGCTTTCTTCCCTAGGGAGGGCTTCCCCTGCCCCCTATCCTACCTAAAGCAGGAACACCCACTTCTGCTATTTACTCTCCCAGTAAATGTTTTTTTCTTTCTTTCATAGCACTTACTCCAACTTCTAATCATTTTATTTGTTTGTCTTTCATCCTTGAGGGCAGGGTTCTTCCTTTGTATTTATTTCATTCTCGGTGCCTGGGATAAAGTAAGTGCTCAATAAATTTTTGCTAGATGGATGGATGGGTGGGTGGGTGGATGGATGGATGGATGGATAAATGGATGGAAGAATGGATGGATGAGTGACAAAATGAAAAAGATCAGGTAATGAAGGAGCTATGAAATATAATTTGATGATGGCATTTAATTAATTAGGAAGTCAATAGGTATAAGTGGGACTCACAATTGTATACTTTTCATTTGGAAGCTTTTAGTTGCTGAACACAACTCACTTTTATGGATAAAGTATTAGAATACAAAGTTACAAGGAACTGGCAACCCAGCAGTTCTAATTTGAACCCCTCACAGCATGACTGAGGGAAATTTTTAATGACTACTTACCTGCAGAAATAAGTGTTCAGTACCACTCAATAATGTTTACCTCTTTCATCCTGTTTCTTCTTTTTTTTTTTTTTGTACTACCAGGAACAGATCTCCCTGTAACAATGATGGTACAGCACCTTCTGAAAGACGGCTCATTGTACCTGGCTCACAAAGCAGCCCTTTAAGGTTGAAAAGGAAAATGCAGACAAGAGCAAGATGACCCCAGGTAAACTTAATCTAGGCTCATGTCAACATTATGAAAGAAATGTTAGATGCTTATACAAATATCCAGAAGAAAAAAATAATGCTTTTTTTAAAACTGTTTAGAAAACTCTGTCCTGAGAATACAGATATAATCTACAAAGAGACATCTCAAATGCTGTCAAAGTAAATCTTTAAGGAATTAATGAAGGGAGAAATAGATGGAATAATAGCTTGGTCTTTCATAAATAATCAATACGAGAGATTAGTTCCTTCCCTTGAGCTCTCTGATATTATCTGTTAGAGTTCACTTCAAAACAAATACTTGCTCTGCATTAAAGGCGATTCAGGAGCTCTTTGTTCTCTATAAATGGCAGCGGGGTATTTTCAATAAGCAGACCACAATCTACAAAATAAGCCAAGTTTGTGAGACAACACAAACTTGAGGAGGGAAACACTGATTTGAGATTATGCCACTTTGATGGCATTTCCTCAAAGGAGAAATTTAGTAAAAATACAATTACTTTCCTTATCTAGGTAAATAAATAGGAAAAGATAATGCTGTTGTCATGGGGGGGGGCACAAAGTTACTCACACTACGACTTTATAAGAAGTGAAATCTTCGCCTTCAGGACTTTTCACTTATTTAAAAAGAAAAATGTGGACTTGTCTTTTACTGTAGTAACTCCTTTTTAAAAGTAATTAAAGCCTGAAGAGCAAATAAGCACATAGGGTGTGTCTGCCATCCTCCTAACAGTGTTGAGGACATAAGCAGGAGAGTTCAACCCCATCGTCATCAACAAAGACATCAGTTTCGTTCTTCTTCCAAGCAAGAGTCAAGATATTAAGGTATTTTAAAGCAACACAATATTCAGCTATTAGAAGTGGCCTCCACAGACCACCTTAGCTGAGGTCCTGGCTACAAAGCAGGTAAATCCATCCCTCCCCACCTTCCCTCTCTGAGACGCCAAGGCATCAGCAGCTCAAAGAACCACCTAATCCTTTATTGTCCAAGGGGGAACTGGAAAAGGGATGAAAATAAAGAAGGGTACTCTGTCAGTTAGACTTTCTATTCCATTCATGTAAATCCCATATTTGTATTCCAAAAACTGAGCTGAAGGTACAGACAGACTGTTTCTCATGGAAAATCACAGTGCTATGGTGGAAGGTGCTACGAAAGCGTGTCAGGTGTGAAAGCTCTCATTTGTACAACATGTGGTAAGAATCCAGGGCAGTGACTTTGGCCTGTGAGCAGAAAACCTCTGAGAGGTCCACTATTTCATAAATAAGTAAACAACTGATAAGTCTCTCTTAACAGACGTAAACTTAGCACCGTTTTTCAACTGGAGACAGCGTAGTGTGGTGGTGTACTGTAGACACACACATACCCCATGCACTATGGAAGCTCAGGAAAGGTCTAGAGATACTTGTGAATAACATATTCATTCATAGCGAAGGACTAAAAGCTAAGATGTTGATGGCGATCTGAAACTTCTTCTGATAATGGACAACTTCCAATGCTTTTTCAATGACTGTCTTAGCTACAGACAAAACTGCTAGCCCAGGGAACCTTCAGCTCTGGCTCGATGTGTCAGTTATGTTTTTAATTTGTATTTTTACTATATAAACATACTCAGAAGTCAAGCAGGAAATAGTGTATTTAAATAAGCAAAAGTATAACAAATCAACCCTCTCTGTGTTCAGAAGATCACCATAGGTTAAACTGATGTCCATAATCAAGTTTCCCAAACTTCTAAAGCATCTCTATACTCACTCTTATATTAATGACATCCTGTTTCAGTTATGCTGAGCAAATAGGATTTGAAATGAGAAAAATAATATTTGCACAGAAATCCTTCCTGTCTGTTGATTAAATCTAATCAATCATCATAAGCTTGATACACATTAGCATTCTGAATCTAATTTACACGCTAGGGAGTCCTATAATCAAAGCGTATATTTATGTTGATAGTAAAATGTTAAAGTAACCAATATTTTAAATTAATAGCCTCTGTAATTTCAAGTAATACTGCTATGCAATAACATAAAAATGAAATCTTTGCTTGAAAAAATTAAGCTATATGTTCTTAAAAAATAAAAAATAGTGCCTAACCAAAACCACCTAATTCTCACTTTGACATTTACCAAGTATTTATTACTTGCCAGCTATTACAGATGAGGCTGGTGATGGAGCTGCAGAGAATCACCACCACTCCCATTCAAGCTTATTAAGCTCCTCATATCAAACAATGCTGGCTCATTTTTAAAAGATATGGACAAAATCATGAGTAAAAGATAGAAAACTAGAAAGATTTTTATTAAAACTCATTCATTCAACAAATATTTATTGAGCACCTACTACTTTCCAGGCACTACTCAACATGCTTGAGGTACATCAATAATATATCACAGCCCTTAAACTCTGAAGACAGAAATGTTTTGGAGTAACTCTGAATGCTCAAATCATTTATTAATTTAAACAGACAATTTGGAAGTTGCATGAATTTGCCATCTTTACGTGCCATCCACAATGATATTCCCATTAATACGGACATCTGCTTTCTAATACTGGATTAAGGATCGACGTGTTTTCATTTCCTAGTGTGCCAGGCAGGGAATTTGAAAATCTGAAAATCTGAAAAAATGAGATTGTGTCTCTGCCTCTTTAAAAAAAAAAAAAAGAGGGGGGAAGAGAAAAGACAGAGAATTCATCATATCATCACACTGATAACTGTACCTTTATTTTATCTCTTTTTATTTAAATAAAGAAACAGGGACAAGGAGTGAGGTAACTTGCCTAGAGTCAAGATGTTGATGAGCTGCAGATCTGGGGTTTGAAACTCCAGGGCCCACACGCCTCTCGCTAGGGTTCTCTCTGCCAAGTTTCTGTGAGCCACTCAACAATCACAGAAGCAAACTAATTCTAAAATTAGAACCTTGCATTGGAGCCACCTCTTTAGTGGTCTGTTCCCCACACCCCACACTAGAGTCTGAATTCCATGAAGGCATAAACCATGTCTGTTTAGTTCACCTCTTCATTCTTTAACCAGGCACAATTCCAGACCCAGAGAAAGAACCCAGTAACTATTTGTCAATGGGTTAAATGATTAATGAATTGACCATGGTGCTTTTTCTGGTCACTTCTGACTGTAATCTACCTTTACAAAAAAACAAAAACAGGAATGAAGCAGGCTTCCCTGAATATTTATACCAAGCATGAGTTAAATTAATGGCATTCACTAGAAATGTAAAGAAACACACAATGTTTGTTCTCAAATAACTTAATCTAGTTGAAAAAAAGGGGAGAAAATGTGAAATATCAGCACAATTTCTACTTTTTAATGGGAGAAGTAAGGAAGTACTCAGAAAAGAAAGAACTACTCAAAAAGGCTTTCAATGGGAAACAAGGCCTTTGGAGATTGGGGTAGCATGACAAACTTCCTTTGGCAAAGATGGTAAATCGTGAGCAAAGTTTCTCAAAGTGTGGGATACAGGATGGTCTCAAATGGAGACACACAGACTCCACATTCAATGACCATGGAATTACACAGTGAGAAAGGTCCTTTCCAATTTCTTTCATCCCAGGAAAAGTGTCTTTTTGATGCTAATGTGTCTTCAATCTCGAAACACTTGCCTTTTGTAACAAAAACAGCTCAGATCTCATACTCAGGCCCTTCTAGACCACACACCTAGTCAGGATCTAACAGTTTTCTTCCAATTTCATTATATTTATTTTACACATACATCCATCTGTCGTTGCCATTTACTATAGCATTTCCTTTAAATATATATTTTTAATTTATTTAAGCCTCCATATGGAATATGGGGGCAAAGGTCATGAAGTTAGTATGAGCATGGCTCAAATTTGGGAACCCTGATTGAGAGAAATGAAGAATGTGTCAGAATCCTTCAGTGGACACAAGATTAAACACAGCCCAGAAACAGTGGCTACTCTATTGCAGTGAGAAGCGAACAGCTACAAAGAATTCCAGTCTGATAAAGAAAATCATCTAGGGCTCTGAAATCATAGTACGTGGGCCTAGTCCTAATCACTTCCTAACTGTGGAAAGTGAACATGACTGACAGATATGATTCCATACAGGAAAACTAGGGGCCAGGCCAGTAGGACCGAGAATATCACAATGGAAGTGATGCCACGATTGTTGATAGTGCCTGTAAACAAGACCTCCGTCCAGAAAAAAAAAAAAAGGCAAGGCTGTTAGAACAAAATGTTAGGCATGCTGTATTTCAATATATAATGACCTCTCCTCTCACACTGTGAAGGTCACTTCTGCCTGTGTTATCTCCTGGGGCACAAATATAGCTTATAGTCCAGTTTTGTTTTGGTTTGCCTTTTTTCTAATTTCATAATAAAGTACCAGAGGAGGTTCCCAGTAGAGTTTTTGGGTTTTTTTTTTTTTTCCCTAGCTGTATAATATTTTTATACACTAGATGGAGCCAACTTTATAATGCTTTGGGATTCACATACAGGTTTGTGCTGGACATGAAAAAAACCCATACAAAAAGTTATGGGAGAGCCATGTACCACCTAAATATATTTTAATTTAAATTTTGAAGATCAAAGTTTTAATTTTGAAGATCAAAAGGTCCCATCATTTTACCACTCTGCATATGTTCCATAACTCCTAAGCCCAAATTAATATCAAACTATCAATAATGCTGTAAAAACGTTTGAAATATGATCACCTTATAGTTCACTGGCACTTTTAACTTTGGTTTAACATGGGTTTATTACAGTGTTTTAAACTGACAATTTCAAAAAATATTTCTTTTCCTTTGCTTTGGGAGAAATGGAAGCAATTTATAAATGCAGTAAGCATGATTCTCTCATCAGACCCATGAAGTAAAGACTACCTCTAGGGTAGGTGGGATCAGAGCAAAGAGAGTGGCAGGTATAGAGAGAATACAGAAAACAGTCACCAGAATGGAGTGAAACGGCCAAGGCACTTGCAAGAGGAAATGGCTGATCTCCAGAACCAGGGAAGGTCCACTGCCCAAAGACAAGAATACACCTCTAACCTGGAGCCAGGATGGGGCAGCAGGGAAGTAAGACGAAGGTTACACTGATGATTCTCTCCTGTCAGTCATGGTAACTCAATGCCTTTTCATTGAATCCTAATCCTTTAAAATCGTGGTTCTCAAACGGCACAGTCTTGTCCTCAGAGGACATGTGACAATGTCTGGAGCCACTTCTGGTTGTTACAGACGGGGAGGCAGGTGCTACTGGCATCTACAGGCAGAGACCAGGGTGCTGTTAAATACCTTACAAGGCCTAGCACGCCCCTCACAATAAAGACTACCCAGCCCCAAATGTTTAATAGTGCTGCGCGTGAGAAACTCTATTTTAAAGTAAGCAGCTCTCCCATACAGGAGACAGAGTAGTTCTAACTCACTGTAAGTGTTAAATAAATAAGCAAAAACTTCAGTGTGTCTATCAGACAGCTTTTAAAGTCGGTGGGACACAGTACACTGGCATACTTGAGTTACATATGCCACAGTATTTTGTCAACGTGAAAAAATTATGTTGAGTGATTAAAGCCACAGCACAGAGGGTAAGGATTAAGGAGGAATAGATCAATAAATTGAAGATTATGGACACAATGGATTAAGTACACAACAGTGAAAATGAATAAACTACAGCTATATGCCTCTACATGTTTCAAATCAAAAACAATGTTGAAAAAGGCAAGTCACACAGAATACTGCCATATGGCTCCACTGTTTATATTCAAAGTCTAGTTTAGACATGCAGTCATAGATAGCAACACTGAACAGTAATGAAAAGCAAGGGAGTGATTAGCGTAAAATTCAGGGTGGTGGTGAACTCAGTTGGGGGTAGGATACAGAGGAGGATGTAATCAAAGGTGAGGCTTCTAGAGTATTTTATATCTCAGGATGAATACTGGGGACACGGTTATTCATCTTATTGTTCTTTACTTAACTGATAGGTTTTCGGTGCTCTTCTATGTGTATATTTCACATTTTTTATGAAGGATTAAAAAGGAGCGTAAGGAAAGTGAAGATATAGAGATAACAAGCATAGCCCACTCATTAAGGATAATTTTGACCTATCTGGCTATGGTACCATCAGGTCAGAGGTATCTCTCACTCTCCTTTGCCCTTAACCCTCCAATGTCTGGTCACTTATCATATGTTACCTGTCAACACCACACTGCATCTCCTCTGCCCTCACAGTTATTCTGCCATGATAAAGCTCTGGCCTGGACTGCTAAGTTGCTCTGGCCTGGACTGCTAAGTTGCCCTCCCCACTCCCTGCAGTACATCCTAAACCTACTACTAGATAACTCTTCCTAAAGCATGGCTTTGCTGCTTTCATGCTACTACTTTATTTTTTTTTCCCGTTTTTATTGGAGTATAGCTGATTTACAATGCTGTGTTAGTTTCTGCTGTACAGCAACATGAATCATTTATACATATATCCACTTTTTTAGATTCTTTTCCCCTATAGGTCATTACAGAGTATTAAGAGTTCCCTGTGCTATACAGCAGGTCCGTATTAGTTATCTATTTTATATAGTAGTGTGTATATGTCAATCCCAAATCTCCCAATTTATCCTTCCCCCACTTTTCGCCCTGGTAACCATAAGTTTGTTTTCTACATCTGTGACTCTATTTCTGTTTTGTAAATAAGTTCATTTGTACCTTTTTTTAGATTCCACATATAAGTGATATCATAGGATATCTGTCTTTGTCTGACTTACTTCACTTAGTATGATGATCTCTAGGTTCATCCATGTTGCTGCAAAAGGCAGTATTTCATTTTCCATGCTACTATTTTACTAAAATTAATGGTTTATCAACACAGAATGAATGAATTTCAAATGTCTTATTTAGACTGGCAATCAAGGCCAACTTATCTTTCTAGTCTCAACGATTATAACTAGTACAAACATTACAAACAACATACAGTAGTCCCCCACCTCTTATCCATGGAAGATACTTTCCAAGACCCCTCATGGATGAGTAGTACTGAACTCTATATATATTATGCTTTTTCCTATGCATACATATCTAGGATAAAGTTCAATTTATAAATTACGCACAGTAAGAGAATATCTGAATCACCCGCATCACTATTCTTGCACTCTGGGGCCATCAGTAAGTAAAATAAGGGCTACTTGAACACGACAGTCAATCTGATAACCTAGATGGCTACTAAGTTACTAACAGACTGGATATGCTGGACAAAGGGATGATTCACGTCTGGGGCAGGACGGCACAGGACAGCGCGAGATTTCATCGCACTATGCAGAATGGTGTGCAACTGAAAACTTCTGAATTGTTTATTTCTGGAATTTTCCATTTAATATTTTTGGATGGTGGTGGACTATGGATAACTAAATCTGTGGATAACAGGGAACTACTGCACTCATTCTCTAACCCCAGCTGTATACTCTTGATTAAATTGTTCCTCTTGCCTGGAATACCTGTCATGCACTCACCATCCCTTTCTACCAAGATCCTACACATTCTCCAGTAAAATGAAACAGAGGTTCGTTACTAAATGTTGGCGAGGAGTAGTGCCACTGGAACACTCAGATGCTGCTGCTGTGGGTGTAAATTGGTACAAAGACTTTGGAAACGGTTTGTAGTATTCACCAAAGCTGGACACGTGCATACTTTATAACCCAATAATTCCACTCCTTGGCACATAGCACACAGAAATGTACATGCATGTTCACCAAAAAGCATATAGCAATAATGTTCATAACAGCACCGCTCATAACAGTGCAAAACTGTAGGCAAACCAAATGCCCATCAACAGTAGAAGAGATAGTTATATAGTCATACAACAGAATATTCCATGGGAATAAACTATTGCCACATATGACAACAGGGATGAATCTCACATACATAATGTTGGGCAAAGGAATCCAGACATGGCAGTACAGGCTGTACTGTTCCATTTGTATAAAGTTAAATAACACCCAGACAGCATTAATCTATGTTAGAAGTCAGGATGGTGATTATACCTGGGGAAGGGTTGACTAGCAGAAGGTGCAAGGATGCTAGTAATGGTCTGTCTCATAGACTGGATTACTCCATGAAAATTCATCAGGCAGTACACATAAGATGTGTATACTTTTCTATAGGAATGTTATACTTTGATTAAAAGTTTACTAAAAAACATTTTAATAATCGACCCATTCTTCAAAATTATATTAATACCTTGACAAACCTTCCTCACTTTAACAAAAATCATCCATGATCCCAGCTAGATGTCTTTTTTCCTCTGTCTAGATTTCCATGATACAAATGTAATGTTCCCTTTTATTTTTTTGTGCATGTTTACCAAAGTTGACTGTTACACCACTGAGCATACAGACCAGTATTTTCTTTTCTGATTTCCTATAAAGCACTGACTTCTAGTAGCTAATCAAAAGATACTTATGGGATTTTAATGACATGCATTGCCCCTTTCAAAACAAGTCCACATTTCTCTCTCAGTGTGTTGGGTACACGCTGTCATTCTTTTTTAAAAATATTGTTCTTAATTTATATAACATTAAAATTCACCTTTTTGCTGTACAGTTCTAGAGGTTTTGAAATGCATAAATTCATGTAACCACCACCACAATCAAGATACAGAACAGTTCCATCATTTCAAACACTCCTTAGGCTGCCCCTGGGGAGTCAAAACATCACCCAAACCCATCCCCCAGAAATCACCTATTTTTCTATTCCTATAGTTTTGTATTTTCCAGAACGTCATATAAATGGGATCATTTAATACAGAGACTTTTGAGTCTGGCTCCTTTCTCTTAGCAAGTATATTTGAGATCAATCCATGTTGCAGCAGGTATCAGTACCTATTTGCAAATTAATATTCCATTGTATAGACGAACCATGGCTTATTTATCCTTTCACCAGTGGAAGGACATTTGGGCTGTCTCCAGTTTTTGATGATGGTGATTAAAGCTGCTATACTTTTTAAAGACTTTTTTTTTTAAAAAAATAGTATTTGCAAACGACTTACTAAAGGTCATACATTTACCAGTGATGAAAAGAAACGGTATACACTCGTAAAAAACTCTGGGAAAATAGGAGTCAACAATTTTTCCCCTTATGTCAATGAACCCAGCTCACAATATATTTTCTGTAAAGAGATTTCAAACTCCCTTTTCTATATTTAGTGCACAGTAACGAGCCAGAGTTCATAACTATCCAACTAAAGCACTTTTCTAGAGGCTGCTTCTTGCCAATGTGACCCTATGGCCGCACTACTATAAATAACATGTATGCCTTGATCTGTGTACAGCTATTCATCAGTGCTACGTAAATAAGTGATTATGCCCTGCCGGCCTCTGCCTTTCATCTGACCTACTGGACTTACCTGCGATGCACAGAGGGGACAGTAAGTGACAGGCCTGGCACTCAGGGGCTCCAAGACATGCAAGGAAAAGGGCTACTTCAACGATTATGCAGAAGGGTGGCTACAGCTGCACTTTTTTTCTGTTGATTTAAACACAAAAAGCATATGTCCAAATCCTCGGGGGCAGAGTGACCATATCACAAAATTTCCATTAGCTGGCATTTCAAGGTATCCATCTATGAAGCCTGAGCCACTACACGGCCAGGGTCGAGGCCACAGGGAAAGGAAATGTCCAAGAACAACTTTTCAGGGACGTCTCTGAGCTGCACCTGCCACCTTGGCTAGAGAAAACACGTTGGTTTTAAGCTTTGAAAACTCAAAGTGGCATGATAAATCTTTTTGTAATATCTCCATGACAGTAACTAGAAAAATCATGAGACTCTCATCCTCCAGCCTCTTTCAAAAGTTCTTACTAATAATAATAGCAGCTAATTATGGGAGGTATGCTATGCACTCCTGTGCTAAGCATTTTACATACCATACCTTGATTTATTCCTCAATAACAGCCCACTAACTTAAACACTATGATGATGTCCCTTTTACCAATGAGAAGAGTGAGGCTCTGAGAGACTGCATCACTTGCTGAAGAGTTTGCAGAGAAGGAATTCAATCCAAGGCACAGTCTGATTCTAGAGCCTGTGTTCTTAACCCACAGGCTATAGCCATGGCTCTACTTATAGAGATATTTATTTATTCATTATTTACTCAAAAATATTATATTATTATAGCCATCTAAGGAAGTAAATTGGAATGAGATATGCTCCCCACCCCCTCTAGGTGCTCATTACTTGGAGGAGGGCAGAGAATCCTATAAATAATAATACCTTAACCTTTTTGGTCACATACTTTTCTGAGACTCATACGAAAACTACGGACTGCCTCCAGAAAAAATTCACACAGCCACAGACACACAAACCTGAATGCTTATAGCCACAGCCTAGGAATCCCTGGAATACTTAACTAGCTGACTATTAGCTGCAAAGGGTTTTGATTAAGAGAGGAGCAAAGTATTGTGAGAACTCAAAGGGGAAAGCTCAGGGTACGGAAGTCCTGAAGACGGAGATGCATTAGGCAAAGAAGGAAGGAAGGGGGCCTTCGATGAAGAGGTGCATGTTTCAGAACGCTGGTGGGAGGACAAAGGTCTAAAGAGGAAAGGGGAGGGAAGCAGGGAATTAGGTAGCAGATCATTAAAATATTCCAGACAAGAGTTTCCTATTTCTAGAAAGGATGTGGTGAGAATGAGGTATGAGTCCAGGCTCTGGGGTCAGAAAGAACTGGGTTCACATCTTGTACTACATATATGTGCAATGGAATACTACTTATCCATAAAAAGATACGAAATCTTGCCATCTTCAACCACATGGATGGATATTATGGATATTATGCTAAGTAAAATAAGTCAAACAGAGAAAGACAAATACCATATGATTTCACTCATACGTGAAATTTTTTTAACATGAACAAACCAAATCGAACAAAAACAAACATATAGATACAGAGACCAGAGCAGTGTTTACCAGAGGGGGAGGGGGCGGGGGAAGGCAAAATGGGTAAAGGGGGACAACAGTATGGTGACAGATGGAAACTAAACTTGGTGGTGAGCACACTGCAGCGTATACAGAAACCGAAATACAATATTGTACATATGAAACTTACATGTTATAAACCAATAAAAAACATATAAACACAGGCAGACCTCAGAGATATTGTGGGTTTGGTTCCAGACCATCACATGAATTTTTTGCGTATCAAACTTACGTTTACACTATACTGTAGTCTATTAAGTGCACAATAGTACTATGTCTAAAAAAGAATACATCTTAATTTTAAAATTTTTTATTGCTAAAAAATGTTAGCCATCATCTGAATCTTCAGTAAGTTGTAATCTTTTTGCAATAGTAACAAAAAAGATCACTGATCACAGACCACCATAACAAATATAATGAAAAAGTTCAAATATTACAAGAAATACCAAATGTGACATATAGACACAAAGTGAGCAAATGCTATTGGAAAAATGGTGCTGATAGACTTGCTCGAGGCAGGTTTGCCACAAACCTTCAATTTGTAAAAAAGGCTATATCTGCAAAATGCAATAAATCGAAGTGCAATAAAACAAGATGTGCCTATTAAGTCCCTTGCAATAAGAACGAACGAAAGAGGTAGGGAGGGAAGGAGGAAGAGAGAGACAGGAAGGAAGGAAGGAAGGAAGGAAGGAAGGAAGGAAGGAAGGGACGAAGGAAGGAAGGGACGAAGGAAGGAAAGAACTGAGTTCAAATCCAAGTTCTTCCCCCTCTCATTAGCTATACAGCCAGGGGAAAATTAAACCCCTCTAAGCCTGTTTCCTTGTCTGTAAAATGGGGACAAGAAGAGCCCCAACTTCACAGGCTGTTGTAAGACAATCCATGGAATAATGCATGATACCCACTTGACACACTGAATATGTGTGAGCATTGAATACAGTGTAGCCATTATTATTAACAACTTCATCATTATCACCATCATTTTCACCCTGGCCTGATGCTAACATGGCTTCCCCAAAAGAACTCCTCTAAAACCGCACCAGAAAAGAACTCCCTGATTCATGTTTGGGCCAACCTGCTATATTCTTAGACCCATGAGGCACTGTAGAAGGATCCTTGACCAAATAAAGCCCCAGTGCAAAAAGCCACCATTAAAATACTCTCCTTGTAAACTCCTTGTACACTCACACGCAATTATTTATTCTCGTTAATCACATAAATACGTTAGAAGCACACTCTAGAGTAGGGGGAAAACAAATTAGGACAATCGTTGGGATATGGGGGGAGGGTATTTTTTAATATCATCAGTGTCTGCTCTTCTATTATGTGAGCACAGAGATTATCAAGAGCTAGACAGACATTACATGCTATTGTCAATACTATCATGTCCATAACAAGAATCTAAAGACATAAATTCTTGCAAAGCCTTTCTGTACCCAGTTCATCTATGTCACCATTCACGGCATTACTACGTAGAAAAGGAAAATGGTACAAAATATTATACCCAGTTCTTCTTAATCACTGTGTTTTCAGTAATATTTTATTTTAGATTCTTCACGCAGTCTAGGAGCTAACATAAAAGTAACACACTGGAACCCATCCATGAATGCTCGAGGAAATGTGCACAAAGTATTTTGTTTTGATTCCTCAGCCATGGTAATAGACAGAATATTCATGAAACCCTTGGACTTAAAAATGTTCCATGGCCAGCCAATATTTGCCAGAATGATACTGCCGTATAGTCAGCAATGGAAAAATAAAGTCATGAGAAAACATAACCATTCTCATCTTTCCCAGAAAGATGGCCAGGGTATCTGCTTTCCTGTGCCACAGAGGCTGACACCAGCTACGAAAATCACAACGTTCCCCTCACTTGAAAGCACATACGCACAGGAAAGGAAAACAAAGGTGTTCCAATGATCTTCCCCGAACCCAACAGACTGTTAGAAAGTCACCAGGCTTCCTTTCACCTTTAAATTTGTTCTCCTGCAAAAGCACAGTTAGTAAATGAGTTCATGCCATCGAAAACGCAAAAAAGTAGTAGAAAACCCAACTGTCCTAGAATAATAAAGTAGAAGAATTTGTTCGTGAGTCGGGGACAGAAGGGAGGAATCGAGGCTGACAAGAGGATAACGTTGCTAGCGCGTCATTAAACCCGAATGTGAGGGCGAGAGCTGATTGGCTGTGAAGCATATGGAATGGAATCATAGCACTTAGGTTTTACCCATGTCTTACCAGAACGAAACAAAGATTTATGTTAGGAAATATTCCCACATGGCTTTCAGAAAACCTGATCAATTCTCAAGAAACTGAACCAAAGCAGTCTTTGAGGCGTACATAAACTAGAGACATATAAGTTACAAATCAGACCTTTCTCTCCATCTGAAATGTGTCATATGTGAAAGAAACTTCTACCAACATTAAGGATCATCAATTACTAATGCCACAAACACAGTCCATTTAGTGGAACTTAATTCTTTTCATACCTCTGTTTCTACACCAGCTAGTTATCCTTCTCTACAAGCAGCACACTCCAGGAGTTAAGAACACAACCCCTGGACTCAAACTTCCTGCATCTGCCACTAACTCTAATTTCTCCATCTGTAAATGAGGAACATAACTAAATGAGTTAAGGCAAGTAAGACACTCATGTTTCTGCCTGGTCTTGACACCGTTTTAATCTTTCTCATCTTCTCTAGTCCTAGTATATCTTTCTTGGGCAGAAAACAGGCAGAATGGATATCTTTGCAGAGTGATTCCAACATTGCTTTATGAAAGAAATGCAAACGTATGCCTGCTTTGATTTCATTCACTCTTTAACAAATATTCATTAAGTTTCTACTATGAGCCCACAGGTACCCTGCTAGAAGTCGGGACATACCAATGAACAACAACAGATACAGCAACCAAGACACAGTCCAGGCCCCTTTCCTCCATCACATATTCCTCAGTGGTGCTCTGTAGACGCAGCTTGCTGAGCATAAAGAATGTGGAGTCACCATTAAGGAAAAATTCCTAGTACATGTGCTTCAGAGCCGGCCATGTTTACTGTCTTTAATCTGTGAACTAGTGACATACACCTAGCTAAGACCCTGCTTTTGAGATCCTTATATGCTTCTACAACACCTTATATGTCCATCTGTTAATTGCATACATATTTATTCAACACTTACCAAGAGCCAAAGGCCAGACTTGACCCTGGGTAGAGACTAGTGAGAAAGGCATGGTCCTTCTCCAATGTAGAATCTTGCATTTTAATGAGATTTTTTTTTTAATTGAAGTGTAGCTGATTTACAATACTGGTGTTAGTTTCAGGTGTACAGCATAGCAATTCATTTTTTTTTGAAGATTATAATCCATTATAGGCTATTATAAGATATTGGGTATAATTCCTGTGCTATACAGTAAATCCTTGTTGCTTATCTATTTTATGTATAGTACTTTGTGTCTGCGAATTCCATATAGAATCTTGCATTTTAGAGATGAGTGCACAGACGTGGTCCAGAGGGCAAACACAACTGACCCTAATTCATACCATTAGGAAGGGCAGCACTGAATTAAAAACCATGCCTAATGCCAAATGCAAGTACGTCCCCTCCTCAGGGATTTTACTCTTCCTGCTGTCCCCTTGGCCTATAACGCTCTTCCCCAGACGGTTGCATGGCTTACTCTTCAGTCAGTTAATTCACATCTCCATTTAAAAGGAACCTCAGAAGCGAGGTCTAACCTCTGAGCCTCAAATGAAATAGGAACTCCTCCTGGCTTTATTCCTCTTCATAGAACTTTCCACTCCTACCAGGACGTTAACTCCAATAGGGCACGTATCTTTGCCCATTTTATTCACTGCTCTATCCCCAGCACAGGGACAGCACTTGGCACAGAGTAGGTGCTCAATAAATATGTGTTGGGTGAATAAGCACAGTGTTCTTTTGACCTACCCTTAGGCACACCCATGTCACTCCTGCTGAGGAAGCTTACAACCCTGAGACTGCAGAGAAGAGGGACAATGACAAAAATCCAATTCATGAAACGTGAATGCTATGGAAAGAGCTGAGTGGCTGGGAAGCATGCGGAAGGTGACTGCGGCAGTAGGAAAACATGCCGAAGTGTGATTTATGCTAAACAGCAGATGAGTTAGGGTGGTGTACCAGTGTGGCATTAAGTAACAACAGTCACATATCGAGACATGGAGGGACACAGGGCACATGCCATTCAGCCTCAATGTCATGCAGACACAGGTGGTGGGAGGGTGTGGTGAACTAGATACAAACCCATCCAAGGGCGAATGCTGGCCCATATTTGTTGAGTCTTCAGATTTTTAAAAGAATAAGTAAATCCTGAAGAGAATATAGAAATTAATGATGCCACATTTTGATCAATTCAGAGTTGTTTTTGACACTACTCAGGCTACACTAACATCTAACAGCACCATTCAGAACAGAAGGTCCCAGACCAGCAGCAACTATTGTCTTCTCTGACCCTGTCCCCAGGAGTCACAGCAGTGCCACATGCAGGGCACTGAACGATGTCTTCTTGGGGGTCTTTGCAATTGGCATAAAAACTCTAAGAAGGTTCATGCTTTCCTAATCTTCCCTCCTAGAACTGAATGAACAAATATTCCAACTTAACTTTTCAGTTCTTTTTTTAATTTTATACTGGAGTACAGTTGATTAACAATGCTGTGTTAGTTTCAGGTGTACAGCAAAGTGATTCAGTTGTACATATACCTGTACCTATTCTTTTTCAAATTCTTTTCCCATTGGGGTTATTACAGGATATTGAGCAGAGTTCCCTGTGCTGCACAGTGGGTCCTTGTTGGTTATCTATTTTAAACATAGCCGTGTGTACATGTCAATCCCAGACTCCCAATCTATCCCTCCCCACCGCGACCCCTCTCCCCCGGTAACCGTAAGTTCGTTCTCTAAGTCTGTGAGCAGTGTTTCTGTTTTGCAGTCTAAAAATAATGATACAAATGAACTTATTTACAAAACAGAAACTTTTCAGTTCTTAATGAGAGATCATGGGATGCCAACCAATCTTAGGTACAAGACAATGTTTTCTCAGAGTCTCTATGAAGAATTACCAAAACAAAACAAAACAAAACCCCAGCAAAAAACTGCAGAGCTCTGGATGGTACTAGAATCAAGCAGACTCTAAAATAGGTCAGAGAAAGAGCTGTAATTGTTTTAAATTCTTACCAGGCAAAAAATAAAAATAAAATGATCCGAGGGGGGAAAAAAATCACACTCCTATTTTTCTTTATGTATACCTTGTTTGTTCCCCCAAACAAACTTAAAGCAGCTTACGTAAAAGCACACAACACCCCAAGATGAAACAACAGAAAACTAACATGCACAGGTGAAGAAAACAGGATGAAAGACAATTCAAGAGAAAAAAGAATTAAATGACCCTAGGGATAAGATTAGTTCACAAAAGGCAAATAAGTCTGCACATTTTTCTAAAGGTGAGTCACAAACTGCTTTCTAAGCCACGGGGCACAGAGTCCAAGGTCTACAAGGGCCAAGCGGTTAAAGTAAGGAGGTAAAACAAAGGGAAGAGTGCATGCTTTGTTTTAAGGAAAATGGCATTACTTTATTGGATCCCACGGTTGCCATGGAGACATGTGATCCCAGCATTGCCAGATCTGATTTTTCAATAGATGCTGGAAATTCAAACACACTTGTGCGAAATCGTCTCATTTTCCACTGTTGGCAAACTAGTTTTCTTTTGGTTTAAAAAAAAAAAAAAGTATGGGTTGAAGAAAACATGCCTGTGGCCATAAAGAGGAAGAAGACATGATCAGTTACATGACTAACTATATCCATAAAATAAAAACCCAAAGTTGAGTAGAAGTACAGTCATTTGTGGTATCAAAACCAGAGAGACACTTCTCCCAAGGATCTTCATAAAGAAGACACTGGAATATCCACAAGATAGGCACCCCATACAATCAGGATTCATGGGGCTCTATCTCGTGATGACCTTCCAAGGAGACCGAGAGCATAATACTAAGTGTAATGTAATAAAACTAACTGCTGGGGTTGGGGGGAAATGGGGTGGGGGGTAGGGGCAAATTGTCAGGTTTAGAGATATCTGCTGGTCTGGATTATTTCAGGTATAGATTTTACAGATTTCCCTTAACTATTTTTTAACCAGTGAGCACTTTTGATAAATATAAAATCCTCACGCCTTTCTTTAATGTTATTTGACAAATCAGAGTAAAAGCTACCTTGGAAAATGGTTTTTCAAATGACATTGCCTTCTGTTTCTTTGTTGTTTTTTTTTCGGAACGCGGGCCTCTCATTGTTGCAGCCTCTCCCGTTGCGGAGCACAGGCTCCGGACGCGCAGGCTCAGCGGCCATGGCTCACGGGCCCAGCCTCTCCGCGGCATGTGGGATCTTCCCGGCCCGGGGCAAGAACCCGTGTCCCCTGCATCGGCAGGCGGACTCTCAACCACTGCGCCACCAGGGAAGCCCCGACATTGCCTTCTTTCCTCATTGCTTTACTAGAGTATTCGGAATAACAGATAAACCTTTATCCTTCAGACTGTAATCCATAAATATTGGTTTTTCTCAGCAGCATTTGAGAAGTACTGAGTAGAACCAGATGCAAGGTTAGATCCCCTGACGAGGATCTGGAGTGAGGTATTCTATGGGACCATTAAGTTCAAAGCCATTTGCTTTACTGGACAGTCCATCTAGCAGTAGGATTGAACTTTGTGGATGTTGAAGAACCTGCCATTCACCAGCCAAGGAAGGATACAAGGGTAGGACCAAATGTCTCCACAAAAAAAAAAATTCTGTATCTGTTGCAGGTCACCAACAAAAGGCCAAGCAAGCTCTAGTCCACACGGTGACACACAGTGATGATCCCTGGAATCCCTGGGGTGCTGAAAGGGTGGCTGGGTTCCAAACTGGGCTCTTGACATACCTAGAACTAGTGCAACTTTATTTCATCTGTCTCACGTAGAGTTAGTTCTAATGCTTGTTTTGAACATGCAAATCACATCAGGGGACAATTTGAGCATTACGCACATGAACTTGAGTTTCCTTATGTATGATTTGGTCCACAAGAAACACTAGGTGGACACAGAAAACCACACCCACCTGAGTCAGGCAGTAGAGAAATACACAAAACTTAGACACCGCAAACACCTGCCCACTACCCTCAGTTTACCATACGTGCTGCACACCACAACCACCCACAGCTTTGCTACAACTTTCCACCCAGTTTAAGACCAGCTTCCTTCCACCACCTCACCATGTTTTACAAGCTGCCACCCTCCCCTCAGCCACCTCCCCAAGCAAACACTAGGTCTTTTCAAGGCAAAGCGCCAAGTTTATGTGGTACTTGCATACTGCTTAACCATTTAGCAAGTGTAAAACTCTACTGCTTTTCTAAGGTTCCTAGCTTTCCTTTTTTTATGTTCTTGATGAAGTTTTTGAGTATTGTGCCCCAGCCCCGCTTTTCCTGTAGACGCTGTGCTATCTATTGCATGATTTTCCATCATTTAGTGATTGTTTTAGAAATGCGGATGTTGTATTAGGGAAGAACGGCCAATACTGGGATACTAAATAAAATGTTATTTGAAAGAAAATGATTTCACTAGAATGTAAGTTCTCCTCAAAGCTACCATGCTGCTCCCCCAGCTCCAGGGGATACCATTCACGTCATATAAGATGTGTATCATTTTCATTATAAATTAACTAACTCGGCATTTAACAAATTGTTATGCGAAGCCTCGTATGTGTCATGAAAGGACTACACTTCAAAGGATGCATGTGCTCACTTTGCAAAAGTAAAGGAAAACAAAAAAATACGTAAAAAAATAAAAATCATTCATCATCTTAATACACAAGCATCTTGATATTCTTCCTTTCAGTTTTTTCTCTTTGCACATATAACACCACTAACCCTGCCATGTGCACTATTTTGCCTGGTCTATTTATCTTATCTTGGCTTTACATTGGTCTGCCACTTCTAAATCAAATATGCTTACATTTCTTTAAGGAAAAAAAAAAAAAAAACTTGTCAAATTGACCCAGTCATTTAACATTAACTGAGCACGTACTATCTGTTGAGCACCATGCTCTGTGACATGCAAATTAGAATATTCAATAGACTGGGCTTAACCACCTAGAGAATTTCTTAAAGTTTCCAAATTTGGCATAGTTACAACATTTCTTGCCCTTAAGATTAATTACTATTTTCATTCTAGTTCTAAGATTGGTTAAAAATATAAATTACATAAATAGCACATTTGGAAAAGAAAATGGACTTGTATTATCAGCCGCCTGCAAAGTACAGCTTCAAGAATTGCATTCTGCCCTTTTATCTGTCACCTTTCCAAATACTGTACCACTAAAATTAACGACACAAAACAAAGCTGCATCTGAATATTTCTAAGTAGTAAATACACACATTAAAGTGTCATGGTGCTTCCTTCGACAGTACATGTACTAAAATTGGAATAATACAGAGAAGATTAGCATGGCCCCTGCACAAGGATGACACGCAAATTCATGAAGCGTTCCATATTTTGAAGGATATATGTATAGCTGATTCACTTTTTTATAAAGCAGAAACTAACACACCATTGTAAAGCAATTATACTCCAATAAAGATGTTAAAAAAAAAAAGTATTATGAAGTCTGCCTACCAATTTTCCCTCTTTATTTGTCCAGCAAGGTTATTTTAAGATTTTATTTTGTTTGTGTGTGACTATGGATTTAAGAGTTTAGTAAATTATGTGGAAGATACAGATACACATAAATATATATAGGTGTGTGTTTATGTGTATGTGTGTGTGTGTGTGTCTCTGTGTGTATCAAAGACTGGGCTCAAATATATATATTCTTGAATTTTCTTTTCTACAAAATGTGAAATATACATGTAATTCTATATATTTAAGTTAAATTGGCTAACAAGAAACCAGGTGTAGAAAGCTGTTTGGGGTTGTATCTTCTCTTGCCAGTTGATGAGATGCTGGGAAACACTAAGAAATGAGGGCAATAAGGACAAAATCAAAAGAGGTGAGATAATCTAGACACATAATAGTGTGCTCTAAAATCACTGATAAATGATTTACTCTTTTCTTTAAAAATTTTTTTAAATAAAATAAATTTCAAAAAAATTTTAAATAAGCTACTTGGCTAAGTCATTATTCAGGTTCCAAACCAGGGGACGGAGGGAACACTGGCAAAGGTCACAGGGTTACATCTTCATATGCCATTCACGTGCCAGCCTCCACCACATTTTATGCTTCTCCCTCTCTCACTGAAAAAGACCACTGTCTTATTATGATAACAATTTCCAGGTGGAAGCTAAGCCTTCAGTCAAAATTCCTGTTCCTTTCAAAGTACCTGTGTGTGTGTGACGTGCTAGATTAAGGTGTTCTAGCTCACCCTGGGCAATAGCTTTTCTCAAACCTCACAGCAATTCATCTTGGGTACCCACAGAGGCAGTCCTGGAACGGCTGAGTTTGAGAAGGGGTGAAAGTGCACCCCATAACTTTTCCACCAAAGCACATCTCAGCAGAGGAGCCACATCCTTGCAAGGAGCCCTGGAAGCAAGGCCTAGGAGCATGGTCTGAATTCACCGTCAGCAAGGGAGAGGTCTCCTGGCAGCCTCACGTTTCATCTCACATTCTACTCTCTAATATACCCTTGCTTTTATCAGCAGGAAACAGTTCCTAAATCACCGACCAGTTGAATTATTGAGACTTTTGCACCCCTGCCCCAAATAGTCAAGAACTATTGATGCTCTAAAAAACACGAGTCACTTTAACCTCCAGCTTCATGCAGCCTTTGGCACAGGGCTTCAGACTTCCACTAAGAACATAAGTTTTGATTTTTCAAAGCCCTGATGCATGTATTTTCTTTTTTAAAAACATCAACAGCAATTCCCTTACTCCTTTTTATCTATCAGTCTTTCTTGAGGAAGGACTACATTTAGAGCAGATCAATTTTCTCCCTCATGGGTACTGAACATGAATGAACGGAAATCTTGAGGCAAGTTCCCTTCTGAGCCCAGAGAGATGCCACTGCCGCTCGGAAAAGCTACCGGCCACCGACATGCCCCGTCCTCACATCACAGTGACTCCTTCAGCTTCAGAGGAAGGGAGAAGGGCAATATATCCACAAGCACGCCTGGCAGAGATGCAATTACGCCCCTCCTGCCCCTCCAGCCCCTCCAGCCCAGGCCCCTTGGCACCCTCTTCCATTTAGAGAGCTACTCAGACCCCATCATTCACCAGAGTGCCCTAAAAAGATACAAAAAAGATAAAGTCCTCAACTGTGCTAGACACCGGAAGAAAAAAAAGCAGCCACAAAATGAAAACTGCCTTTTAGAAGTAGTTATGGTTAAACATTAAAAAAAATATATCACATGATTTTGCTCCCCATACTGTAGCTAATGAAAAGGGGCATTTAGTATCCAGTGGGAAAAGCAGTGTTTTATAATTTCATCAGCAATTACTACAAAGCTCATCTGTAAGAGCTTGGCGAATCCTCACTTTTTCTGACCTCGAGAACCAACATTCTCTGAAGTCAGAAACCAGGGACTTATTCTAATGTTGAATGTTCTCCTGAGTCCCTTTAAAAGAAAAAAAAGAAAAATGAACTTCACATTGACTGATGCATGACATTGTTTTAATCAAAAAAAAAAAAGTGCAAGTTGAAACCATTATAACATGTCATCAAGCATCAGTAATAGCCACTCAGCAAGAACTAAACCATTTTTAAGGTCATAAACAAGCACGTACAGCGCGCTACACTAATTTATTAGAAACATCCTCTTTAAAAGAAAGGGTCACCGAGGGCTCTGGCTCAATCACACTGCTCTCCACACGCCAGCCGTAGAACTTATATATGACCTTTGCAATTCCCCTTGAAAATCCCTTCAGCACTCAGACATTTCACTTTAAAAATTAGGGGGAGGTGAGGTAAAGCCATAAAAATCAGTAGCAGTCACACCAGAATATGCTGGAATAAGATAAACGTCTTTCTCATAGAAGAAATGCATGCACTATTAATGAAAAGAATCCAGTGCAAAAGGCAACTAGTCACATCTCCTTGACCCCTTATATTTTAAACCCAGAAAAGCAAAATCAGACTTACCCTTGGAAGCCATCCTATAGGCTGACTCAGAAACGTAGCCTGTCAACAAGCCAAAAACAGCTACAAACCAGGGCTCCAAAAACTCAGTGGGTTTAATCCTCTCATCCACCTACTAACCCCTGCTAGTACGTATGCATCTGGCTTTTGTTAAAGCACTTCTGCAAACGTACAGAGGATGAGTAATCGTTCAGACTTCGTAAAACATGCCAAACCCATCACTAATAACAGTAGTTTCATTTACTCATCACATTTTTGGGTGCCTTGATTTTATTTTTTTAAGAGAAATGAGTGTTTTTGCTGATGCAAATTCCCTGCCACTAGACCATGCACACATTATCCAAAAGGCAATAGGCTGCCTGGTGTGTGTATAACTTTTTCTGGGTCCTTGTCAGCAGTCAGAAATGTTGAACTAATATGTAAAGGCATAGCCTGCTTGATAAACTGTCTTTTAACATTAATAACACCACTATTTTCCTAAATAAACCCTCCAGCCAATTCTACTCTTTCTTTCATTGAAAAAGGCAATCATTTTATTATAATAATTAGAAATACGAATAAGAAAAATAAGAGATACTCAAGCATAAATTCACCTCTCACTGTCTCCCCATCCAATCCCTTCTCTTAGAGATATTCACTGTTGACAATTTTCAATGTATCATTCCCGAAATTTCTATGTACATAGTATGCATGTATGTATACACACACACACAAACATTCTTCAGAAAAACTCTTGGGGACTGAGGAGTCTCAGACATCAGAATTTTCTAGATTTTGTAACAATAATGAAGTATATACAGAGTGTAATAACCCTAGTGAGATCAGGGCAACAGCTCATAATCAACCATATTAATTGAATATTCATGTTTTTTGGAAGAAATATTAAGCGGGATAATAAAGACTATAAATAGCCTCGTGTCATTTCAGGGCAGGTAATTCTGCCAAGTGAGACTTTTTTTTTAAAAAGTCATTCAACATTTAGAAACTTTTGAATTTTGGAATTGTGGATAAGGGATTTTAGCCCTATCGTTTTTCTCCCAGTTACTTACCAAGTTTTGAAAACTTTTTTTTATTAAAAAGGTTCATGATAAGAAATTTTTATAATACACATGAATAAAATTAAAGTCACCTGTAAAATCCCACCACACAGAGAATCGAGCTTTTATTCACTCGTGTTGAGTGCCTCCTGAGAGTACAGACTCAATAATCCGTGACACTAAAAATTTAAAGCAAACATAAATTCTATTTTCTTTCTTTTTTTTTTATTGGAGTATAGTTGATTTACAATGTTGTGTGAGTTTCAGGCATACAGCAAAGTGAATCAGTTATACATATACATATATCCACTCTTCTTTTTTTTTTAGATTCTCTTCCCATTACAGAGGCCATTACAGAGTACTGAGTGGAGCTCCCTGTGCTCTGCAGCAGGTTCTTATTAGTTATCTAGTTTATGTATAGTAGTGTGGATATTTCAGTCCCAATCTCCCAATTTATCCCTCCCCACATCCCCTGGTAACCATAAGTTTGTTTTCTACATTCGTGCCTCTATTTCTGTTTTGTAAATAAGTTCATTTGTACCCTTTATTTCTTAGACTCCACATATAAGCAATATGATGTGATATTTGTCTTTCTGTGTCTGATTTACTTCATTCAGTATGACAATCTCTAGGTCCATCCACGTTGCTGCAAATGGTATTATTTTGTTCTTTTTTATGGCTGAGTAATATTCTATTGTATATATGTATCACACCTTCTTTATCCATTCCTCTGTTGATGGGCATTTAGGTTGCTTCCATGACCTGGCTATTGTAAATAGTGATGCAATGAACACTGGGGTGCATGTATCTTTTTGAATTATGGTTTTCTCTGGGTATATGCCTAGGAGTGGGATTGCTGGGTCATATGGTAGTTCCATTTTTAGTTTTTTAAGGAACCTCCATACTGTTCTCCATAGTGGTTGTACCAATTTACATTCCCACCAACAGTGTAGGAGGGTTCCCTTTTCCAAATCCTATTTTCAAACAAGGTAGAAAGTTATACCTGTTTTTAACTAATAATATCCACCCTGCAAAACTGTTCCCGAAAAAGATATGAACTCTTTCATTTACTCATTCATTGATTCAAACATTCATTGAGCTTCTATTATATGCCACACAACATGCTAAATACCAGGTATTTGGGTGGCCTGGATGTAGCATATAAAACTACCAGACATCAGATTAAATCTGAGTTTCAAATAAATCAGAAATATTTCAGTATAGTATGTCCCACATTTGAGACATACATTTTTACGGATATAGTTTTTAAGTATTTGAGATATACTTATGCTTTTTAAATGTCCCACATTTGGGACACACTTATATTAAAATACTACTTGTTTTTATCTGAAATTCAACTTTCACTGGGTGTCCTATATTTCATTGCACAAAAGAGGCAGAGTCCTTGCTGTCAAGAACCCTCAGTCTAGTGCTAGGGAGCGGAGGACGGTAGGTGGACAGGTAATAAATATGCAAACAACTACATACACAGTGTAAATAGAAAAAAGAGCTATGAAGGTGATAAACTGAGCAATTAAGATGGAAATAAAGAAGAATATTATTTAAATACAGAGTTCTTAAGGAAAGGCTTGTCTAGGAAGCTAACTCTGAGGGAAAGAGCATGCTGAAGGAAATAAAAACCTCATAATAGTAGAGCAGCTTGCACAAGACCTAGCCCATAGTATATGCTCAATAAATGTTCATTTCATTCCTTGGCAGGGCTGGGACTTCATCTCTTGGCTCACCCTAGTCTGGTCCTGTGCCTTGGGATGGAGAAAGATAATAAGAAGGGGTATAGTATATGTGGACCACCAATGGCTTCCTCCTTCAGAAGGTCTGGCAGCCACCATCTGTCTACAACCTCATGAGAGATATTGAGCGAGAACTTCCCAGCACAGCCCTCTGGAATGCCTGACCCACAGAAACCATGATATCAATAGATAACGAAATGATAGCTATTATTTTCAATCATTATGTTTTAGTATTATTTTTTAAGCAAAAATAGTAACCAAGTGTTAGCAAGAATGGGGACCACCCAGAACTCTCAGACACTGCTGGTGGAAATGTAAATTGAGGCAGCTGCTTTGGGAGACTGTTGGTGGTACCTAGGAAAGCCAGACATACATACATCCCGAGCACCAGCCCAGCTTCCATTCCCACTGGCACTGCTGCACTTCTGGTTCTCGCCATTTCCCACAACACAGCCTCTTCCTCCCTTCTCTGCTGGATTTGCAACACCTCCAGTACCAATTACACACACAGTCCCCAGACTGATCTTCCTAAAGCTCACCTTTCACGCTGCCATTTGGCTGCTCCGAAAGTCTTTCATATATAAACTTAATAAACAGTTGCTGATTGATTACTTGTAAGATTCAAATCTAGAGAGTCTTACTAACTTGGCACTGAGGAGGAAAAGACGGAAAGCAAATAACCCAGGCATTCAGAGACTTACAAGGCAGCTCCTTGAAATGCCCTCCAAAAAAATTAAACCATTGCCAGAAATCCTGATTGTTGTGAAATACATATGTGGAAATACATCTCAAGGACCTACTGCTATCCATTCAAATGGAATGTCTCCAAAAAAAGAAAAACTGAGTACTGTTATGATGGAGACAACCAAGATCAGATTTGCATAGTGAAGAATAAATTTCAAACCTGAAAGGTCTTCCGTTGCATGGAAGGGGAAGAGTAACAGTGTATAGAAAACAAAGAGGAAGAAAAAGAGAAAAAGGAAGGGAAGGGAAGGGAGGACAACCCTTAACCTTCTCTAGAATTTTCTGTTAATGCCCTACTCTCTGATAATTGTCTGGGACCATATCATTAGTGGTGGTAATGGGAGGGAAAACCATAATAATTGTAACTACTCTGTCATTTACTCTGTGACTGCCACGTGCAGACACTACGCTGAGCCATAAGATGCTTATATTACCATCAGCATTAATGCAACCAATATTTATGCCAGGCACTGTGCTATCTGCTTTACAAGCATCATCTTATTTCACCCTCACAGCAATCTTGCAAGATTAGATATTATTATTATTCCCATTTTACAGATGAGGAAACTGAGGGATGGAGAGGCCAGCTAACTTGCCTTAGGTTTTATCCATGAACACTTTGAGGGTCTAGGATAAAGTAAGATTCAATAAACGGTGAAAAACAATAAGAAAAAGATTAAAATGCCTCATGGGAATACTTGAAACATGGAAAGAAAAATAAAATACTGAAAATATTGGAAGTCAATTTATGGCAACATAAGAACTGACATTCATGAAACCACAACCGATGGGATGAAATACACACAGAACAACACGAGGAATCTCAGCTAAACTGGCAGAATTTAAGCTCCATTTTGTGCACTTTGAAAGGGAGAATCAGAGCCCATATTCATTCATTTATTCATTTATTTATTCATCAAATATCTATTGAACACCTACTATGTGTCAGACACTGTTTGAAGTGCTGGGGATACAGCAGTGAACAAAGAGACAAAAATCTCTACTTCTATGGAACATTAGGGTGAGAAAGGGAATATGGACAATAAACTTAGTAAATAACTAAGCCATCTAAGGTGTTAAAGGCAGCAAGTGCTAGGGTAAAAATAAAGCACCAAGGACCAAGATAGGGGCAGGAAGGGAATGCTATTTTAAATACAGTAGTCAGGGCAAGCCCAGAGGGTGACAATGGAGCAAAGGCTTAAAGGAGGTGAGGAGAGGAGCTCTGTAGATGGTTGTAGGTCGAGCATCCCAGACGGGGCCATGCCTGGCATGCCGGAGCAAAAGCGAGGAGGCAGGTCTAGCTGCCACAGGGAAGCCCAAGGGAGAAAACAGGAGATACAACCAGATTAAACAACAGAAGTCAAACTGCAAAAGGCTCTTTGCTCACTGGATACCCATGATTCTTCAGCTTTGAGGGTCATGAATTACTCATAGAAGCTGATGAAAGTTAGGAGCCTTCACCCCCAAAAGTGCGCACACCAAAAATGCTGTCCTAATTTCAGAGGGTTGACATCTCCCTGCTAGACTCCCAGGATCTCAACAACATCCTAGAGGAGATCATAGTCCCTCCAGCTGAACCAAAGAAACACCCTGGATCTAACTTTGTATTTAATGACATCCCAAAGGGAGACAGCAGTTCAGGACAGTGGACACCAAGATTCCTCCAGTCTCTGAGGCTTTGCTTGTTCCAACGTCCTCACCAATCAGGGAGGTCATGCTCAAACACCAACAGCCCAGAGGGAAGCCAACTACATGCGTCACCTGGGGACTCTTTGCTAGTCACAGGGTTCAGACACAAAACTACATCACTAGTGACCTTAACATCCAAAGAGTAGAGGAATGCATGCAGTCATAGCCCAAGGGGAACTGGATGCATGTGGACCCCATCTACCGCCTTGCAGTTCATACGTGTGTGTGTGTGCGCGCGTATGTAGGTACACATATATTTATATATTTTAATTCTCTTCATACAAGCTAGAAGAGAGCAGAGATTGTTTTTTGTTTTTTTTCGTTTTGTTACTGCTGAATTCCCAGTGCTTAGACCAGTATCTGGCCCACAGTTAGATGCTCATTAAATAAATAATGGTTGAATGAATGAATAAATCCAAAGAATTACTTCTTTGCAAATCACTCTAGGAAATCAGTGGATCAAGATGTCACAACTGAATAGACAGAATAGTTATGTTGGAAAGGTTCGAGGATATGGTTAACTAGGGATTAGAAAAGCTCAATGCAACATGAGCACAGTATTCCATGTCATAAAACATGCTTAGGGAAGATTAGAAATTATACCAGCTTTCTGCCTCAGTCACGCAAGTTTCTCACCAATGCTTCTCAAACCATTTGCAATTTGTGGTTTGCATCAGTTTGTCTGTTTTTTTTTTTTAAATTTCAAATCCAACACAGATCAATACTTTTTTTTTTTTTTTTTTTTTTGGTGGTATGCGGGCCTCTCACTGTTGTGGCCTCTCCCGTTGCGGAGCACAGGCTCCGGACGCGCAGGCTCAGCGGCCATGGCTCACGGGCCCAGCTGCTCCGCGGCATGTGGGATCTTCCCGGACCGGGGCACGAACCCGCGTCCCCTGCATCGGCAGGCGGACTCTCAACCACTGCGCTACCAGGGAAGCCCCAGATCAATACTTTTGTAAACATAATAAAAATGAATTCTAAGACAAATGAAATGAAAAACAAAACAGACACACAAATATGCAAGCCCAAATTGTATTAGATTCAAGAGACCTAAAAATCACTGTCCAATTGTTATAAAGGTTTCTGAACACTCAATATCTGTTCATACCTCACTGCTGACCGACACATAGTTCATGAAACAGTCTAGTCCATGAATCATACTTGGCTAGCATGACTCAGATCACACGCACATGCACACACACACACATACACACACACACACATACACACATATATAGGAGATTCCAGCATTCACTTCAGATGCTAATGCTTTTGCTTTCCAGCTGATAATGAGAAAAATAACGTTCTGCTTCTATTACATTTCTGTCACCTACTTATTTCAACTATCTAGGAATAAAATTATCAACTCCATGATGCTCATTAATATCAAACTCCAAGAATATGTTAAAATATTGACTACACCTCACTTCAAATTATCCCAAGATTTAAACATAGAAATTAGGAACAGATTGTTCATTTTATAACAGATCCTACATTTAGTAGAATAATTATAATGAGATATATTTTAAGTATCTAAATATGATGGTGATTTTATATTACTCCATTTAAAAAATGTAGTCTTTATATATTTACCTCCTATATCTATATATCTGCAGCTTTTCAGAAATATATTTATTGTGCAAACTAGTATAAAGAGGTTTTTAAAATGCTACTAAAATGATATACGCTTGGGCCACAAGTATTTTCCTTTACCTATTCTAAGTTTGTTAACATTAACTACTTGAAAATTATCCTATATAACCTAAATAAAATTGGATTAAATATAATTTATAAACAAAACCAACATATGACTCTTCTAAGAAGTAAACACATTGTCCTTTTCTTTTTTCTTTAAATTATCCTTTATCCCAAAATACAACCTCTGAAACTATATAAACATAATCCTGAAATTTCTAGCCATTCACAAAGTTTCCTTAGGTCGGAATGAGTTAATGATTTTCCTCACAGTCCAACTAAACGTGCATTCCACAGGAAAGCCTGCTTGAGGCTGAACACAGAGTCAATACTCACTAATTCACTTCTTAGCTGGCACCCAGGCAAGTAATCCTAACTTTGGGCCAACTGTAAATAAAGGCAAAGATATTCCTGATGGTACTTATAACACGAATTTTCTAGAGGTAGAATTCAAGACTGTTGCCTTCAAGCCCCACAGAGCTTCTATCACATCATCTGGCAGAAGGAGTAAATAATATTGAATTACAGAAGGAAACTGTTGATTCCTCATTTCTTACAGGTCACTGAGGCTCAGATATACAAACCCCTTATTGCAAGGATTTTGCATCTTTGGGCAAAGCAAAGTAAAACAGCTGATTAAGGCAAAATAAGAAAAAACAATAAGCAAATGGTATTATAATGGTGCACCTATACAGCAAAAACTGAGAAGTTAACTCAAGAATGAAGTCTGGTAAAAAAAAAACAAAACTCTTCTTCAATACCTGCACCTATACCTGGGTTATAATAGGCAGGTAATAAGTGCAGTATTGGAGGAAGTAAGATAAAGAAGATTCAAACAAAGCAAGTGCAAGCTCTGAAAAACATAAAAACACTGTGCACAACAACAGAATGCAGACGGTGAATTATGCTGATGCTTTGTTACAATTTAGAAAAGCTTAACTTGAAACATAATAGCAACTTCCATTCTTTGAGAACTTACTATGTATCAAGCACTGTGCAGAGCATCCATCATTCCATGCGATTTTTTCCAAAACCCTGCAAGACTGGAATTAGTACGCCCACTACAAATAAGGAGACAGGCTCAAGGATGGAAATAACTTGACTGAGATTAAAGTCAAACACATTAGATTAATGTGTTTGTCTAATTCCAAGCTTGTGCCCTTAACCTCACATCTCACTGTCTTCCAATGTCCAAACATTAAGAAATAATAATGACGATGACAAATGTTCATAGCTGCACCATTTGTAAATGCCCCAAACTAGAAAACTCCCTAAATACCCATCAACAGGAGAATGGACAAATAAATCTCAAAAAATTTATGCAATGAAATACCATATAATCATGAAAGTGAATCAGCTACAACTATCCACAGCAACACAGATGAATTCCTCAAACATAATCATGATGAATAAGTGCCAGGCACAGGTAAGTACCTATGTGTGGCTGTATGACTGAATCCATTTCTATAAAGCCCAAAACAGGCAACATTAATCTATGCTGTTAGGAGTCAGGATGGTGGCTACCATTCGGAGGGGTAACGACTAAAGGACACAGGAAGGGAGCATCTGGGGTACAGATGTCATTTGATTAATTGATCTGAGCGCTGGATAACAGGAGTCCAATTTATAAAAAACTCATCATGCTATACACTTAACAATAAGCACACTTTTCTCTACATAGATTACACTTCAATAAAATATTTTTTAATCAAAAGAAGATGCACCTACTTAAGGCATTTTCTCCTTTATCCTTTTAATGTATTTAGACTCAAATATTCTTTAATAAAGCATATACTATATCTTCCCAAGCTTTACAAATCTTAAGTACAAATGTAAGAAAATAAATCATTAGAAGAATGGAATAATGCCATTTGTAGCAAAATGGATGAAGCTAGAGATTACCATCTTAAGTGAAGTAAGTCAAAGACAAATATCACATGATATCACTTATATGTAGAGTCTTAAAAAATGATACAAATGAACTTATTTACAAAAAAGAAATAGACTCACAGACATAGAAAACAAATTGATGGTTACCAAAGGAGATAGCGGGGGAAGAGGGGAGGGTAAGTTAGGAGTTTGGGATTAACATATACACACTACTATATATAAAACAGATAAACAACAAGGACCTACTGTATAGCACAGGGAACTATACTCAATATATTATTAACCTGTAATGGAAAAGAATATGAAAAAGAATATATATATATGTATACGTATAACTGAATCACTTTGCTGTACACTTGAAACTCACACAACATTGTAAATTAACTATACTTAAATAAAAAAATAATTATAAAAAATAAAAATCATTAGAGATTTTTAAATAGACTGGAGTTGGGGGAAAACAACTGACTAGGAGTCCAAAAACTCTGTCTGGGTGTATTATTCTGTTCTCTCAATGCATACTCTTGAGAGGAAGGCATTTATCCTCACCTGTGGTCAGTATCCTCATACAAAAACTGAAGGAATCAGACCCAATAATCCTCAAGGCACCTCACAGTCTTTTTTTCTGAGTCCTACACTTGCTCGTATCACACTGCTGCAGCATTCACACAGAAAAGGGGAACAAAAGAGCAACTGCTTGCAACTCTATCACATGATACAAGGGTAGAAGGAAACAAACTTGACATGTACATTTAATCAACCTTTGATTATCAATGTAAGATATTATAGCTCTGCAGACAATCCCCAGAAACTGAATTATATCACTCACCACTGGATCTCACAGCAGCCTTGTTCACACACAAAGGTCCCACACAAAGCAGTATGGTCAAGTTGTCAGACAAAATCTTTTATGGATTTTTTACTCTAGGGTCATCAGCACCACCAACCTCCACGTTTACCACAGAAAATTGCATATTTCCAGTTTTCCCTAAGATCTGGTCATTCAATCAGAAAAACGCAGAGGAATATACAATAGCTTATGTTGCAATACATTCTGATTTCATGCTCCTTTGTACAAATCCATTAGACCCTCTTACCTTCTTGCCATGCAAGAACAGAAACCTAACGCTGCTGGTGGGACCCTGTATTAGTCAGGGTCCAATCAGGAGAGAGAAGCCACACAGTAATTTGAATGGAGGAAGTTTAATATAAGGAATTATTAACTGTAACAGGGAATTAGCTTATAAGAAGTAAACAAAACTCTAAAGAATATAGGAATGGCAGATATAAGGAGCAGTCACTACCCTTAGGGCTCAGAGTCTTCCTCCCCAGGGCTGAGATCCAGGTCCTTTGAGCTCTCTGCACGGCAGGAAACTCACTGCGGTGCTGCACCTGTGGAACTTACTGGACTCCATCCTCTAGGATGCCAGGGAAGGCTATTCACAGAGAGGTGGCCCACCAGAGGCACTCCGCTCCAAATGTCCTCAAGTAAGAACGCCAGAGGAAGCTGGTGGCTACTACATGCAGCTCTGGCCACCAGGCACTACGGGAACCAGGCACTGGAGAAACACCCATCCATTCAGGGCCACGGGCACTGCAGGAAACAAACACTGACAAAACTGATTTAGAGGGAGGAAAATTCACTTTCCAAGAGGCAGACAAGTCTGACAACAGCAGGAATAAAAGAACTACTTCCAAGTCAGGTGCAGGGTTCTTGTTTCCTGGGATACATCTCAACTGTCCTCTTTTTACTTGTATGCTGAGTTGATCCCAAATCACTTTTTAGATGGTCCTTAGCATGGCACAGCTTTGCTAATACCAGTCTCCTGACAAATGATGACAGACTTTGAATATAAAGTCACTCACTGAGCCATAAATAGTGTTGCTCATATTTTGACCTTTGCTTAGCCATTCACACGAATGTGGTAACTGTTCTGTAACAGGATAATTTCAGGCCTGTGTGTGTGTCATTAGTGGTCTTTTGCCCAAGCTCTGGTCATTCTGCTAACCAAAATGCAGGCTGGAGAGCATCTTTGGAACCAGAAAAGGAATTATATTCAACTACTTATATGCTAGGAGAGCAGGATTAATGATCAGGTAGTGTCATAAAGGATTCCAACAGCAGGAAAGATCCAAAATAAACAAGCGAACACTGGTCAATAAGTCACTTTGGTACAGATCACAAAACACAGGCGTTCTAGAGAACATCAGATCTGGGGAAAAGACCTTGATGCTAAAAGAAATAAAATAATCATAATCCATATTTCCAGAAAAGAGGAAAAAAGCATAAAAGACTAAGGTTCAAAACCCAACTATATGGTGCATATAAGCAACTAACCTTAAGTAGAAGGACACAGAAAAACTGACTGAAAAAGTAGAATGAAAATAAACATTCCATGGGAATTCCCTGGCAGTCAGTGGTTAGGACTCTGCGCTTCCACTGCAGGAGGCACGAGTTTGATCTCTGGTTGTGGAACTAAGATCCCGGAAGCCATGCAGTGTGGCCAAAAATAAATAAATAAATAAAAATACCACTCTCTCACTTTGTCCCAGCAGCATTGACATATATACACTACCAAATGTAAAATAGACAGCTAATGGGAAGCAGCCGCGTAGCACAGGGAGATCAGCGGGGTGCTTTGTGACCACCTAGAGGGGTGGGATAGGGAGGGTGGGAGGGAGACGCAAGAGGGAGGGGATATGGGGATATATGTGTACATATAGCTGATTCACTTTGTTATACAGCAGAAACTAACACACCATTGTAAAGCAATTATATACCAATAAAGATGTTAAAAAATAAATAAATAAAATAAAATAAAATGTTATTAAAAAAAAGAAAGAAAAGAAATATTCCTTGTGAACACCAACCTAATTTAGGACTCAATAAGCCTGAGTTGAATAATGAATGAATTTCAGTTGGGGCCAAAAGAGACTTTGGAAAAGAAATAAAATAGAAAAATAAGGAAATCACAGGGAAAAGCAAACACTGTTCTGTATTTGTGTGTGGGCGGGTGGGAGGGTGAATTTGAAATCTGGGAAATAACTTAGTCACCGTTTCACAGCACAGTCCAAGGAAGGAAGAATAGAGGGTGAGACGCACAGAACCCCCTCTGTTGCTCTCTATCTCACACTCAGCTGCTTTGTCTTCCTGGGACTTAACCTTCCAGTTTCTTATTTCCATTCGATTTGGTTAGGTTTGGTCTTTTTTTTTTTTTCCATAGGAAGCTAAGCTCTTTGAAGGCAGAAATGTCTCTCTTTTTTTTAACTTTATTTCCCCAGTATCTAGGACAGTGCTAGGAACAGAACAAATACTCAAGAAATATTTGTTGGGTGAACTAACAAAATCTAAGAAAGGAACTTTTATTTGATTATATATTGAGTATCACGTGTTACATAGCAAGCACATTCTAAACCACGGGCCGGTAAAAATTTTACGCTTGGTGGGCCCCACATGGTCTCTGTTGCATGTTTTTTTGTTTTTATTTTTACCTTAAGTGTTTGAAAACAACTATTAATTGTAAAAACCATTCTTAGTTCTATGGCTAATACACACATACATACATATATACATACACACATACACACACAATCAACTTAATCTGGCTTGTACTTCTGCTTTCATGGACAGATTTTTTTTTCTTTCCTATTCTAAACAGAGTATTCAGGAGCTAATATTAGCTTTGTTGCTATCTACCTATGTGTTCTTTTAATTTTTTCAGTCTAATTTGATCCTATTGAAGGAAAACAATAAATTCAAGGGCCTGAAACAATAAAACACAAGGTAAGCAAGTTCAGAACTGCAAGACAGAAGCCACCTTGAATCCAAGCGTACAGTTTCTGCCATCTCTCCTTGCTTCCCATACGTGCTACTCACTAGATTTTAAGTTTCAGCAACCTCATTAGTTTTTCAGGCTTTATGACTCAAAGCTTAGGGGGTGGGGGGAGAGGGCAGCGACCCACAAAACAAAGACTTCAATGTCTCCAGAAGTTGAGAAAATTCCAGCATTGTCAGGACAGATGCTATTTATAACCCATTTAATGTGTACGCTCCTGAATGCATTTTCTACGGCGAATATCTGACCTACGCTTCTGAATTCCTGGCTTCCGCAATGGTGAAGGCGGCAAGCAGCTAAAAGTCTGACGACTAAAGGGGGAAAAACAATGAACTCCGCGCTATTACTATTTTATAACATCCGCCATCATGTGACAGAATTAAAAGGTTCCTGTTTTTGACTCACCTTCGACAAGAAAGTACCTCATTGCTATAAGCTTTGAGCTTATGTTACTGGAAAAATGTAGGGTCGGAAAATATCCTACAACAAACGCTTTAAGAGAAAAAAAAAAAAGTTATGGAAAACCCCACTTAACTTTTTTCCAGAAAAACCCACACACACAGGAATAGATGCCAAGCACTCACACTGAATGTGTGTATACATGGCCTATAACTGCAAATATATTCTATGCTTACGCTTTTCTCTATTGCACAAGAGTAGGGCTCTTCGGGAAGGAAGGTATCTTGACCTGCCTGCTGTCCAAAGGACAGCGTGCTGGGCAGCCCGGCATTGCCGCAGAACCTCTGCAGTGATGGATGACAATGGACTCTGCAAGCCCTGCACATTACCTCCATTCCATTCATGGATCCCAACCAAATTAATTTTCTCCTGTGCCAATTCTATCACATCCCCTGGGTTTACAAAGAAGTTTTACCAGGCCATCAGAACCCAAAAGGGAATGAACGTTTTCGTCCTGGCAGAAACTTAAAATAGAGCTTAAAAATAAAACAATGGGAATGAATTTTTAGCTCTGCAAAGCTCTTAGTTTCTAGAAATTTCTTGTACAACTGAAAAAATCCCACTCTTGCTTTTACTGCTCCATTTAAATGGCAAGTTATGAAGAAACTCATTTAGAAAGTTCAAGCTTTTCATTCCAGATCTGAACTGACATGTATTAAAGTAAACAGTCACGTCAAAGTATAAGTAGGACCAAGTTTCATGTAGATCCCTGGTAAAGATTCTACCCCAAACAGCACTGCCCAACAAAAATATAAAGCGAGCCACATACGTAAATTTAAATTGTCTAGTAACCATATTAAAAAAAAAATGAAGGAGGTGAAATCAATTTTATCTTATTTTACCCAGTGTGCCCAAGAGTATTTCAACATTAATCAAAATTAAAAATTATTATGAGGGCTTCCCTGGTGGCGCAGTGGTTGAGAGTCCGCCTGCTGACGCAGGGCACATGGGTTCGTGCCCCGGTCCGGGAAGATCCCACATGCCGCGGAGCGGCTGGGTCCGTGAGCCATGGCCACTGAGCCTGCGCGTCCGGAGCCTGTGCTCCGCAACGGGAGAGGCCACAACAGTGAGAGGCCCGCATACCGGAACAAAAAAAATTATTATGAGATATTTTACATTATTTTTTTCATACAAAAACTGGTGTGCATTTTATAATTGGAGAACATCTCAACTTGGACAAGTCACACTTCAAGTGTTTAATAGCCACATGTGGCTAGGGCTACCATATTGAACAACACAGCTTAAAGGCTTCTCTTATGCTTCATTAAGTTCACTCTTCCAACCCAGAAAGTTCTAGTTGGAATGACAAAGCTGTCATCGGGAAAAGAAGATATTCTGAGAAGTGTTTCAACTTCTTGGACAACTTCACACTCAGGCTCACTCTCTGAGACAGCCACACTTGCAGCCATCTGTTACAACGGATCAATGCCCACCTGAAAGAAGCTACCAGCTTCTAGAACCAGACATGCAACCGCAGCAAGAAGATTCTCCGAGCTTAAGCAGTTCCAACTGCTGAACTTCTGAACTTCATTTTTCCCAGGTGCTGCATCTGGACACTTAGCAGGGCTTAAATTAGTACCATTTTTGAGATACTGTCTTTGAAAGAGGGAAAAAAACCAAGGCTGAACCTTTTTTTAGGATGGGCCTTTGAGGAAGAAGGTTAAAGGAAACACTAGCTAACACTGGAAGAGACACTGCGCCCTTCACATGCCATTTTTTAAAAAACAAATCGTGACTCTAAAAGTCCCTTCAGTGTGAACCTTTTATTCCCATCAGAGCCTCAACTGAACAACTGTAGTTGCTTTTCTTAAAACATTATAGTCTTCTGATGTACATATCTTTTTCTTCTTGAGGGTGAATCCTACTGAAGTTTTAACCTATTAATCAGACAGGATTAGAAACAATGTAGTTGATGAATGCTGATTTTCATTTGACACACTCACTCTTCTCTGATTTTTTTCCAAACTATGTGCTCCTTGTAAGAAAACTTAAAATCAATTTAAAAGAATATGAACCTATTTTAATGCCCACAGACTCTAACATTACTTCTGACTTTAAAATATACCTTTGACTCCAAATGCTCTTAATGTTTTATGAAAATAGTCATAAAATTCCCAAATGTTTTATTAAAATCCAGTAGTTTCCATTAAAAAACTTAATATCTAGTGAGAATATGGAAGTCAAAAGCTCAAACTGTACTTCATTCACGTATTCATTCAACAAATATTTATTTAGTGCCTACATTATACCAGACGCTACACACATACTACAGAGGTGCTGGGGAAAGGAAAAGAAACATGGTCTCTCCTTAGCGGAGCTTAAAATCTAAGCTGTAAGATGAATAAGTAAGTAATAACTGTAAGAATATGAGCATTAATACTGGGGAATTGTAGAAAACAGACAGATAAGGAGAAAGAGAGAGAGAGAAGGAAAGAGGGAGGGAAGAAATGAAAGAGATAGATGATAGATACATACATACAGACAGATAAATACATACATACACACATACATATATAGGCAGGGCTGTTAAAGCTCAGATTTGATGGATGATAAGAAAGTCAGCCGAAAAAACTGAGGGAAGCAGGGAGGGAGTTATAGATGAAGGGAGAAATCAAGTGGAAACACCTGGAATGAAAACCAGCGAATGAACAGGAAACCTGAGAGGAAACAAAAAAAGAAAAAAGCAAGCAAAGTATGGCTGGATGGCAAAAAGAAAGAGTAGGTGATGTTTGGGAGGAACAACAGGGGAGACTTCATAGGTCTCCTTAAGTTGTACGGACTACGTCCTAGCAGTGAGAAGCCACCTCGGAGTTTGAAGATTTGAACGGCTCAGAAGAGAGGAAATTAGATGGAGAGCATAGACTGGCCCAGGAGAAAGTACCTGCACTCTGATTCCCCAAATTCAAACTGAGGTAGACCACCCACCAAGTTTTATCCTAATGATAAATGCTGCAAATATATATACAGATGGAGAGGTATTCCTGGTCCCGAAGCATAACTTTATATTCTGCAATTGTCCTGGAGTAAGACAATAACGAATTTTATAATCACATTCCCGGAAACACCCCCCAAAGTCTTGATATAATATGAACCAAGGCACTGAAGCAAAGAGTTTTACTTCCAACTTGAACACTTGTTATTATATTTGTTTTTAAGATATATATCAAATATACAAAGAATATAACAAATCCCCATGTAAGCACCTTTCAGATCTTAAGATGTTATTCCAAATTTCTAATTCAATTTTTGTCAGAAATAAAATATCAGGGATTCAATTTAAGACTTTTTGTACCCCTGCCTGTTCTCCCTCCCATTCATTTCTCTCCTCACAAAGAAACTGCTTTCCTGAAATTGCTGTTTCTTTCCAAGCCAACTTTTTCATGCACGCACGCACACACACACACACACACACACAGTCATTACGAGTACATGGCAATGTTCTACACATATTTTAAAACTTAACCTAAGTGACACCTATCCTACCCATCATACTGCGATTTGTATGTTTAATTCAATAGTTTTTTTAAACATGCACATCAGGATTATGTGAAGGGGTAAGACAGGTTTTTAAAATTATGGAACATTTCAGGGGTACCAAAAAGAACGAGGACAAATATAATAAACACATCCATCACACAGCCTAAGAAACAAAACATTAAAGATATAATCAGGTTGATTTTCAAAGGCATTTTGCACAGTCTTCAGGCGTTTTGCATCCCTAAAGTCTATATGAGTAGTTTCAGAACAAGCATCAACTCTTGGCTACCATGCCTGGAAGTCATTAGTGAATTTTTCTGTAACTTCTCTGACAGTTCTTCAAGCAGAGGAATGGAAAATGTCTATGTTCTCCTTGATCCTATCACACTTCAGGGACAATTAACTGTCAAAAGAAATGTGGTACCTTGACTTTCTAACCCAACAGCACTTTCTTCCCATGTAACATCCTCACTTAATGCCGCAAATACAGCCAAATACCACCACCACCATCACTATCATTACCTTCATCGTCGTCATCATCATCAACATCATAGAACGAGCCTTAACATGTGTCAGGAGCTACACTAAGCATTTTACTTGCACTATAAAAACTAATGCTCACAAAACCCTATGACTTAGATATTACTATGTCCATTCTGCAGATAAGGCAACTAAGTCAGAGAGACGTTAACAAACTGCCAAAGATCAAAAGATAGTAAATGCTGGACGCTAAATTTGAAGTCCACGTGTCTAAATCTCAACCTCTGATCTTAACCATTACATAAAAATTACATTAGAAAAAAATTCCACTTTCAATCATGCAGAGTAACTGGTACCACATTATCTCTCCCACTGTAATTAACTAGAAAATTAGACAAAATATATGAAACAACCGTTTTCACTCATTAAACAATAGGCATTTCAGGACGGTGATCCCTGAAGGAAGAGAAACAAATGAGATGAGCAATACAGCCACCTAAGAGTTCTGCCTAGAAGTACTTTCCAGATTGTGAGGCAGAGAGGGGCAACCTAGGCAGAGCAGAGCAATCTCAGTGAGCTGAGAAGAAAAGGTTGAAATCTGGGGAGAATGAGGTAGTTAGAATATGTAAGACAGAGTACAAGAAAGGAAGGAGTTGTGCAAAAAAATAGAAATCTGAAATCTTCCTATGGGTCTCCCTGAGCCTTTAGCTCAATAGCAATACACAAATGCAGAGGGTGAAACTCTGCAAGGCTGGGCAAAGAATAACTACCAGAGAAGAATGACTACCAGGAAGAAAACCTCTACTGGGAAGCTATAAGCAGAACAGCTTTCAGAGCTCACAGAGCGCAGGGAGACAAAGTCCAAGCTGCCTGAGACTTCATTAAACACCTGCAGCATTCAGTGGAGACCCCAGAAAGGCCATACCTACTGTCCAGAAAGGTATGGCCTTTGTGGAGAGTAGGGATAAACCAGGCCTACGATAAGACTACACAAGATCCACTCTCACAAAATATAAAAACAACCTCAACAGAATCAAGCTGATCCCCAAGTAAACCAACTGCCTGCCAGGAGAAAACTCAACCTTTCTTAAAGGAAGGCGACAAAATCCAGAGACGCAACAGCATAATATTCACAATGATTATCATTTCATAAAATATTACTAGATATGTGGGCAGGAAAGACTTATTAACTCAGCAGGCCTGGGTTGCTCAAACCCTGCACATTCCAAAGGTAGGCCTGTCTTCAGGACTGACCTTCATTGGCTTCTAGGCGATAACCTCAGAGCCCTTGGAATATTCCGCTTGACAAGAGTGTTTTTGTACGTCTGAGCTCTTGAGCCACGCTGTCTTATGGTGAACATCTCTTTCTGTATGCCTGAGGCCTTGGGCCATGCTGTACCAGTTTACCAGGAAACGTTACCCTAGAAAAGTTTTCCTAACTTTTGTTATCTTTTTAAACTCTTTTCCTCACTTTTGAGATTTAGGGTGAATACCTGTTTTTGCTGGGGGGGAAAGGGCTGGGGGGAGTGGGTGCAGTCAGAGCGGCTAAGGTCAGTCACAGGGGCATGACACGACCTCCAAAGAATCTCCAGAGCAGCAAGGCTCAGGTAAACATCCTCGGTCGGCAACACTTTGCATGTGTTACTACACATTGTTGCTGGAAAATTAAGTGAATCCCAATGTGACTCCACTGGAAAGAGACACCCGAAAGTGTTGCACTTGTTTCTACATGAACCAATAAATTAACAGCTGGCACATCTCTGGATATAAAGATACCAAAATTTCAGACTACAGAGAAAAATGGCCATAAAATTGACAGGTTAAAAATACAGAATGGGGAAAGACTTACTGAATGAATCGATGAATCAATATTTCAGTTATACTTTATAAAACGTACCACAAGCCTGGGTCATCAGACACTATGAATGCATCATTTTGGGAAGATGATCAAAAGCCTGTGGAGAACTGATTCTCTGACAGGGAAATCAAGAAGTTGCCCTTTCACACAACTACCTGATGAATGGTATGTAGCTCTGCTCCTGGTTTCTAGGAGCCAATCATACACCATTTAACCCACCGACAGAAGGTTAAATGAAACAATACTCAATCGTAATATTGATAAGCATATAATATCTTCCAGGGACACTTAAATTAAATACTTAATAGCCCTCCATTAAGTTTCTGTAGTTAATGTGTCCCTAAAAAAGAATGGATCAGCAACCCTCTTCCAGTGCCCTATTACAGAATTTTATCTGTGATCCTTAAGTATTTTCACTTTTTGTTCATAACACCAACCAACAAAAAACAAAAGCACCCTCTGAAAATTACTGATTTTCCACTGCACTTAACTCTGTAAACTTTAATCAACTTATCAGTAAGTCTTTTTTTAAAATAATTTTATTTATTTTTGGCTACGCTGAGTCTTCGTTGCTGCGCGTGGGCTTTCTCTAGTTGTGGTGAGCAGGGGCTACTCCTCGTTGCGCTGCGCGGGCTTCTCATTGTGGTGGCTTCTCTTGTTGCGGAGCACGGGCTCTAGGCACGTGGGCTTCAGAAGTTGTGGCATGTGGGCTCAGTAGTTGCAGCACATGGGCCCTAGAGTACGCAGGCTTCAGTAGTTGTGGCACGCAGGCTCTAGGGCGTACAGGCTTCAGTAGCTGTGGCGTGTGGGCTCAGTAGTTGTGGCTCGCGGGCTCTAGAGAGCAGTCTCCGTAGTTGTGGCACATGGGTTTGGTTGCTCTATGGCACGTGGGATCTTCCCGGATCAGGGATTGAATCTGTGTTCCCTGCACTGGCAGGCGTATTCTTAACCACTGTGCCACCAAGGTAGTCCGGTCAGTAAGTTTTTACAAAGAACAGTTTTTCATGCTCCATTCATACTTCACTGGACATAATAAACTTCATACCTTTTAAAGAAATCTTAACTATTTGGCTGCTACATAACTCCATAAAAGCAGCTAATGAAAAAAAAAAAAAAAAAAGCAGCTAATGATTCAAGAAACCCGTGGTCCAATGTCAGATCTACGAGCAGCATTTGATAATCTTCCTTTTCTGTTAAAGCAATAGAAAACAATTTGGAACACAAGGAAAAATGGCCTAGGTCTTTCCAGCGGTAAAATCTATTTTAAAAATCCTCATGCTTGTGCCTCTGATATAAACTGAATTTGTAAGTGGCTCCAAGAAAGGGAATGATATTCATGCCCCAATACATTAGGAAATATAAGAGCACTTCCAGGAGGGAAAAATTATTCCACTCGGTGTAAATAAATGCATAAATGATAGAAAAGACTGTGTACACATTCTACCTACTGACCAATCAAATTTTCCTTTTATTTTACTTTATCTTTCTTAATTACCCAGCTGTGTCAATGAAAAGTTACCTTGTAGAGTAACACAGAAGGATGAGAAAATCCTGTCTGAGCCAGGCTTCCAAATGCTAAGCGTGTTCACTGCTGGGCCAATTTCCCTCAGTCCTAAACTCTGGACACCCTTACGATTTCTACCATAAATGTTTCCCATTGTCTGCGCAGCCCACTGAGTGGGAGACCACAAAGTGATTTTAGGATGTGCCAACTGAGGACAAGAAGGAAACCAATGAGCTAAATCGCTTGCACTCATGACCCAATCCTTACTCTTCACTGAAGCCAAAGAAAAACAGTAACTTTATCATTAACTCACAACACACAGAATTCTGTTGATCTTACCCATATTTGCAGCAGAACTTCATGAAAAAAAGTGAACTGTATCTAAAAATATATATCAGAAAAACCCTATGAGACAATTTAGGCAACAAATAACTAGAAGTTCTAAGGATGAAATAATAACCAGTGAAAGAAAAATCAAGCTGTGAAAATTAAAAACTGACAGAAGGAAAGAAATAGTCTATTTAGAGTTAAAACAATACTTAAAAACTTGGTCCTTCAGGCATATTTTATAACTCTGCTTCTCTTCTCTACCATCTCTGTCTCTGAGAGCAAACATCTCAAAACTTGCCTTCTCCAAATAACGTTAACAAGGCGAGCCCCTCACTGACATACCCTTTTACCTTTTCAAAGCATTTCTACAACTGTTATCTAATTTTTCATTACACCATCCCTATGAGATTGCACCATTCCCATTTTAGACCAGCCTGCTAGTGTCAAGCACCTTGGATAAGGTCACTGAGCTATTTTGGGACAGAGCTAAGACTCTAACTCACTATCCTCATTCTTTCCACAATATCGCACTATTTTGCTTATTCTCCTTACCCCATTTCTATTTTTATCATTGCCCCATTTGTTTCTCCAAAGTTTCTACTAACCTAATGTTCTACTCAAAGCATATGGGGTTGCAAAGGACAGAAACCCACTGAGGGGAGTACAACGAAGGAGAAATGATAAGGACACAGCAGGCCACCTCACAGTTGCCTGAGGACAGGAATTATACAGCTGGGACCCTGGGGACTGGAACTGGGATGAGGTCAAAGACAAAGCTCTCCTTGTCATCTCTCTCATGGGTCATCTTGCTGCATTCTCATGACATCTGTGCTTCGCCTCACACACCTACCCTACGTAGTCTCTCTTTACACAGTCAGCCTCAGTCCAGACGTGGTCCAAGGTTATCATCAAACTATCCTACCCCTTCCTCATTCTTCCATGCTTCACAGATTGTAATAAAGTTTGTATCTTTACTCCAACTCTCTCAAGAGTGAGTTAGCTGTCTTTTGGCCAGATGACGGTCTGACAGACTTTGGTTGGATGTCCACCACTGGTTTGATTAGCTATGGAAAAGGGAGAGAACAATACAGTAGGCCAGGAAATCATCCTGGTAACAGGGTAATTCATAGACTGGGGCATTAAAATAATACATTATAACAGAGCAAAATGCTAGTGTTGCCATTAACCAAATCCCTCATTTTAAAGATGAGAATTCTGAGGTCTGCATGGTAAAGTGACTTACCTAAGCTGACACAGATGCACCATGGCAGTCATACCTACAGTCCACATATCCGATTCTTTGAAGCCACATATTTTATTCTGAAACCTATCATTGAAACTGGTCAATCCATAGTTAATGATAGAGCTCCTCTCTCACATCAAGCTAAACATCCTGGTATGTCAATAGCAAATCTACCATTAACCACAATGTGTAAATACTCATGAAATATTACTACCTTTAAAGCAGTACACCTCAACCATAGATGCCCATTAAAATCAGCCGAGGAGCTTCTTAATGCTCCTCAATGGCCAGTACCCATGTCCTGCCCTAAACCAATTGTATTGGAATCCCTGAGGGCAGCCTCCTGACACTGGTACTGTAGTTTCTTAAAAGCTCCCCAGGTCATTCTAATGTGCAGTCAGAGTTCAGAATCACTGCTTTAGAATCTTAAAATTAATGTGCGAATATATCTATAGAAATTTTTTAACACCTCTAATTCAAATTCAAAATCAGGAAAATTCTCAAATAATTTAACATCTTTTAGATCACAAGTTTTAGACAAATTTTGGACAGCAACAATTAGAGCTGCCATATACTGCTCATCTATGTGCTTTACAACCATGAAGCAGATCATAAGCTCCATGAAAGTAAGGACCCCATGCTGTTCTCTGTCATATCCCAGCGTCTAGTACAGTGCTTGGTACATTGTAGATGCTTAACAAATGTTTGTTAATCAAACAAATGAATGAATATTCTTATTTATCCCTCATAATGGCTCTTGAAGGTAGGCATTATTATTTCCTCGTCACTAATGAGGATTTTTAAGCTAAGAAAAACTCTAATAAACTTAGAGTAATGCATGTGCTCCACTTATCACATAGAGAATGTTGACATTACATGTCTTTTCAGAGAATTAATCAAAACTGATCTTTTGATCAAAGATCAAAACTGGTTATACAGATGGCCAACAGGCACATGAAAAGCTGCTCAACATCACTAATTATCAGAGAAATGCAAATCCAAACTACAATGAGGTATCACCTCACAATGGTCAGGATGGCCATTATTAAAAACCTACAAATTATAAATGCTGGAGAGGCTAAAGAGAAAAGGGGACCCTCCTACCCTGTTCGTGGGAATGTAAATTGGTGCAGTCACTATGGAATACAATATGGAGGTTCCTTAAAAAAACTAGAGTTGCCATATGATCCAGCAGTCCCACTCCTCAACATATACCTGGACAAAACTATAATTCAAAAAGATACACGCACCCCAATGTGTAGCATTACCCACAATAGCCAAGACACAGAAGCAACCTAAATGTCCACCAAAAGAAGAATGGATAAAGAAGATGTGGTATATGTATGCAACGGAATATTACCCAGCCATAAAAAAGAATGAAACAATGCGTGAATGGACCTAGAGATGATCATACTAAGTGAAGTAAGTCAGACAGAGAAAGACAAATATCACACGATATCACTTATATGTGAAATCTAAAATATGATACAAATGAACTTATTTATAAAGCAGAAACAGACTCACAGATATAGAAACCAAATTTATGGTTTCCAAGGGGAAAGGGGGTGGGGGAGGATAAATCAGGAGTTTGGGATTAGCAGATACACTACTACATATAAAATAAACAACAGGGATTTCTCCGGTGGCGCAGTGGTTTAGAATTCGCCTGCCAATGCAGGGGACAAGGGTTCCGGCCCTGGTCCGGGAAAATCCCACATGCTGTGGAGCAACTAAGCCCGTGCGCCACAACTACTGAGCCTGCGCTCTAGAGCCCGCGAGCCACAACTACTGAAGCCTGTGCGCCTAGAGCCCGTGCTCTGCAACAAGAGAAGCCACCACACCGAGAAGCCTGTGCAGCAACGAAGACCCAACGCAGCCAAAAATACATAAATAAATAAATTTATAAAAAATAAACAACAAGGTTCTACTGTATAGTACAGGGAACTATATTCAATATCCTGTAATACCATAATGGAAAAGAATATGAAAAAGAATCACTTTGCTATACACCAGAAACTAACACAACATTGTAAATCAATTATACTTCAATAAAGATTTTTTTTAAAAAACTGGTGTGTTAAAAAAAGTTATTTTGAATATTAGTTCTATTATTTAATTCCAAAATCTGAGCATATTGCCACCAAATAAATCTTTGGACTGTTCAAATTCACACTGGACAGTAATCTAGGAACCCCACTTACGACAAACACACTTTAAACTTAAGCCACATATCTAACTCAGTGTGTAGAGTTTTAAGAATTGAACGGAAAAAGTTAACCATGTTTAACCCAAAATATGACTCAAAGCTTAGTAAAGCAATGAGTTGGCAAGCAATATTCAAAGCCACCTGAATTATTTCTGAAGACTGGCCTTGGTCAGTCTCAGTCTCAAATCCTTCAAGAAGCTATCAAAATCTGTACTAAGCTTTTGAAAAACAACATCCAATTCTCCTAACTAGCCAATGCCAGGCTCAGGACCAAAGATAGATGAGCCTGCTTAAAATACTAAGCTTTACAAATAAAAGAAAAACAAAAAGGAGGAGACAGTAGAAGAAAATGAAAATTCTCAACAACATCTTTCCTCACCTCCAGTCAAGCCAAAAAAAAAAAAACAAAAAGACTGCTAATGCAAACTGGATCTCTATGTATAAACTGGGTTAGAATTTCATAATTCACTGAGATTAAAGAGCTAAAAGCAAAAGAAGTGAAGAGAAACCCATGAAAGAACCTGTGCTTCTTCTTATCTAATTGAAACAATATTTTTGGAAGAACACTTAAGAATTTCAGAATGCCATAAAACTGGTATTTAATATCTAAAGAGTAAACAGAATGTCTCTTATGTTAATATAAATGTTGGTGTTCTTAGTACAGTATCTGAGCTAAGATTGCAAGACAGCCCCAGAAACAGGCCTGGTTCAACTGGTGCTAAAAAGTACGTCCACATGTCAGCAAGAAGGCAGAATGAATGAGACATAATCCAGACTACAGGGAAAAAGCAAACTGCTACTAACATCTACTATTTCATCATCAGGCAAATACATAAATACTAATGTCGGCCTGACGTTATGGCACGTGCAAAAGCAAGTCTTCTACCCACAACACTATGTTCTACAAAGAGAGATATACTTAGTTCCCTAGTGTTTATCCACACTCACGTGACCCTGTGGGTTTTTATTTTTAATTCAAAAGTTCTATTACATCACACTTTAATATGAGCAACAGCCTTGTGAAAGAACCATGTGATAAACTAGTTGGGTCCAATGTCTAAGATGCACCCTGATCACAGATGAAGCATCTGGGCATCCTTACCTTAACCCCTTCAATGCACCAGGGTATTATTTAGAAAATTATTGTTTTAGCACCCTAAGTGAGACCTTAGTCATGCTGTCCTACAGGTTACTTGAGGAGAGATTAGGGTAAGAAATCAATCACACAGCAATACTGGTTGGGATCATACTATAGTTCAACTCTTGCATAAGAATGTAAGGAGCTGTAGTCTCCCCCCGACACAGCTCATTCTTTGTGCTATATTTCCACCACACACTACAGGGTATGCTGATGATGCCAAATAGTTAAGATGTTTTCTGAGTCTCTGACTTCTCAGGAACCATCTCCAGTCACTTCTCAGAAGTCAGTGAACCTAGTTCTATCTGTTCTGTGGTTTCTGCTCAGTGCTGCTGTTTTTAATTTACGCAACAGGCTGAGTGTATACAAGAGAACTGCATATCATCACAGGTGGGCACAAAAGAATTCCGAACACCCTTCATTCCCCACAAGACCCTGTTTCCAAGTCCTTTTGAGTTTTGCTCTTAAATACCTCTCAGATCCAGTCATTTGCTCTAACTCCACCATAAGTTACCATCCTAGTTAAAGTCACCGTTGTCTCTTGGTTAGACTAACACAAAAACTATCTCACCACTCTCCCCAGATTTCCTCTTGCCCCCAGTCCTGTCTTACCCCACTCACCCCTGCTCAATCTCTTCTTCACACTGCAGCCCACACAATCTTTCAAAAACCAAACCTGCTCATGTGACCCTTCCACCTACTTGACACCCTCCCCCTTTAAATTCTGTAATATCTTGCCATTTCTCTTGGGGTAAAGATCTAAATCCTTCCAGGGCAGTCAAGGCTCTGCGTGGTGTGGCTTCCTAGCCTCAGCCCGCACATGCTCTACACTGAGGGCTATGCTTGTGTCACTCCCGTCTTACTGTTTCTGGAACACATCATACTCCCTTCCCACCCTAAAACTTTTTGCATATGTTTTTTCCTTCTGAAATATTCTACCAAAAGTCAGCATAAAATTTACCTCCTTGGGAAGGCCTTCCCTAACCCCATGGCCAGGTCAAATTCCCTTATTCTATGGACTTTTATAATTTTTTTTTTTTTTTTAATTGCGGTAGGCGGGCCTCTCGCTGTTGTGGCCTCTCCCGTTGCGGAGCACAGGCTCCGGACGCGCAGGCTCAGCAGCCATGGCTCACGGGCCCAGCCGCTCCACGGCATGTGGGATCTTCCTGGACCGGGGCACTAACCCGTGTCCCCTGCATCGGCAGGCGGACTTTCAACCACTGCGCCACCAGGGAAGCCCTATCTTATTATTTTTTATATATTTATTTGTTTGTTTGTTTATGTTTGGGTGTGTTGGGTCTTCATTGCTGCACACGGGCTTTCTCTAGTTGCGGCGAGCGGGGGCTACTCTTCG